>NC_053397.1:197643244-197965290 GCF_905171765.1 Bufo bufo
AGTGATGGCCTATGACTTAAATGGGAGCAGAGCTGCAGTAGCCCCAGTGCCAGCAGTCAGACCCCCATGATATTGATGATGATGACCTATGTTTTTTGGCTGCTGACCAGATTTAAAACGGGAACATAGATAATTAGTGTTGAGCGAATTGAAGTATCCAAATTTCAGGGAAAATTTGATTCGCCGCGGAGCCAAATTTCCTTGTGCTTCATGGTAACAAATCAGAAAAAAATAAAATAAAACATACTCCCCTCACCCATTTGAGCGCAAAGAGGCTGCCGCGGCCATCTTGCTTGAACATCCCGTGCAAAATCTTGCGCACGGTGACATATGACGTCATCATGCACCGCACAAGATTTTGCACAGGATCTTCAAGCAAGATGGCCATGGCGGCCTCTTTGCGCTAAAATGGATGAGGTGAGTACAATTTCATTTATTTTAATTTTTTTTAACTGATCAACCCCTGAAAGACCTAAATATTCCTCTCAGATGACACGATCAGTGATGAACGCAGCATCTGAGGGGTTCAATGACGCGGGGCGTTCCTCATCATTGCACCCACTACTTACAAAGAAATGCGAATTCTTTTGTAAAACTTGTCAAAGCAGCCAAATTGAATTTTTGAGAACTTCGCTCATCTCTATAGGGGATCTATAATGTGTCCTCACTCAACTAAGGGAACCCATTTGATCAGACTCAAGGCCTCGCAGAATTTGACAATGCCATAGGCTCTGGTAACGGGCAGGTTGTAGCTGCTTGGTGCACGTGCACGGCTGTCAGGTTTTTCTAACCTGTATTGTTTCATCTTCTTTCAGATGGTAATGCAGCTTCTGACCTCAGGTCCACGCTGACTGCTGCAGTCATTGGAGTAGCGGTGCCAGTGGGTGAGTAAAATGGAGACTAATGGGAACAAAGTGTGTCCTGAAATGTTGGTCATGGAGGAGGCCTAAGGGAAATAGACAAGAAGGCAATTTATTTAACCCAAACATTGACATTTCAGCAGTCCCATCAGTCTGGGATATAACATTGCTCCTCACAATTACTGTAGACAAAAAGCCCAAGATGCAAGTGCATAAAATCTAACTTTGAATGAAAAATTGTATATTCCCAAAATAATTTCATTAATACATAAAATGCCTTTGATTAGGATGGAATTAACCTGATTACAACCAAGCTTTGTACATGTACAGCACTTGGTGCAGGGCTTTAATCAGGAGCTCTGTATGTGTACTGTGCAGTCTAGCAGGTCTGGTCAGTTTATTGCTGCTTCTGCCTTCTCCTCTGCCTGGTGCATAGCGCTCAGTGAGTATTATGCAGCGGACAGAGGAAGTGATTGGACCCTGCGATCGCATGATCACCACGTGTCTCGGGCATAGAGGAGCTGCCAGTTCTTAGACCCGGATCAGCTCTGCTGGGGTTGTTTTCTCCTGTAGCTGAGGCTCTTCTGGATGCCCCAGTTACATTGGTGACAGAGCAAAATGCAACAAAAAAAAAGTCTGTGTCCTCCAAATTATAAAAATGTCTGTTACCGTCTCCTCTCTCCATGCTCTTTTCACTGCCACCTTGTTCTTCTTGTCAGCCATCATTGCCAATGTGCACCCTCTTCCTCTCTCTTAGCTGTTCTTGCCCTCCTCTGCCTGTCCGGATATCTCATCTGGAGGAACTGGAAGCGGAAGAATACAAAGAGCATGAATTTTGATAATCCAGTCTACCGGAAAACGACGGAAGAGGAAGAGGAGGAGGAAGAAGAGATTCACATTGGTCGGACAACTCAGATTGGGCATGTCTATCCAGCTGTGAGTACTACAGCCGCAAAGCAGCAATAGGTTTATATGTGTCAGTACTGCTGCCTGTTTTATTAATAAGATGGTGTAAAAATGTGTGGCTGCTAGATCTATTATAGCTTTATCATGTATTGAGAAATGTATAGTACCATACAGTGTCCTAATAACAGCATTGTACAGTGCCCCAATGACAGCACCATACAGTGCTACACAGTGCCCCAATAACAGCATTGTACAGTGCCCCAATAACAGCTTTGTACAGTGCCCCAATAACAGTGCTACACAGTGCCCCAATAAAAGCACCGTACAGTGCCCCAATAACAGCTTTGTACAGTGCCCCAATAACAGTGCTACAGTGCCCCAATAAAAGCACCGTACAGTGTCCCAAAAAGGTGCAATAGTCCCCCAATAACAGCTTTGTACAGTGCCCCAATAACAGTGCTACACAGTGCCCCAATAAAAGCACCGTACAGTGCCCCAATAACAGCTTTGTACAGTGCCCCAATAACAGTGCTACACAGTGCCCCAATAAAAGCACCGTACAGTGCCCCAATAACAGTGCCCCAATAACAGCACCGTACAGTGCCCCAATAACAGCACCGTACAGTGCCCCAATAACAGCACCGTACAGTGCCCCAATAACGGCACCATAAAGTGTAAAAAAAAAAACGCGCCATAGTCCCCCAATAACAACACAGGTACAGTGCCCTAATAATAGCTCCATACAGTGGCCCAATAACAGCACTGTACAGTGTCCCAAAACCAGCACCCTACAGTGCCCCTTTAATATGCTTTGCTACTATGGTACAAAACATTAACACTTTTAATGTAACACAGCCTCGTACCTACCCCTCCTCCACCTTTCCTTCCTTATCCAAAATACACTGTCATCTTCTGGAAATAATCATTGCTACTATAAAGGTGGACAAGGTTCGATGAATCTACACAGCAGTAAAAACAAGTTCTCTGGTAGTCTTTAATCAAAGTTAGAAAACCCTATGCTGTGCCTCCTGTAAGCCGCAGGTTGCAGGAGATCTTGGAGACCCCCGGCTGCTCTCCCGGATTGATGTCATGCATCCTTTCCGGTGGAGGAGTCTCCTCGCTGGGTTGTCACTTTGTTCTACTCCCGTCACATCATGTCCTCATTTTCTATTCTTATTTTCCTTTCCAGCGTGTGGCGTTGAGCCTGGAAGATGACGGTTTGCCTTGAGGATCGATACCAGGTCTGACACTTATCTCAGTTGAGCGAGGAACATCCGAAGAACTGTCACCGGCCCCGAGTCTCTCGGCATATGACAAGTCAACCATATCATGTTATGTGCTGCCACTGCCAGGGCCTGACGAGGCAGATATGTTACAAATCCGTGAGACCTAACAGATTGCGTCTGATGCGTAAAATTCCCTGGATACCGGGAACGACAAGATTTCATAGATCACAAGCGACAGGCAGCAGAGAAATTCTTAAACCCGCTGTTATTTATTTTGGTGATGGACAACCACAAAAAAATATAATAATTCAAACATCCAAAGGATGTAAGGGGTTTCTATGTATAATCTTTTATACAGATTTTTACTTGACCCTCGGCCGAGGCATGCCCTTCTCTCCCCCCCCCCCCCCCCCCCCCCCCCCCCCCCCCCCCCCCCCCGCTCTGTATATAGCCGTCTCCTGGGACAACCTGCTGTTTTAAAATATTATATTTATAGACCTTTTTTATGTACATAACAAAACTTTGTGGTTCTCCATCAGCATATGCATTAAATTAATGATGAAAATTAGATTTTTTTTTGTAGGATATTTATTAACCTGGGCATGTGTGGGGGGGGGCGGGGGACTTTGCGATCGGCTAAGGGAGATTTGCTAAAAAGGACAGGGATGAGAGTATTTATTTTTTGTATGTTCCGGGTTTCTATGTTTGCAGTAGTAGATCTCTGATCTGTTCAGTAACTTTACATACTTGTTAATGTTCCTCTTTTTTTTAGGTTCCCTTAGGTGGGTGTTAATAAAAAATAATAAAAAATAAAAAAATCTATAATTCTGGTGGCTGGAGGAAAAATTCTAAAAATAATAATAAAAAATTAGGAATAAAACAGCTGAGAAAGAGAAGAACATTTTTGGAAGCCAAGTTTAACCCTTGAAGATCTCAAATACATAATAATATGCTAAACAGCGGTGTGTCTTTTATGGAATAGGTTGAAAAGATGTTAGTTTTATATTTGCTGGATGATGAATTGTAACACCGGCAAGTCAAGGACTCGGGTTTTTAGGGAGAGATTTTTTAAGACTGCTTTCTGCGCCAGTGTTCACATCTCCTGTGCTGCCGGAGGGCACGCCTAATTTGGTGCTTCCTTCGGCATCCCATGCGTCTAAACAGAAATCTGTTTCTGGCTTCTTTTGCAGCAGAAAAATGGCGTAAATGAAGATAAATTCTGAAAAGTGGCAAGAGCCGCATAAACCTACCCTTTGCATTGCACTTTTTTTTTTTTTAAGTCACACTTAAAAAGTTGCAAACACACGTGTGATCTCTACTGTACCTCTGTATGCCTCCATTTTTATAGTCACCCAGAAGTTATTTTTATTAATTTTTTGTCGTATGGAGGCCGTACAGCTCCGTACTGATAAGCCGTATAGTTTCCTTGCGCTGCCGTACAGGCTGTGTGCACATGGCATGGCCATGTGCGTGAGCCCATAATACCCATGCAAGGGCTGAGATTCCTGCACACGGGCAGGGGGCACAAACTTTCACACATATCCGCTCTGCCATCTGAGCTAAGGGCTGCAAAAATACATTCTGGTGCTATTAATCTCTCCCATTATAAAAAACAAACAAAATCACATTGAATAATTCTCATTGATGAACCATTTGAAGGACAGTCCGTTGCCGATGCAGCACGTACTGTATGTACACTATGGGCCTCCTGTATAAAAACGAATGACAAACAGCGAGGGGGAACTCCAGGAACCAATCAGATTTAAAGGGGTATGCCCATCTCAGACATAGGGGGCATGTCGCTAGGATATGCCACCAATGTCTGATAGGTGGGGGCACCTAAACTTAGAATAGAGCCCGCAATGTGTTGGAAGACGCACGGCTGCCATTTATTTATTCCTATGGGAGCGCCCGAAATAGCTGAGCGCTGGCTCAGCTATTTCCATCAGCCCCATTGAAGAGAATAGAGTGGTGGGCGCTCCTGCGCGGTGCGCCTTACCATTCATTTCAATAGTAATAGTATTTTCGGAGCTCCCGTAGGAATGAATGGAGGGCGGCCGGGCATACGCAGTGCACCCTCCAGCACTTTGCGCGCTCCGTTCTAAGTATAGGTGCGGGTCCCAGAGGTGGGACCCCTACCTATCAGACATTGGGGGCATATCCTAGCGATATATCCCCAACGTCAAAGAAAAGCAAAGTGGAACCTGATTGGTCGCTAAAGGGACTTTTGTGACTGCACAGCTTTTCATGAGAGATTTATCATCTTTGCTCGTAAATTGTAGGTAGGAGCGAATCCATTTCAGTCGAAGAGTACAATCACTTTATATGGACTGCAGCGCCGGGTGCTAATCGAATGTACAGTTTACTATTCTACCTGCATGGGGCTCAATTGTAATATACTAGTCTTTTAACAATTTGCCTAAATGTATATTTCATTCAACTCCTTAAATACATGTGTGGAGTCATTTGAAATAAATGTGAAGCTCTTGACACTAGAAAGGGCTGCTCCGTGGGCATTTCACTTGTGTTCTATCGATGAGCGCCCCCTACAGCTTGTATGACCTCAGGCATCCTCTTTGACTTTAAGGGAGAACACTTTTGGACATTCCAGCTATTTCAAATGTTTGCTTTACTTTCGGTTTCCATCATTCAGATGCAGAGCTAAATTCCGAATTCTGCTGGTTTTCCTGTTACCAGAGAGCAGTGCATGACAGTAAGGCCTCGTGTCCGTAGTAGATGCGGAGGCATACGGAGTCCCTGTGCCTTCGTGATATGACATCCAATGGAACATGGCACTTCTCTTTCCTCACAAATTCATACGAAATACAATAGAGCCCCACAGACTTGGGCCTCATGCACACGTATACAGGCCCCCGACGTTTTTGCACCGCATCACGGATGTGGACTTGAATGGGTCCGCAATCTAGAAGGTCCAGTGCAGAACTGAGGCACGGAAGCACTACGGAGGGGGTAGCTCATGGGGGGGGGCTGCTTTCTCCCAGAAAGAACCCCCCCCATGACCTCTGACTATATGTGGCACCAGGAGGCTGTGCCATTAGAAATACCTGCTCTTTTCCTCACACTCGGTGACCTCCCTATCAAACCAAGGGCATAGATAGATAGCATTAGGTCACCTTAGTAAAATGTTGTTTTTTTTCTGCTTCCCGATCCGAGTCTGTGATAATAAAATATGAGCCTTTTATAATACGCAAATGAGCTGTTTGGTGTAACGAGGGCGTCACCCTTGCACCATAACGCCACTCCTTTCAGCATCTAGCCCCACCCGCCCTTCTTTGATTGGCAGGGCCAGGCACCGTCCTCTCACTCATGACACATATCTTGGCATATTGGTGCATGCGCAGTGTAGCCCTGGTTCTTGTCAGAGCTGAAATCGCCTGTGCTGCGCATGCACAGTAACGTCGATCTCCACACAGAAGAGACGGATCTCGGCATCCTGTCATTGGCGCATGTTCAGTACAGACAGATTTTTTTTTCCTAGCGAGAATTCGTGCTGTTTTGCGTATGCGCCGATATGCAAAGCTACAGCACATAAGCAAGAACAAAGAACCAGGTGAGAATACATCACCACTGCTTGGCCCTGGCAAGCAAAGCAGCGGCCGTGTGCTGAAATAAGTGAAGGAGTGGTGTTATGGTGCGACAAGAGCAACAATGACGCCCTTGTTGCACCATATGGCTCATTTGCATATTATGAAATAGCTCGTATCTCTAGAAATAGGTGACCTAATGCTATCTATCTATGCCTTGGTGCATGTACGGTAATGTGCATGAGGGTTTAAACTGGCCATACACATAATTCCCATGGGTATGGCCAACCCTGCAGGGATGCTCAACCTGCGGCCCTCCAGCTGTTGTGAAACTATAACTCCCACCATGCCCTGCTGGAGGTTGATAGCTGTAGGCTGTCTGGGCATGCTGGGAGTTGTAGTTTTGCAACAGTTGGAGGGCCACAGTGTAGTATGAATGGCTAGCTTTACACTTAGCATTCAAGTCACTTGTCTAACAGCTGAGTAGAGGTAATCCGTTGTCTGTTGCCGAGGGCAACCATCAGCATTCCAAAGGTCTCTCTGGATATGAATGAGAAAAACATGAAATAACTCCAAAGCGGCACAAAATAAATAACGTATTTGCAAAGTTTCTTTAGGGAGAGAAACATTAGTAAAATTGTGTTAAAAGTGGTGCTTAAAGAGAACCTGTCACCGGGATTTTGTGTATAGAGCTGAGGACATGGGTTGCTAGATGGCCTCTAGCACATCCGCAATACCCAGTCCCCATAGCTCTGTGTGCTTTTATTGTGTAAAAAAAACGATTTGATACATATGCGAATTAACATAAAAGAGTCATATCTTACTTGTGTGACCAGAGAAGAGTCATATTTTCAAGCTCTGACTCATCTCAGGTAATTTGCACATGTATCAAATCGGTTTTTTACACAATAAAAGCACACAGAGCTATGGGGACTGGATATTGCGGATGTGCTAGTGGCCATCTAGCAGCCCATGTCCTCAGCTCTATACACAAAATCCAAGTGACAGGTTCCCTTTAAAGGAGTTATACCATGAATAATGTAAAAAAAATAATAATAACCTCTTTCTAACAAAGCTAGAACCAGCCCTGTACCTCGTGGATCCAGAGATCTCCACATTTGTTGCCCAATTGTTCTGCTAGATTTATTTCAAGCTGTCATCTTAGGGGGCGAGTCCTTTCTGCTGCAGCTGATGACAGTTGAAGGATGCAACTGAGCATGTCCACCTCAGTGATCAGGACAGGGGAATTGGAAAATGAGCAAACAGCAGGTGGCGCTGTGCAGATAGATTTCATTGAATAACTCAGTAGCTATAATACATTTTTAATTACATGTAATTACAAAACTATTCAGATCCAGGTGCTGGTTGGAAAACTGCATTTTTCATGGGACAACCCCTTTAAATCAGTTTAAAAAAAAAAATGACATAGCTCCAAAACCTGCCTCTCAAGACAGTAGTGATGCACAAGCCTGTCCCTAGGCTCCTGTGTGCAACCATTATACGTTACTCTTCGCGTATCCCATATATAAGGTGATGTCATCAGATCTCACTGTAGAATGTGTGTCCAGGCTTTTATACTGCAGAGCTTTGTGTCCTTTAATTGGAATAAAAAGAATATTTTATTCTAAATGATCACATACATTTTTTTATTTACAATTTTGCCAAGTTTCATGCATCAATTATAGATGTTATTTCACTTACGGTAAACCCCGAACTCAAACCTGCCAAAAGCTCAACTCTATTTATAATAAACTTGTCCTGGAATCCTGCTCTCCCTGTTTGGCCTATGCTTATATACAACAGCCAGTCTCAAGAAGAGATGCACTGTAAAGCATGGTGGAGGGACAGACAAGCAGTCAGAGCCAGTGGTAAGACAAGAGGAGGATTTCGGACTAGCCCAGGGTTCTGAAAGACAAATCTGATTATTGAGGTGTACTTCTATATCGCTATAGGCAGATTTTCCATTTGGGGGCCTGATGACTGACACTGTGGAGCTATATTAGGGGACCATACTGGCCGTCACTCTGCTTTTCCAGTAACGTATACATTTAAGGAAAATGGGATCTGTAAAAAAATAAAATAAAATCTGTGAGCACATTGCCATTGACTTACAATCATGCTGAAATTTTGTGCGTATTTGCAAATCTGCACGGAAACTGCGATGTGTGAATTTAGCCCATCATCCAGTCCATCATCTTTATTTTTCCATTCCTTCTGAATCCACATTTGGCATGACTTGTGTCATACCCCCCCCTCCCCCCGGGTATGAAACCATACACATTTATTAGAAAGCAGTAAGCTTTTCAAGTAATGATTGTCAATGGTAGTGTAATGCGACACGCAATATACTCTGCACATGCTGGATTTGGTGTCGCATGCTGCGTGGGACTTTTACTCCATAAGCTCTAAGGCAAGGGCTACACCTGTCGCGGCCAGGAACGCTGAGTAGCGGTGGTCCCATAGAAGTGAATGGGATCGCCGCGGCAGTCGCAAGAAATCCAACACGGCTGGATTTCTTGCGACTCCCGCGGCCATCCTATTCATTTCTATAGGATCACCACTGCTCAGCCATACTGGCCGCAACAGGTGTCGCTGTGTAGCCCTTGCCTAAAGGACATCTGTCAGCAGATTTGTACCCATGACACTGGCTGACCTGTTAAATGTGCACTTGGCAGCTGAAGGCGTCTGTGTTGGTCCCATGTTCATATGTGTCCGCATTGCTAAGAAAATAATATGCAAATGAGCCTCCAGGAGCAACGCGGGCGTTACCGTTGCACCTAGAGGCTCTGCTCTCTCTGCAACCGCTGTGTTCCCTGCACTTTGACAGGACCAGGTGGGATCACATTTACACTGCCTTGTTCTGTCACTCAAAGTGCAAAGGGTGCAGCAATTGCAGAAAGAGCCTCTAGGAGTAATGGTAACGCCCCCGTTGCTCCTGGAGGCTCATTTGCATATATTGAAACCTCATTTTTCTCAGCAATGCGGACACATACGAACATGGGACCAACACAGATGCCTTCAGCTGCCAAGCGCACATGTAACAGGTCAGCCAGTGTCATAGGTAAAAGGCCTCTTGCACATGAAGTTTTTTTTTTTCCCGTTTACGTTCCGTTTTTTTGCGTTTCATATACGGAACCATTGATTTTAATGGATCCGTAAAAAAAAAACGGAAGGTACTCCGTATGCCTTCCGTTTCCGTTCAAAGATAGAACATGTCCTATTATTGTCCACATAATGGACAAGGATAGTACTGTTCTGTTAGGGGCCAGCTGTTCTGTTCCGCAAAAAACGGAATGCACACGGATGTCATCCATATTTTTTGCGGACTGCAAAATACTGAAAAAGCCATACGGTCGTGTGCAGGAGGCCTAAGTCTGCTGACAGATCCCATTTAATGTAAGTCGTGCACAACACGCGACCCACCTGCGACATGTTGCACTAACCTAATAGAGCTCTTGGTCGGTACTTGGGACGTTTCAGTTTGTCGGGCGATCCTTTTTGGCCATAAAAAGGGTTAATATCAAACTCATTAGTTAGCGACTCAGAGCACAGATATAATGCCAACTGCTGCATGTTGGTATATGTGTATATATATGTGTGTATGACTGTGTGGATGTGTATATATAGCTACATACAGCGCACATCATGCAGATCTGTCAGTGGATGCATTGCAGGCTGGCCTAGCATTGTACGAGGGCACTTTACATTGTTCTAACCGACATAGATACAGATCAACCAAAGCTGTTCATATTTTTTAAAATAAGGGTTGAATTTCTTAAAATTACATTTTGCTCTGTGTGTCTTTTTTATATATAATGTCTGGCTCCAACGAGAGGTCATTGAACCCCTACATTCCCCCACCTGGGTGCGGAAATCGCCCTTCTGGCTGGTGGTGGGCGGCGGGTTTGGCACGAGGTGTGATATCTGATGTTGGGGTTTACATCTGTAAATAATTGCCATGTCTTAACCCAGATTTTTAACTTGTTGTACAATTACGACTTGTTTCTACATAGACAAATTAAACTTTTTTTTACCCTACGTGTTTGTGTCCGCTTATTTGGAGGTTACATTTTCAAGTACAATTGTCACCTCACCTGAAATACCCCTTGAGTAACCCAGATTTTCTTCATCACTGTCGGTACGTATCCCTGGCCTTAGGCTGAGTTCACACGGGCGTTGCGGGAAAAGGTGCGGGTGCGTTGCGGGAACATGCACGATTTTTCTGCGCGAGTGCAAAACATTGTAATACGTTTTGCTTTCGCGTGAGAAAAATCGGCATGTTTGGTACCCAAACTTCTTCACAGAAGTTCGGGCTTGGGATCGGTGTTCTGTAGATTGTAACATGGTTATAAGGGAAAATAATAGCATTCTGAATACAGAATGCATAGTAAAATAGCGCTGGAGGGGTTAAAAAAAAAATTTAAAAAAATTTAACTCCCCTTAATCCACTTGATCGCGCAGCCCGGCATCTCCTTCTGTCTCCTTCTTTGCTGTGTGCAGGAAAAGGACCTGTGGTGACGCCACTCCGGTCATCACATGGTCCGTCACATGATCTTTTACCATGGTGATGGATCATGTGATGACCGGAGTGACGTCACCACAGGTCCTTTTCCTGCACACAGCTAAGATGAAGACAGAAGGAGATGCCGGGCTGCGCGATCAAGTGGATTAAGGTGAGTTAAATTATTTATTTATTTATTTTAACCCCTCCAGCGCTATTTTACTATGCATTCTGTATTCAGAATGCTATTATTTTCCCTTATAACCATGTTATAAGGGAAAATAATAATGATCGGGTCCCCATCCCGATCATCTCCTAGAAACCGTGCGTGAAAATCGCACCGCATCCGCACTTGCTTGCGGATGCTTGCGATTTTCACGCAGCCCCATTCACTTCTATGGGGCCTGCGTTACGTGGAAAACGCACAATATAGAGCATGCTGCGATTTTCACGCAACGCATAAGTGATGCGTGAAAATCACCGCTCATGTGCACAGCCCCATAGAAATTAATGGGTCCGGATTCAGTGCGGGTGCAATGCGTTCACCTCCCGCATTGCACCCACGCGGAATACTCGCCCGTGTGAACTCAGCCTTAGATACTCTACAGCTCCTTTCACGCGAACGATACGGATTGTGTCAGGACCACGCAAGTTCACTCAGTGTTATCTGCTATTGCGTTCAGGTTTTTCCAAGCGGGTGCAATCAGTTTTTGATGCGCTTTTCAATCGCGTGAAAAAAAAAAGTGAAGAATTACAAACTACATCTTCTAGCATCCATCAGTGAAAATTGCATTGGATCCCGACGCCTTCCGTTTTTTTACGCAAACCCCATTCACTTTTATAGAGCCAGAGCTGTGCGAAAAATGCACAATATAGAACATGCTGCGATTTTTTTTTTTCCTGAACCCAGAGATGATGTGTGAAAAACGTGTGCACAGAGCCACTGAAAACAAGGGGTCAGGATGCCATGTGTTTGCTTCACGCATTGCACCGAGACAGAAAACTTAGCTCATGTGAAAGAGGCCTAATATCACTAAGATTGGTGGGTAGGGGGGCAATTAATGTCCTATTAGGCTACTTTCACACTTGCGATGTTGCTTTCCGGTATTGAGATCCGGCAGAGGATCTCAATACTGGGGGAAAAAAACGTTTCCGTTTAGTCCTCATGCATTCTGAATGGAAAGAGATCCGTTCAGGATGCATCAGGGGGTCTTCCGTTCTAGCAGCATTCCGTTTTGTGTCCGGTCATAAAAAAAAACAGATCCAGCACTGAAAACAATGTAAGTCAATTGTGTCGGATCTGTGTTTTTTTGTTTTTTTTTGTCTAAAAAACGTTTTGATTTCACACAACCGCATCCTAATAGAACGGATGCCTCCTGATGTGCAAAATCAAAACAGATCCGTTTAATTCTGGAGTTGTGATCCTCTGCCGGATCTCAATACCGGAATTAACAACGCAAGTGTGAAAGTAGCCTTAGGCTACTTTCACACTCATGTTTTGTGCGTTAGATAATACAACCGTCTTCATCCGTTCAAAACGGATCCGTTTGTATTATCTTTAACATAGCCAAAACGGATCCGTCTTGAACACCATTAAAAGTCAATAGATGAAGGATTCTATTGTGCCAGATTGTGTCAGTGAAAACTGATCCGTCCCCATTGACTTACATTGTGTGTCAGGACGGATCCGTTTGGCTCAGTTTCATCAGACGGACACCAAAACGCTGCAGGCAGTGTTTTGGTGTCCGTCTTCAAAGCGGAATGGAGATGGAACGGAGGCAAACTGAGCGGATCCTTTCCCATTCAGAATGCATTAGGGCAAAACTGATCCGTTTTGGACCGCTTGTGAGAGCCCTGAACGGATCTCACACACGGAAACCAAAACGCCAGTGTGAAAGTAGCCTTAGGGTACTTTCACACTTGCGTTAAAATTTTCCAGTATTGAAAAGTTTTACCCTAATGCATTCTGAATGGAGAGCAATCCGTTCAGGATGTCTTCAGTCCAGTCACTGTACGGTTTTTGGACGGAGAAAATACCGGCATTATTTTCCATTGAAATGCAATAATGCCGGATCTGGCCCCAAGTGTTCTGGAAAAACGGATCCGGTTTTGCGGTCTGCGCATGTGCATACCTTTTTAAAAATGTGAAAAAGATAAATATCGGATCCATTTTTCCAGATGACAACCGGAGAGACGGATCCGGTATTGCAATGCATTTGTAAGTCGGATCCGTCTACAAATGGTATCCGTTTGCATACAGATTGCCATATCCGGCAGGCAGTAACGGCGACGGAACTGCCTGCCGTAATTAACAACGCAAGTGTGAAAGTAACCTTAGATAGCCAAAAATGCAGTTACCAGAAGGCTGCGAGAAGTACTGGTACAATATGAAGTGAGAAGCCTGATGAAGAGGTCAGCACTGCCTCAAAATGCGTTTTCTGCTGTAGATGTTTTTTTTTATTCAAAAATCCTTTGGAAACTTTATTCTCCAGGGCTCTTTCTCCTCTATACAAGCTCCTCGCACTTCAGTGGTCAAATGTCTATAGCCAGCTACCTTTAAAGGGGTTGCCCCATGACAACAACTTATCCCCCATCCACAAAACAGGGGATGTGTGTGATAACCGGGGCTCCAAAGATGGATCCCTAGAATGGTGCCCTGTGCATCCCCATTTGAATGTAGCTGCAGTCAGGCATGCATGGGACTTTGGGACTGCAACTGATAAGAGCACAAGCGCTCAGCTATCGCCAGCAGCCCCGTGAAGCAGCAAGTACGCATGTATGTCCGCCACTCAACTGGGGGAACACATGGGTGAACCTATTCTAGTGATCCAGCAGTCTAACCACCACAATCAGACAAAGGATGGGGGATAAGTTATAATAAGGGTCCATTCACACGTCCGCAAATTGCGGATCCGCAAGACACGGATACCGGCCATGTGCGTTCCGCATTTTGCCGACCGCACAAGGCTGGCACTATGATAGAAATGCCTTTTCTTGTCCGTGGCTGCGGACAAGAATAGGCTGTTCTATTTTTTTTGCTGGGCCGCGGAACAGAAGTGCGGATGCGGACAGCACGCGGTCTGCTATCCATATCTTTTGAGGCCCCATTGAAAATGAATTGGTCCGCACATATTCCGCAAAATTGCGGAACGGACGTGGACCCATTTTGCAGACGTGTGAATGGACCCTAATGGAACAACACCTTCAAGGATTTTTTTTTTTCAATTTGGGTACCTTTTAAAAACACTTTTACATTTTTTTTTTTAACACAGCTTGTTGACAGAATGGCATTTTTTTCAGGACTTTTACCATCCACTTCTCTATAGCGAAGAAAAAACCTGAAAATACAGTTCAAATATGTTAAAGAAAATTCCTCCACTGGTTGTTGTATACTTTATAAAAACGCTACATCCGCAATTCCGTTCCGCATTTTGTGGAAAGGAATTGCAGACCCATTCTTTTCTATGACTTCCGCAATTCCGATCCCGAAAAAAATAGAACATGTCCTATTCTTGTCTGCAATAGCGGACAAGAATAGGCATATTCTATTAGTGCCGGCGATGTGCGGTCCGCAAAATGTGGAACGCACATTGCCGGTTTCCGTGTTTTGCGGATCCGCAAAACATAAACGGATGCGTGACTGGACCCTTAATCTGTGTTTTCGCTATCCTCAGAGTCAGCTTGAAGTCAAGTGGGCAGCAGCCTCCTTGCTTCAAGTCAAGCTCATCCTGCCCCTTACCCGTCCTCCCTTCACTGTGATTGACATCCTGCTGTGAGGCTGGGATCGTGCAAGTCTCGCGCATGAGCGGTGCTCTCCTTGTCACTGCACGATCCCGTTTCCGGCACTCAGCCGGCCGCTTTCCTCTCTCTACGTCAGGCTTTTCCATCATGCGCGCGCGAAAAGGACAGATTTGACACATAACTGAGCCGAACGGAATCTAAAGACCCCATAGACGTTAGGTTTCCGCTCAGATGGTTTTGGAGCAGAGACAAAAGTTGTGCGTGTAGGACTTCTGTCTCCGCTTCAAAAATCTTCCTCTGAGCGGAAACCTAATGGACCCTATTATAGTCTATGGGGTCCTTAGATTCCGTTCGCCTCAGTTATGTGCCGAATCCGTCCTTTCCGTTCTCCTGCTCCTAAACGGAAAGGCTGAACGGTGATGTGAACTAAAGGCCGCCATTTCTGTCTGAGAACCGTTATTTTAGACAGAAAACAAAATACTTTGTGCAGGACTGCTTTTCCTAAAATAACAGCTGCACATGGCATTATACCTTCACATGGCCATTGACTGGCGTAAGTGTGCAGGATATTGCCTAGTTTTTATTTTTGTCATTCTTCACAAAACTGTTTTAAAAAAAAGTAGTTGCCAACAGCAACCAGTCTGCCACTTTTAATCATTGCGTTCACCACTTTTGATACTTGTCTATAATGGGGCAGGAAGTTATGCTCTTTTCAGTAAAGCGCTGCGGAATACGTCAGCGCTATATAAGTGAGTAAAATTCACTGCTCAAAAAAATAAAGGGAACACTTAAACAACACAATGTAACTCCAAGTCAATCGCACTTCTGTGAAATCAAACTGTCCACTTAGGAAGCAACACTGAGTGACAATTAATTTCACATGCTGTTGTGCAAATGGGATAGACAACAGGTGGAAATTATAGGCAATTAGCAAGACACCCCCAATAAAGGAGTGGTTCTGCAGGTGGTGACCACAGACCACTTCTCAGTTCCTATGCTTCCTGGCTGATGTTTTGGTCACTTTTGAATGCTGGTGGTGCTTTCACTCTAGTGGTAGCATGAGACGGAGTCGACAACCCACACAAGTGGCTCAGGTAGTGCAGCTTATCCAGGATGGCACATCAATGCGAGCTGTGGCAAGAAGGTTTGCTGTGTCTGTCAGCGTAGTGTCCAGAGTATAGAGGCGCTACCAGGAGACAGGCCAGTACATCAGGAGACGTGGAGGAGGCCGTAGGAGGGCAACAACCCAGCAGCAGGACCGCTATCTCCGCCTTTGTGCAAGGAGGAACAGGAGGAGCACTGCCAGAGCCCTGCAAAATGACCTCCAGCAGGCCACAAATGTGCATGTGTCTGCTCAAACGGTCAGAAACAGACTCCATGAGGGTGATATGAGGGCCCGACGTCCACAGGTGGGGGTTGTGCTTACAGCCCAACACCGTGCAGGACGTTTGGCATTTGCCAGAGAACACCAAGATTGGCAAATTCGCCACTGGCGCCCTGTGCTCTTCACAGATGAAAGCAGGTTCACACTGAGCACATGTGACAGACGTGACAGAGTCTGGAGACACCGTGGAGAACGTTCTGCTGCCTGCAACATCCTCCAGCATGACCGGTTTGGCATTGGGTCAGTAATGGTGTGGGGTGGCATTTCTTTGGAGGGCCGCACAGCCCTCCATGTGCTCGCCAGAGGTAGCCTGACTGCCATTAGGTACCGAGATGAGATCCTCAGACCCCTTGTGAGACCATATGCTGGTGCGGTTGGCCCTGGGTTCCTCCTAATGCAAGACAATGCTAGACCTCATGTGGCTGGAGTGTGTCAGCAGTTCCTGCAAGACGAAGGCATTGATGCTATGGACTGGCCCGCCCGTTCCCCAGACCTGAATCCAATTGAGCACATCTGGGACATCATGTCTCGCTCTATCCACCAACGTCACGTTGCACCACAGACTGTCCAGGAGTTGGCAGATGCTTTAGTCCAGGTCTGGGAGGAGATCCCTCAGGAGACCGTCCGCCACCTCATCAGGAGCATGCACAGGCGTTGTAGGGAGGTCATACAGGCACGTGGAGGCCACACACACTACTGAGCCTCATTTTGACTTGTTTTAAGGACATTACATCAAAGTTGGATCAGCCTGTAGTGTGTTTTTCCACTTTAATTTTGAGTGTGACTCCAAATCCAGACCTCCATGGGTTAAAAAATTAGATTTCCATTTTTTTATTTTTGTGTGATTTTGTTGTCAGCACATTCAACTATGTAAAGAACAAAGTATTTCAGAAAAATATTTAATTAACTCAGATCTAGGATGTGTTATTTTTGTGTTCCCTTTATTTTTTTGAGCAGTGTATATAAATCATATTGCAGCAGTCCACAAACCTGCCTTCCAGGCGTCCTTACACCTCACACAAGCATTCAATACTATCTTCCATACGACCGGTGGCCATTTTCTCGGAGACCAAGCTTTGTATCATTACACAGAAACCTGGCCCTCCTAGCACAGTGCGAAACAAATAAAAGCACACGCGCCCTCTAGTGAATGGCGCACGTATAATTCGTCAGACCTCCCTCTCTCCCCTCATTGGTTGACTTCGCGTCGCGTAGCTTTACGTCACTAGCGGGTGAGACGTTATCCGCCTGCGCCTGCTGCACGCTGGTCTCGTCGTCACGTAAAGTGCACAGTAACAACATGAGCAGCGACTTCTATCTCCGGTACTACGTAGGGCACAAGGGAAAGTTTGGACACGAGTTTTTGGAGTTCGAGTTCCGGCCGGATGGTAAGAAGCGGGGAGGCTGGGCGGTGTGCTTCCGGCTGGGTGCAGGCCCGGATTGTGTGTGTTGGAGGGATTCTGCGCGGCAGCTGCTGGGATACCCGGTGGTGTGTCCGCACGGCTTCAGACCACTTTGCTTCGGTGCTCAGAGTGTATTCCTCAATGGGACGGCAAAGGGGTTTCCAAAAACAGCACCACTCCTGTCCTCAGGTTGTTTGCAGTACTGCAACCTAGCTCTGCTGACACAACCCATGGACAGGAGTGGTGCTTTTTCTCTAAAGCTGGAGTAATCCTTTAATACCGTCTGCAATCCTAGGTGCAACCACTACTTCCGTCTGTACAGATCCATGATGGATCCGCACCAAACGCGAGTGTGATTAATGGTGTTCAAGACGGATCCGTTCAGATAATACAACCGCCTGCATCTGTTCAGAACGGATCCGTGTGTATTATCTGTAACATAGCCAAGATGGATCCGTCTTGAACACCATTGAAAGTCAATGAGGGACGGATCCGTTTTCTATTGTGCCAGATTGTGTCATAGAAAACGGATCCGTCCCCATTGACTTGCATTGTGTGTCAGGATGGATCTGTTTGGCTCAGTTTTGTCAGGTGGACACCAAGCGTGGCCTCCAGAGCGGAATGGAGGCAGAACGGAGCCAAACTGATGCATTCTTAGGCTACTTTCACACTGGAGTTTCTGGGTCCGCTTGTGAGATCTGTTTCAGGGCTCTCACAAGCGGCCCACAACGGATCAGTTCAGCCCCAATGCATTCTGAATGCATAAGGATCCGCTCAGAATGCATCAGTTTGCCTCCATTCCGCTCTGGAGGCCACGCTTGCAGCGTTTTGGTGTCCACCTGACAATGCGGAGCCAAACTGATCCGTCCTGACTTACAATGTAAGGGCTCTTTCACACTTGCGTTCTTTTCTTTCGGCATAGAGTTCCGTCGTCGGGGCTCTATGCCGGAAGAATCCTGATCAGTTTTATCCTAATGCATTCTGAATGGAGAGAAATCCGTTCAGGATGTCTTCAGTTCCGGACTGGAACGTTTTTTGGCCGGAGAAAATACTGCAGCATGCTGCGCTTTTTGCTCCGGCCTAAAATCCTGAAGACTTGCCGCAAGGCCGGATCCGGCCTTAAGCTAAACGTCGTTTCGGCTCATTGCCGGACCCGACATTTAGCTTTTTCAGAGTGGTTACCATGGCTGCCGGGACGCTAAAGTCCTGGCAGCCATGGTAAAGTGTAGCGGGGAGCAGTATACTTACCGTCCGTGCAGCTCCCCGGGCGCTCCAGAGTGATGTCAGGGAGCCCCAAGCGCATGGATCACGTCATCCATGCGCATGGGGCGCTCTGACGTCATTCTGGAGCGCCCCGGGAGCCGCACGGACTGTAAGTATACTGCTCCCCCGCTCCCCACTACTACTATGGCAACCAGGACTTTAATAGCGTCCTGGCTGCCATAGTAACACTGAACGCATTTTGAAGACGGCTCAGTCTTCAAATGCTTTCAGTACACTTGTGTTTTTCCGGATCCGGCGGGCACCTCCGGCAACGGAAGTGCACGCCGGATCCGGACAACGCAAGTGTGAAAGAGGCCTTAGTCAATGGGGACGGATCAGTTTTCACGGACACAATATGGTGCAATTGAAGACGGATCCGCCTCCCATTGACTTTCAATGTAAGTCAAAACGGATCAGTTTGCTTTATCGTGAACAAAAAAAAAACAACGCAGGTGTCAAAGTAGCCTGAGTTGATAATCCTTTTCCATTCAGAATGCGTTAGCGCAAGACTGATCCGTTTTGGACCGCTTGTGAGAGCCCTGAACGGATCTCGCAAACGGAAAGCCGAAACACCAGTGTGAAAGTAGACTAAAGTGTGATTGCATTGATGTTTTCTGGTATTGAGATCCAGCAGAGGATCTTAAAACTGGGGAAAAAAATAAGTTTCCGTTTAGTCCTCATGCATTCTGAATGGAAAGAGATGCGTCCAGGATGCATCAGGGGGTCCTTTGGAACTTCAGCATTCTGTTTTGTGACTGGACACACAACCACTGCGATTTGTGGCCGATCATAAAAACGGATACGGCACTGAAAACAATAAGTCAATAGTGACGTATCCGTGTTTTTGTTTTTTGTCTAAAAAACTGGATCGGTCACCTATTGACTTTAAATGTATTTAGTGTTCCTAACAGAACGGACGCCTCCTGATGTGCAAAATAAAACGGATCCATATAATACCGGTACTGAGATCCTCTGCCGAATCTCAATACCGGAATTAGCGACCCAAGTGTGAAAGTAGCCTTTTTTTCAATGTAGGGGCCATTTTAAATGACCCTTCCATGTTCCCATCCTCTGACAGCAAGCAGAGATCTTTTGCTGTTCATAGTCCTATCACCTATCCGGCAGTGGGCAGACATTGTTTGTGGGTTGTTAGTATGTTTCAGTCCTGATCATCCAGAATTTGACTCCTGATATAAAGTTGTGCCTAAAGAAAATAACCACGTACTGGACTTAACCCTTCACTGGATAGATCTGCTGGAGGTCATGTCACCATGTACGGTATACAGCTGGCGACCTGCGTCTTTCTAGAAGTACGGAGTCAAGTCCCTTTTATTCTCCCCGCTTCCTACTATTGGCATTAGCAGCACGTAGCTCATGTAGGAAGCCAGGTGTGCGCTCAGCTGGCTCAGTGGGTATATATAAGGTGTGTGATGTGTGCGCACATATTCCTCGTTACTGTCTTGGGTAAAAGGGATAACTTATCACCGTTGTAGAAGTGGATAATTATTGGCTTATGGGCCAAGGGTGGCGGTATTTCTGTAACTGCGCAGTGTGAACTGTTCTTGAGCTGCTGTGGTAAAAGTGTGTTGTGAGTGGACAAATGGCGCCCTAGTGAGTAATAGTGGTAAGTGCGGAGCGTCACGTGCCACTGATGTGATAGGTGAAAGTTGGCTACGAAGGTGCGCAAGGGCGGACTGACGCGCTACAGCAGCTCGCCCTCTAGGACTACTAGATGTGTCTACTTTCACACTTGCGGCACAGTGATCCGGCAATTTGCCTGCAAACGGACAGCGTGTGTAGACTGATCCGGATCCGTTTCACAAATGCATTGCAAGAACGGATCCGTCTCTCCGCTTGTCATACGGACAAACGGATCAGTTTCCAGTTATTTATATTTTTTTTTTTTACATTTTTGCCGGTCTGCGCAAAAGGACAGATCTGGCACTAATACATTCCTATGGAAAAAAAAATTCGGATCCGGCATTCAGGCAAGTGTTCCGATTTTTCGGCCGGAGATAAAGCCGCAGCATGCTGCAGTATTATCTCCGTCCTGATCAGTCAAAAAGACTGAACTGAAGACGTCCTGATGCATCCTGGACGGATTCCTCTCTATTCAGAATGCATTAGGATAAAACTGATCAGTTCTTTTCCGGTATTGAGCTCCCGTGATGGAACTCAATACTGGAAAGCCAAAACGCTGGTGTGAAAGAACCCTAAGACGACTTGTAACAGAAGAAGAGATTTTAATTTATTTTAATTTTTTGTCTTCATCAGGTAAACTGCGTTACGCCAATAACAGTAATTACAAGAATGACGTCATGATCAGGAAGGAGGTAAGTTCCTATCGCACTTACACGACGGCGTATAAGATCATAACGACACCAAATGTGAGATTTGCTAAAGACTGTTAGGGTGAGTTCGCATGAGGCACAATTTGTCGCAGAGGCGCCTGGGGCAGTCGCTGTAATTTCTGCAAACAATTTGCTTTGTGTGAATTTACATTAATTTTATTAGGGATGTCGTATCGGGGCCGATACCGGGCATTTGCACGAGTACTTGTACTCGTGCAAATGTCCCCGATACCACTGCCGATACCTGTGTGCCGCTTCTATGTGTCTGTGTCCGTCCGCGGCCCCTGCATCTCGCGCAGCAGCAGGCAGTGTAATAGGAGCCTACAGTGGAAGCTAGCCCCGCCCCTCCCCGCCCTCCAACCAATCAGAGGCAACCAGCACTGACTCACAGCACAGGGAGCGTAGTGCAGGGACTCAGAGAATCGTCTGAGAGTTTATTAGTTAAAAGAATCCAATGAGTCACAGACTGTCACCGAGTCCCTGCCAGGCTTCCTGCTCTGCGGCTTCCTGTAAGTCCGTCCGGGGGAAGGGGGGGCATTATTAGCATAGCATGTAGTGGAGCTGTGTGTGCACAGGGTGCATGTAGCAGAGCAGGGAGCCTGGCAGGGACTCGGTGACACAGTCTCTGACTCATTCGATTCTTTTAACTAATAAACTCTCAGACGATTCTCTGAGTCCCTGCAATAACTATACATTGTAATTACATCAGTCTGCTTCACTGCAGCAGAGCTGTGTTTGCCAGGAGCGAGTCCCTCTAAAGGAGATAGTGTCTGTCTTCTATGGCCCTGGTCCTTCCCTTCCTGCCTGCAAGCTGCACATTGATCCCTAAAAGCAGGCATTAGGGCAAGAAGAAATATACATTACTGTATGATGGCCACAAGACTATTATACTAAGGAGGGGCTTCAAAAATTGTTGTCCTGACTCCTTACAGTAACGTCTCCTTGTGGCTGCCCCATACAGTGTAACGGCTCCTTGTGGCCGCCCCATACAGTGTAACGGCTCCTTGTGGCCGCCCCATACAGTGTAACGGCTCCTTGTGGCCGCCCCATACAGTGTAACGGCTCCTTGTGGCCGCCCCATACAGTGTAACGGCTCCTTGTGGCCGCCCCATACAGTGTAACGGCTCCTTGTGGCCGCCCCATACAGTGTAACGGCTCCTTGTGGCCGCCCCATACAGTGTAACGGCTCCTTGTGGCCGCCCCATACAGTGTAACGGCTCCTTGTGGCCGCCCCCATACAGTGTAACGGCTCCTTGTGGCCGCCCCCATACAGTGTAACGTCTCCTTGTGGCTGCCTCCATACAGTGTAACGTCTCCTTGTGGCTGCCCCCCATACAGTGTAACGTCTCCTTGTGGCTGCCCCCCATACAGTGTAACGTCTCCTTGTGGCTGCCCCCATACAGTGTAACGTCTCCTTGTGGCTGCCCCCCATACAGTGTAACGTCTCCTTGTGGCTGCCCCCCATACAGTGTAACGTCTCCTTGTGGCTGCCCCCATACAGTATAACGTCTCCTTGTGGCTGCCGCCTCCATACAGTATAACGTCTCCTTGTGGCTGCCCCCCCATACAGTATAACGTCTCCTTGTGGCTGCCCCCCCATACAGTATAACGTCTCCTTGTGGCTGCCCCCCATACAGTATAACGTCTCCTTGTGGCTGCCCCCCATACAGTGTAACGTCTCCTTGTGGCTGCCCCCCATACAGTGTAACGTCTCCTTGGAATGTTATAGTTCTGTTTTTGGGCCTTTTGGTTTGTCAGTGGTCAGAAAATACATGTGTGTATTTTATTGTTAAAATTAGTATCGGTAATTGGTATCGGTGAGTACTTAAATAAAAGTATCGGTACTCGTACTCGGTCTTAAAAAAATGGTATCGGGACATCCCTAAATTTTATCATGAACTTTCTGATCCTGCAAGATTCTCTGCTTTTTCTGGATTGCTCGCTGCTTTGGGGAAGATTCCAATAATGTGAATAGGCAGCCAGATGTTTGGTGAAGAGCTTTTCAGCAGTGTTGACCCCTAGAGTACATGCTAGTGTAGGTTTTTGTAGATTTGTTTTTTAATTCCGTTTCCACACCTAATTTTTCATGTGTTGTGCTTTGCAACGGGGGAAATCTGCACAAACAATTACCATGCTGCAGATTTCAAAATCCACCATGTAGGTCAACTTCTGTACGGTGTACGCAAGACTTTAAAAATCGAATCTACTTAACAGGCAGTTTATTACACTGCAGCTTTTCTGCATGAAAATCCTCATAATAATGCACTGTGTGCATATACTTTTACATTAATACTTGGTAACATGAGGGAGGCAAGGGGGTTGAAGTAAATCCTAAAGAATTCTCTCTCTAAAAGGCACCTGTCGGTCACTGATTTCATTTGGGTGCTGTATGGGGAGCTTTAGTGATTACGCACTGGTTTAATTGACCATGGGTGCCCCCAGCAGGGAGACGGTTCTGATTTGCCAGTCTCTGGGGAAACCACTGTTTGAAAAGTTTGTCTAAACTGGGAAACTGCTTTTAAAGGGAACCTGTCACCAGGATTTTGTGTATAGAGCTGAGGACATGGCTTGCTAGATCGCCGCTAGCACATCCGCAATACCCAGTCCCCATAGCTCTGTGTGCTTTTGTGTATAAAAAAATTTGATACATATGCAAATTAACCTGAGATGTGTCCTGTACATGAGATGAGTCGGGGACAAATTATTGCATATGTATAAAAAAATAAAAATAATTTTACACAATAAAAGCACACAGGGCTATGGGGACTGGGTATTGCGGATGTGCTAGCAGCCATCTAGCAACCCATGTCCTCAGCTCTATACACAAAATCCCGGTGACAAGTTCCCTTTAAGCATTTTTCTGCTTTTTCTTGTAAATGACACGTATTTTTTCCATGAATCTCTGCGGTGTTAATGGAGTTATCCAATCTTCTCGTTTTAGTCCTATGTACACAAGAGTGTGATGGAGGAGCTGAAACGCATCATAGACGACAGTGAAGTCACAAAAGAAGATGATGCCCTCTGGCCCCCTCCTGACAGAGTTGGACGACAGGTCGGTTTTGGGGTCATTTTGCATAGAGTTCGGGGTCTTAAAGGGGGCGCCCACATCTAACCACATGGCTGAGAATAACTACCTGGTCTCTCTTAGATAAGTTTAGTACATGGGTAACCACGGATAATATGGTAGCAGCCGGCATTCACTGTGGAGATTATATATATATACACTGCTCAAAAAAATAAAGGGAACACAAAAATAACACATCCTAGATCTGAATTAATTAAATATTCTTCTGAAATACTTTGTTCTTTACATAGTTTAATGTGCTGACAACAAAATCACACAAAAATTAAAAAATGGAAATCAAATTTTCCAACCCATGGAGGTCTGGATTTGGAGTCACACTCAAAATTAAAGTGGAAAAACACACTACAGGCTGATCCAACTTTGATGTAATGTCCTTAAAACAAGTCAAAATGAGGCTCAGTAGTGTGTGTGGCCTCCACGTGCCTGTATGACCTCCCTACAATGCCTGTGCATGCTCCTGATGAGGTGGCGGACGGTCTCCTGAGGGATCTCCTCCAGACCTGGACTAAAGCATCTGCCAACTCCTGGACAGTCTGTGGTGCAACGTGACGTTGGTGGATAGAGCGAGACATGACCCAGATGTGCTCAATTGGATTCAGGTCTGGGGAACGGACGGGCCAGTCCATAGCATCAATGCCTTCGTCTTGCAGGAACTGCTGATACACTCCAGCCACATGAGGTCTAGCATTGTCTTGCATTAGGAGGAACCCAGGGCCAACCGCACCAGCATATGGTCTCACAAGGGGTCTGAGGATCTCATCTCGGTACCTAATGGCAGTCAGGCTACCTCTGGCGAGCACATGGAGGGCTGTGTGGCCCTCCAAAGAAATGCCACCCCACACCATTACTGACCCAATGCCAAACCGGTCATGCTGGAGGATGTTGCAGGCAGCAGAACGTTCTCCACGGCGTCTCCAGACTCTGTCACATCTGTCACATGTGCTCAGTGTAAACCTGCTTTCATCTGTAAGGAGCACATGGCGCCAGTGGCGAATTTGCCAATCTTGGTGTTCTCTGGCAAATGCCAAACGTCATGCACGGTGTTGGGCTGTAAGCACAACCCCCACCTGTGGACATTGGGCCCTCATATCACCCTCATGGAGTCGGTTTCTGACCGTTTGAGCAGACACATGCACATTTGTGGCCTGCTGGAGGTCATTTTGCAGGGCTCTGGCAGTGCTCCTCCTGTTCCTCCTTGCACAAAGGCGGAGGTAGCGGTCCTGCTGCTGGGTTGTCGCCCTCCTACGGCCTCCTCCGCGTCTCCTGATGTACTGGCCTGTCTCCTGGTAGCGCCTCCATGCTCTGGACACTACGCTGACAGACACAGCAAACCTTCTTGCCACAGCTCGCATTGATGTGCCATCCTGGATAAGCTGCACTACCTGAGCCACTTGTGTGGGTTGTAGACTCCGTCTCATGCTACCACTAGAGTGAAAGCACCGCCAGCATTCAAAAGTGACCAAAACATCAGCCAGGAAGCATAGGAACTGAGAAGTGGTCTGTGGTCACCACCTGCAGAACCACTCCTTTATTGGGGGTGTCTTGCTAATTGCCTATAATTTCCACCTGTTGTCTATCCCATTTGCACAACAGCATGTGAAATTGATTGTCACTCAGTGTTGCTTCCTAAGTGGACAGTTTGATTTCACAGAAGTGTGATTGACTTGGAGTTACATTGTGTTGTTTAAGTGTTCCCTTTATTTTTTTGAGCAGTGTATAATATCCATTTGGATGGGGGTGAGTAACTCTTCAGCAGTGCATATTAATTAATATTCTGCCTTCCTCGTGTTACAGGAGCTGGAGATTGTGATCGGTGATGAGCACATTTCTTTCACGACTTCAAAAATCGGGTCTCTTATAGATGTGAACCAGTCCAAGTAAGTTTTTTTTTTTTTTTTTTTTTTTTATCTCCAATTATATTTTATATTAGAATTAAAGGGGTTGTCTAAAGCTACAGATAATGATGACCTCTCCTCAGGGTAGGTCATCAGTATCAGATCGGTGGGGGGGTCGAACACCCGGCGCCAGAAACTAATATACAGTGTATGGCACCCAACGTATGATGGATGTGTGTCTTAATGGGGACAACTTCTGTAGGTTGTGCACAACCAAAGCAGATGTATAATGGAAAAATCACACAATGCATAGAACAACCCAGACAGATGGGTGGGGCCTATTCTGCATCAAACCTGCCATTGACTGGATTAAAGGAGTTCTCCGGGTTTTTAATATTGATGACCTATTCTCAGGATAGGTCATCAATTACCTGATAAGTGGGGTCCGACACCCGGGATGCGCCCCTATCCCCCTTCAATCAGCTGAATCAGAAGATTGTGCGCCCAGTTTGCACGTGCCGTCTCTCTTCCTGTCCCCTGCTGCTATGTCTATGGCAATGCATTCCACATTCAAATTGGAAAAACCCTCCCAAAAATGTCACTTTTTTTTTTTTTTGTAGATTTTTAATATTTGTCTGAAGTAAATCTTGTTTGCGCACAACTCAGGGGACACTATTGAATTTTTAACGCCTTTGGACCAGTAACCTGTTCCAGCAGTCATAACTTATGTGGGTCAGTACAATGATGATACCAAATTTCTATAATTTATTTATATATTTATTTTGTTACGATTTTATTTTCCTCCTGCAGACTGTCTGCAACTGCTCCTCCTCCAGACTGAAGGTGGGGCGGCTGCTTTAGCTGCTCATATCTCTGGATTGTATTGTTTGAAAGCTGATATTCCAAGCTTTCAAACAATACCAAAATAGCTTGAGCACTATTAGGATATGGATGAATACATTGGTACTATATAGATAATGTGACATAAATCTCATCTACAGTCTAAAACCAGCTTGTTTTCCTGTCTTGCAGAGACCCCGAGGGACTACGAGTTTTCTATTACCTGGTTCAGGACCTGAAGTGTCTGGTCTTCAGTTTGATTGGTCTTCACTTTAAGATTAAGCCCATCTAAGTCTTGGGAAGGCGGATGCACATTGTATTGTATTTAGGTTAAGTCTTTCTGACGCTGGTTGTATGTATGATATATTTTGTTTTTATAGATCTGACTCATTTAAATAAAATGGTAAAATTCTCTGAACATCGTCTTGTTGAATTTGTTATAATAATAAATAAAAAAATCTCCTGTTATACAGTTATGTATGGCTCCATCATCATCGCACTTGTACAAAAAAGTGTGCATCACAAATCCCTTCTCTCACATCTTCATGAGACCCAGGGTGTTATCTAGCCCATGTTTTTAAAGTTGCCCTGCCTGTTAGAAGGGCCCCTGACAAGATCTGTAGAGAAACCTGTCAGAAATTGTTCACTTTCCTTACAGCGCCCCCATTGAGCAAATTAAAGGGGCTGTCCAGGATTAGAAAAACATGGCTGCTTTCTTCCAAAAACAGCGCTCCACTCTGGCTAAGAGATCCTGAACAGAAGACCCCCTCTATTATTCCGGAACTCCCTAATACGTTACATACATCAAAGATGACCTATCACCTGGGTAAGGGCTCATGCACATGACCGTATGCCCTCCGAGACATACAGTCCGTTAGCGGGCCATATGTCCCGGAGCGGCATACATCGTGTTACTATGATACTGTGCGCATCAGGCCGCCCGCGGGACTATTATCCTTCACTCATATGAGTGCAGGACAGTAGTCCCGCGGGCGGCCCGATGCGCACAGTTATCATAGTAACCTATGATGCTGTGCGGATGATGTATGCCGCTCCGGGACATATGGCCCGCTCACGGACTGTATGTCTCGGAGGGCATACGATCGTGTGCATGAGCCCTAAGGGTTCTGCTTGATAAATCTGTGCAGCCAGATTTGGAGCCATATTAAGATTATACTGGGACGTACAGTACAGTTTGCAACAATGGAACAAGTCCCATTGCTGTGAAGAAATGTTATATTCCCTATGCTTGCCTTGAGGATCTGTAGACTGACCAATGCTATTTTATGGCAGCCTGTATGATGTTGATGGAACTGCTACATATTAGGCCTCATTTAAGCGACTGTATTTTGCGGTCTTTGTTGCTACCGCATATTTTTGCGTATCTATTGACTTCGTTGGTCCGTGGACTCTATTTTACAGCCAAGTATAGGACATGTTCTGTTCTTTTGCGGGAACAGATATATGGATTCGGAAAGCACACTGACCATATGTCCGTTGTGCAAAATGCAGAACACGGACCTATTGTAGTCAATGGGTCTGCAAAAAGAATGTGTCCGGCACATGGACTGCAAAACAGATATGGTCGTGTGCATGAGGCCTTAGAAGTAGCTCTAGGGCGGTACTTCACTTTCTAATGTATAATTCAGTAAGGGCTCGTTCACACGACCGTGCCGTTTGTTGCGGGCCGCAAATTGCGGATTCGCAAAACACAGATGGTGCCTTCTGCAATTTGCAGAACCGACAGAAGGCCTATTATAGAAATGCCTATTCTTGTCCGCAAAACGGACAAGAATAGGACAGGACTCATAATTTTTTTCGGGGCCACGGATGCAGATCGCACAGAGTGCTGTCTGCATCTTTTGCGGACACGTTGAAATGAATGGTTCCGTATACGGAATGCAGATAACGGCCCGTATACGGAACGCAAAATATGTTTGTGTGAACGAGCCCTAAGTGTACACAAGTCCTGCTGATTTGCCCTACTCGGTTTCATGCACACAGCCGTATCTGTTTTAGGCTATATTCACACTAGCGTTTGGGGTTCTGCTTGTGAGTTCCGTTTGAAGGCTCTCACAAGCGGCCCCGAACGGATCCGCTCAGAATGCCTCAGTCTGGCTCCGCTTGGCCTCCGTTCCGCTCAGCAGGCGGACACCCGAACGCAGCTTGCAGCGTTCGGGTGTCCGCCTGGCCGTGCGGAGCCAAACGGATCCGTCCAGACTTACAATGTAAGTCAATGGGGACGGATCCGTTTGAAGATGACACAATATGGTGCAATTTCAAACGGATCCGTCCCCCATTGACTTTCAATGCAAAGTCTGGACGGATCCGTCTGACTAACTTTCACACTTTGTTTTTTTTCAGAAATATAATGCAGACGGATCCGTTCTGAACGGATCCAAACGTTTGCATTATAGGAGCGGATCCGTCTGTGCAGACACCAGACGGATCCGCTCCGAACGCTAGTGTGAAAGTAGCCTAACAGACTTCAAACGGTAGATATTGGCAGTATGTATCCTGCACTTTTCGTGGGCCCACAAAACAGACAAGAATCAGACATGTTTTTATCATTTGCAGCCAATCCGAGTGCTTTTTTTTTTATATATATATTTTTTGCACCTGGCATCCCCGCAGATCAGCTGGTTGAAGAGAAGTCCATCCTCTGTGCCAGCGCAGCCTTTCCTTCATTGTTTTCCTGCTCGCTGGCAACATCACAGCGTTGAGCCGGTGTAATTACAGCTAAGCCGTCCCATTCACTTCCTATTCAAGTGTATATTACAGAGCTGCCCAATTGGAATTACACCTGCTCACCGCTGCAATGCCGACAGCGCGCAGGTAAACCGTGAAGGGAAGGCAGCGCTGGCACAATGCACCTTCTCTTCAACCAGCTGATCGGCAGGGGTGCCAGGCGTCGGACCCCCGCCTATCTGATATTGATAACCTATCCTGAGGATAGGTCATTAAGAAAAATATCTCAGAAAACTTTTAAGATCTTAAGGGGTTGGGGGGTGGGGTGGTGGTATCCCAGATTGAAAGCCCCTGCCATGCACATTTTTAATCAGTGGATCGTGGGCCAAAGCCAGATTTGGGGTGCCAGCAATTCAGAAGGGGACCTGCTAGAGAGTGGGGGACAAGGTAGAAAGATGGACCAGAAAAAGAAGAGGACGGTAACAGAAAAGATGAGCTGATGGCAGAGGGGAAGGACGGGCGCCAACACACAGAGGAGATGAAAGCTCAGGTGAGATCTGTAACGGGCATCGGTGTACCCTCTGGAAAGAAGCTAAAACGTGTACCTCCCCTGTTTGCGGCTTGCAGCTAGTACCGAGTTCTGGACTTACATGCAGCTTATTCACCAGACATCGTATTTACCTGATTGAGGAGCCGTGTGGTAGATCGGGTTTTGGCTTCGCAGCATTTGGCACTGTGCACCTGTTCAGAGGTATATGGCGAGCAACACTCCTGATGGATAAGACTGTCACCAGGCTCTAATGCTATGTGAACTGACCCTTAGGGCTCATGCACACGACCGTATGTGTTTTGCGGATCCGCAAAAAAAAGATGACGTCTGTATGGAATCCATAATTTTTTTTTGGTTCTATTGTAACAATGCCTATCCTTGTCCGCAAAAAAATGGAACGGACACGGAAAGCAAATACGTTCGTGTGCATGAGGCCTAAGGCTACATGCACACGAACGTTGTTTGTTTCCGTGTCCTTTCCGTTTTTTTTGTGGATAGGATGCGGACCCATTCATTTCAAAGGATCCGCAAAAAATGTGGACAGCACACAGTATGTCCGTTCTATAGCCCGGCAAAAAAAAGTAGAACATGTCCTATTCTTGTCCGTTTAAGGCTACTTTTACACTGGCGTTTTGGCTTTCCGTTTGTGAGATCCGTTCTGGGCTCTCACAAGCGGTCCAAAACAGATCAGTTTTGCCCTAATGCATTCTGAATAGAAAAGGATCCGCTCAGAATGCATCAGTTTGCCTCCGTTCCGCTTTTTGGTGTCCGTCTGACGAAACTAAGCCAAACGGATCCGTCCTGACACACAATGTAAGTCAATGGGGACGGATCCGTTTTCACTGACACAAACTGGCACAATAGAAAACGGATCCGTCCTCCATTGACTTTTAATGGTGTTCAAGACGGATCCGCACCAAATGCGAGTGAAAGTAGCCTTAGGCATTATTACAATGGATCCGCAAAAAAAAAACGGATGGCATACGGATGTCAATCGGTTTATTTTTGCGGACCGCAAAACACATACGGTCGTGTGCATGTAGCCTTACTTCTGTTTTTTTGCGGACCCGTTGAAGTGAATGCTTCCGCATACAGTCCGCAAAAAAACGGAACAGACACGGAAAGAAAATACGTTCATGTGCATGAGCCCTTAGGCCTCTTGCACACGAACGTGTGCGCCCCGTGGCTGTGCTGCGGCCAGCAAATTGCGGGCCACAATGCACGAACACCCACCGTGGGGCAGTCGCAGCGGATCGCGGCATCCATTCACTTGAATGGGTCCGCGATCCGGCCGTTCCGCAAAAAGATAGGACATGTTCTATCTTTTTGCAGAAAGGAAGTACGGGACGAAACCCCACGGAAGCACTCCGTAGTGCTTCTGTTCCGCATCTCCGGATTTGCGGACCCATTGAAGTGAATCTGTGATCGTGGAATGCACACAGAACGGTGCCCGTGTATTGCGGGTCCGCTATACGGCCACAGAGTGCACACGTTCGTGTGAAAGAAGCTTTAGGTGTATGTTCACAGCTCGGACCTTCACCCGAGGTAGTGGAGCGGGGCTTACCCCTCTGTGGATGGTATACTGTACCAAATCCACTCTGCTACATCTATGCAAAAATGTGACTAATGACATGTTCCTCCCATGCAGTAGTAGTCCGGGAGCAGGAAATCTGTGGTTTCTGTTGGTGAACTATTAGATACATTGGTACATAGGTAAACTGGTGTAAAGTAGAACTGACTTAGTTGCCCATAGCAGCCAATCAGAATCCTCCTTCATTTTGCAGAGCTCGCTTGAAAAATGAAAGGTAGAATCTGATTGGTTGCTATGGGCACTTAAGCCATTTCTACTTTACGCCCAGTATATTTATGATATTTCTGTCACACCATTCCAGATCCCCTCATGCAATCCAGTCCTGGTTATATCCTGGGGTTTTACTCGTCAACTCCTGGGCAATATCAAGTTACTAGCAGCAGGTGGCGATGTTGTGCCAGCTCTGTGCCTAACGGTCACGTGACGGTGCTTTTCCTTCAGCTCTTTACGACGTGTGTAGAATTAGTTCTGTGCCGTAAAGCACGCAACCGGTGACGTCATGGTGGTAAGTTCTCGATTAAGTTCCAGCCGCCATACAATGATCGGATGTCCATTTTTTTTGTAACGCAATAAGGCTCTGAAGCAGCGGTCTGCAGGAAGGGAGAGGGTTAAATATGCGTGCACGGTACATACTAGAGCGGCAGGGTCATGGAATATGCAGTAGGAGAGGCTGCACACTGCATAGCCTATTCGTTGTCATATATTTACCCAAAGAAATGCTCCTCTTGGCACATTGATCTCTGCCATCTGCTGCAAAACTAGGGCATGCTGGGAGTTGTAGTCTTGCTACAGCTGATGGTCACAGGTTGGGGACCAATACATGGATCATTTGGTCACAATAATCTGGTTGTAAATGAGAATGCAAATGTCATGGATGGCGCGGTGTCCTGCGCACCGATACTTTACGTATCACAGAATTGTATTCGGTCACATCAGTTTGCAGCACTGGAAAAGCTCTGCGAGTCCGAGCGCCATGCACCTCCTTAAAGGGGATGTGTCGAGATTCTTTTCACCCCATTGCAAACCAATTTTACTAGGGATGAGCGAATCGACTTCGGATGAAACACCCGAAGTCGATTCGCATAAAACTTTGTTCTAATATTGTACGGAGCAGGAGCTCCGTACAGTATTAGAATGTATTGGCTCCGATGAGCCGAAGTTATTGCTTTGCAAAGTTCCATTTGGAACGGAACCCGAGTTCGGGAAATGTTTTTTTTTTTTACAGTAGAAATCAATTTATGAAGTTATTACCCGAAGACTAAGCGAAGCAATAACTTCGGCTCATCGAAGCCAATACATTCTAGGAGCTCCGTACAGTATTGGAACGAAGTTTTACTGCGAATTGACTTCAGATGTTCTATCCGAAGTCAATTCGCTCATCCCTAAATTTCACCATTTTGGGTATACTTTTCTGAATATATCCATGTGTTCTGTCCATTTCTTCAGCAGGCAGATGTCCGGTCATCTTGGCAGATCCCCCCCCCCCCCCCCCCCCCCCCCCAAGCCATCTAGGGTTGACAGTCTCCTGCGTCCGCCACTGCCCCCTGTTTCGTGTGGAAAAACCGCAGTGTAATACAATACCAGCAAAGTGAATGAAATTAGACAAATCGCACGTACACTTTGCTTTTTTTTTATTCTGTGCGAAAATTTACCAGCCGTGCAAAGATCTGTGAACTAAAAACGACACATGCAGTCCTTGGTGTGGAAGCGAACACAAACCCGCATGGAAATCTGTCCGGATTTTCTGTTTTAAACCTGCCCCTGTGTGCGGGTAACCTTAGGGAGCTGCCACGCGGTTTATTTCATGGTGTTTATTTTTTTACTGACAAACCACATCCAAAAACAACAAAATGCATGTTTTTTTGGCATATTTGTAGCATTTTTGGCCAAATAGGTTTTAATGTTTTGTTTTTGTATTTTTTTACATAAAAAGTATGTGCTCACTAGGCTAAACTGAAATAAGTTCACCACGCTACTGCGGGCACCGCTGTCTTCTCAAACAACTGATTGGCGGGGGTCCCATGTGTCAGACCCCACTGATCAGATACTGATGATTAGGGATAAGCGAACTTCTGTCTTCAAATTCAGCGTTATTCAAGAATTCCGTTATGGATTCCGCCACCACAGAACCTAAGTTTTATGGTCCGTGGTAGCGGAATCCATAACGGAATTCTTAAAATAACCCAAACTTTGTACGCCAAACTTGAAAACAGAAGTTCGCTCAATCCTACTGATGACCTATCCAGAGGATAAGTGCACTCTTCTGTGGATCTGTATTATTAATAGCGATGTGGCACCTTCAATGCTGCGTCCTCTGCAGCCCTTTCCACCTCGCGGTGCTCGAATGTATCGCTGCCGCGTCGGACAACCTCACCATGTTGTTGTACCCACTTTTTGGAAATATTTTAGCATTTTTTACACCTCTCGCCCTAGGTTTCAAAAGTGAGCATGATTTTTTATGTTAATTAGCTGCACTCCAAAGTCGCAATCTCGCCCCACTAAGGAAGGGCAGGGGGAGTTTATGTAAAAAAGGCTGGAATAGACAAAGGTGTGAAGCCTAAAGATGCGCCGAATGTAACGAAAAACATGTGGCATTTGATGGGCGTCGCGTGTGAGGGCCGGATAGGATGCGGGTGCGTTGCGGGAAAATTCACAATTTTTCAGCGCAAATGCTAAACGTTTTGATGCGTTTTGCACGTGCGTGAGAAAAATCGGCATGTTTGGTACCCAGACCCGAACCTGGACTTCTTCACAGAAGTTCGGGTTTGGGATCGGTGTTGTGTAAATTTTATTATTTTCCCTTATAACAGAATGCTAAGTAAAAAGTCCATTGAGGGGTTAAAAATAATAAACAAATTTAACTCGCCCCATCCACTTGGTCGGGTAGCCGATCTCCTCTTCTTTCTTCAGGACCTGGGTAAAGGACCTTTGATGACGTCACTGCGCTCATCACATGGTCCATCACCATGGTGATGGATCATGTGATGAGCTCAGTGACGTCACTACAGGTCCTTTTCCTCCTGGGCATCAAAGAAAAAGACGGGCTGGGCGAACAAGTGGATTAAGGGGAGTTAAATTTTTTTAATTTTTTTTTAACCCCTCCAGCGCTATTGTACTATGCAGTCTGTATTCAGAATGCTATTATTTTCCCTTATAACCATGTTATAAGGGAAAATAATAATGATCAGGTCCCCATCCCGATCGTCTCCTAGCAACCGTGCGTGAAAATCGCACCGCATACGCACTTGCTTGCGGATGCTTGCGATTTTCACGCAGCCCTATTCACTTCTATGGGGCCTGCGTTGCGTGATAAACGCACAATATAGAGCATGCTGCGATTTTCACGCAACGCACAAGTGATGTGTGAAAATCACCGCTCATGTGCACAGCACCATAGAAATGAATGGGTCCGGATTCAGTGCGGGTGCAATGCGTTCACCTCACGCATAGCACCCGTGCGGAAATCTCGGCCGTGTGAAAGAGGCCTAAGTGTTCACCGTTTTCTCTTGTTTTCTTGTAGAAGTTTGCGTTACAGCTGAAGGCCAATCTAGAAAATATCACGAGGCTGCGGCCGCTGGGTGATGATTTCCGCTGGTTCCTGAAGGTGAGAGGACATTTTGCTTTTCCCTGCTATACAGTAATGCACGGGGTAACGGGGTGTGGACCGTGCTTAGATACAGGTGGCTGTAGATTTCTATAGGAAGTGATATTTAGGTACTACTATGTTGCTCTACTGTGGATTAATCTGTTATGTCCATTGGCGGGACAGTGATAGGGGAGTGTCTATGTTAGGCCCCTTTCACACGAGCGAGTTTTCCGTGCGGGTGCGATGCGTGACGTGAACGCATAGCACTGAATTCTGACCCATTCATTCATTTCAATCTTGACCCATTTTTCACGCATCAGTTCTGCTTTGCATGAGAATCACAGCATGTTCTATATTCTGTATATTCTTTTTCACGCAGCCTTGACCCCATAGAAGTGAATGGGGCTTCAGTGAAAAACGCATTTCATCCGGATGTCATCTGGATGCAGTCCGGATGCGATGCGTTTTTCGCTGATGGTTGTTAGGAGATGTTGTTTGTAAATCTTCAGGTTTTTTTTTTACACGCATGAAAAACGCATCAAAACTGCACCCTCATGGAAAACACTGAACGCAAATGCAGACAAAACGGACTAAACTTGCTTTCGAAATGGTGTGAGTTTCACTGAACGCACCCTGACACAATCCGTATCGTTCATGTGAAAGAGGCCTAAGGCTACCTTCACACCTGCACTTTCCCTTTCCGCTATTGAGATCCATCATGGGAACGGAGGAAGGAAAACGCTTCAGTTTTGTCCCCATTCATTGTCAACGGGGACGCAACACACCCGCCCGGCACCCCTATAGAAATGCCTATTCTTGTCCGCAAGCTACGGACAAGAATAGGACATGTTCTATCTTTTGCGGAGCTGCGGACCTGAAGATCGGGGCCGCGCTCTGCAAATGCGGATGCTGACAGCACACTGTGTGCTGTCCGCATCCATTCCGGCCCCATAGAAAATGAATGGGTCCGCACCCGTTCCGCAAAATTGCGGAACGGATGCGGACCCGTTTGCGGACGTAATAATGGAGCCTAAGTTCCACTCAAGTGAATAAGCTTTGACTGCAGTACCAAGCACAGCCACTATACGATGTACGGCACTGTGCTTGACATGCTGTGAGGAGGCCACAACGCTCACTGGAGCACCCCTGCCTATAGCTGATTGGGGTGGGGTCACCTGATATTGATGTGCTATTCCGAGGATAGGTCATCAATATGGTACACCTAGAAAACCCCCTCTAATAGCAATGACATTGATGTTATAACACTTTTTCCTTCTTCTCCCGCTTTTAGTTAAAATGTGGAAACTGTGGAGAAGTATCGGACAAGTGGCAGTATATCACATTGGTGGTGAGTGAGAATATATCTGTATTGGTATAATGATTCTGTATATCAGTGTTAGATTGAGGGCAAATTTGCGTTTTAACTAATGGTTTTGATGGTCAGGTGTGGATGAAGATGTTCTATAAATGTCATGGTCTGTTATGGATCTGGTCATTCACTTTCATTAGTTTGATCTTTCATGCGTTCACTCCTAGGACAGTGTCCCCCTGAAGGGTGGGAGAGGCAGCGCCAGTATGGTACAGAAGTGTAAGCTGTGCTCTCGGGAAAACTCCATAGGTGAGTCACAAATAAAGGGGTGAACTGCTTTAGGGCTCGTTCACACAAACGTTTTTTGCGTTCCGTATATGGAACCATTCATTTCAATGGTTCCGCAAGAAAAACGGAATGTTCCTTATTTTCGTTTTTCCTTTCCATTGAAAGATAGAACATGTCCTATTATTGCCTGCAAATCATGTTCCGTGGCACCATTCAAGTCGATGGGTCCGCAAAAAAAGAACAGAACACATACGGAATGTATGTTTTCCGTATCCATTCCGTTTTTGCGGAACCATCTATTGAAAACGTTATGCCCAGCCAAATTTTTTCTATGTAATTACTGTATACTGTATATGCCATACGGAAAATTGGAACGGAACCGGAAACACTACTGAAAAAAAAACTGAAAAACTGATCCGGAAAAAATGGGCCGCGAAACACTGAAAAAGACATACGGTCGTGTGAACGAGCCCTTAGACAGAGCTTCTTGGTTAGAAGGATCTTCCCCAGCAATCAGCCTTAGGGCTCATGCACACGGCCATTGTTTTAGTCCGCATCCGATCTGCATGCAGTGCTGCCTGCATCCTTATGTCCGTTCCACGGCCTTGCATTTTACGGACAAGGATAGGACTGTTCTATAGAGAGCAGGACGTTCCACTTTGCAAAATGCAGAACACACACGGCCGGTATCCTTGTTTTGCAGACTACAAAAACGGCTACAGCCGGGTGCATGAGCTCTTAATCGGAAAAGGAATTTGGCGGCAAGTTTTCCGTTTCCCTACAGCACCACCACAGGAGAAATGAAGCATTACACGGTTCCTATTAAAAACAATATGCTGTATGTGTAATGCATGGATGTTCCAGGTCCCCCAGAGTGGGAGATATTCTTTGTAGCTGTGCTAATAGATGAGATACCTGAATAGGAGACCACCTTCTGGTACATGATAATAGACAGACTGTATTAATCTGACCATTTCTCTTTTTTGTTTTTCTTGCATAGATATTTTGGGTCCCTCGATGCAGCCGTACAATGTAAGTGACTTTAAGCATACCTAACCTTTCAACAAACTTTGCATTAATTAATAGTACAGTGCATTTGCATGAGGGATAACACTATTTCTGGCCAATATATCACTTGCATCTTGCATTTCTTAGTAGTTTTCCTCTGTGCATGCCGAATGTCTGGTTTGCAGTTCTCTCAGGCATGGTGAGTGGAGGCTAGCTGCATCCACTGCACACAGAAAGTAAAGGAGAACCCGCTTCCTAATCTTCTCTTACTGAACTTTCTATGTAGCTTCAGTCGTCTCTTTTAGGGATGAGCAAATCGACTTCGGATGAAACATCCGAAGTCGATTCGCATAAAACTTGGTTCTAATACTGTACGGAGCAGGAGCTCCATAAAGTATTAGAATGTATTGGCGCGGCATGTAGGGAGGATGCTGATACTCGCGCTCCCGGACGAGAATCCTGCAAATCCTCCTGCATCCACACAACATCGTACAGAACAAGTCCCCTGAACGACGATATTGAGTACGGGAGACCGGAGCAGCCAGGAACGAGCAGTATGACGCGCCAGAGTAAGAAGGAGAAGGAGGGGAGGGAGAGCGGACCTGCAGTGCGGATGAGGCAAGATGGCTCTTTAGCAGGGATAAGGGCAGCGGAGGTGGCAGCGCGACTGGAGTAGTTTGCTAGAGTGGCTCCTGCAGATGCCCCAAGTGTCCTTGAGAAATGACAGAGGGGAGACACTGGACTTTTGGTGCATCATCCTCTTACCAACTGCAATAACAGTCCAGAAAGTACAGTGGGCCAGGTGGCAGACGAAGAGGCCACAATAGTGCAGTACCAGCACAAGAAATAATGAACCCAGAATTGCAGATGTCTTCAAAGCGGTCACCAACTGCGGCGCTGCGCTTGTTGGGGAACTTACAAGAGAATATGTCTTTCATTAGACACGACTTAAGGAAGGTCTCTGAGAGAATTAAAGAAGTAGAAGACCGGGTCAGCTGCTTGGAAGATGCAGTACCTCCTCTAAGAAAAGACCTAGGAAAAGTCGCCCACGATGTCTCATATCTGCTAAGCAAGGCTGATGATCTAGAAAACAGACTCCGCAGGAATAATCTGCGCCTTGTGGGTATACCAGAACAAACGCTGTAGTCTTTTTTGAGCAGTGGCTGACTGCAAAGTTTGGAAAAGACTCTGTCTAATATGTTTGCTATTGAAAGAGCTCACAGAGTGCCCTTCCGGTCACCACCACCAGGGGCTCCTCCAAGACCGATCCTGATCAAGCTGCTGCAATTCAAAGATGGAGACACCATTCTGCGTTAATCCAGGGATCACACGGATTTATTAATAGATCGCAAGAGGTTCTTTTGGAAACAAAAGTACTTTGAGGAGGGAGAAAGTGTGGGACACATGCTGGCTACTATTATTAGGGCTCGACAGGGTTCTTCCTATATAGGGTGTATCCGAGATACGATGGGCGATTGGATAACGGAAAGTCCAGGCACACTCAAGGTATTCAGTGATTACTATAAACAATTATATTCCACTAGATTGCAGCGTAGTGAAAGTGAGATTCAGAACTTTCTCGCGCCTCTGAGACTGACAGAAGAACAGAGAGCAAGCCTTGAAGAACCGCTAAGCTTAGAAGAGCTTGAGGAGGGGGTGAAGGGACTTCAAAATGAGAAGACTCCAGGGTCAGATGGCATACCAGGGGAATTCCTAAAGAAATATAAGGATTTTGTATTCCCACAACTTTTGGCAGAAACAATAGGCAAATTACCTGACTCCATGGGAGAGGCAATAATAATAGTGTTGCCTAAACCTGGTAAAGATCCTACCTGTCCGGCCCATATCCTTGCTATGTACAGATGTCAAACTTTTGGCCAAAGTCTTGGCTAATAGATCAGTGAGAGTGATCCTTAACCTGGTTCATGGTGATCAAAGTGGCTTCATGCCGGGTAAGTCTACAGCCATTAATATCAGGAGACTATATCTCAATCTGTCTAGAAGTGAGATGGGGGTCGCGCAATTCATTCACTCGACGCTGCAAAGGCGTTTGACAGCGTTGAGTGGAAGTTCTTGTGGGGGGTGATGGAGGTGATGGGTTTTGGCCCTAATTTTTTTTCTTGGATAAAATTGTTGTATGGCCAACCAAGGGCCCGTATACGAACAAACGGGTTGCTATCTGATGCATTCGCCTTGCAGAGGGGCACAAGACAGGGTTGTCCCTTGTCACCCATGCTCTTTGCGCTGGCTCTAGAACCCTTGGCCCTGATGATACGTATGGACCCCAAAGTGATGGGTCTAACATATGGAAGTATAAAGGAAAAAATAGCGCTTTACGCTGACGACATGTTGCTATTCTTAGGTAATGTAAAACAATCACTGCCACATGTGATGAAACGAATTACGGTTTACGGTACTTATTCTAGGCCTATTGCACACAACTGTGGCTTTTTTTTAGTATTTAGCGGTCTGCAAAAAAACAGATCCACAAAAAATACGGATGACTTCCGTGTGCATTCCGTTTTTTGCAGAACGGAACAGCTGGCCCCTAATAGAACAGTCCTATCCTTGTCCGTTATGCGGACATAATAGGACATGTTCTATCTTTGAACGGAAATACGGAAACAGAATGCATACGGAGTACATTCCGTTTTGTTTTTTTTGCGGACCCATTGAAATGAATGGTTCCGTATACGGAACGCAAAAAACGGAACGTAAACGGGAAAAAATAACTTTTGTGTGCATGAGGCCTTAGACCCTGTGACTGAATCTCTCAAAGAGAAGATAGCCCCCTTACAAATAGATACAACCTTTAAATATTTAGGGGTGCAGGTATCGTCTAGACCGCAAGAATATCTTAATATGAACTTGTTTCCATTACTTGACAGAAGCACTAAGAAAGTAGCCAGTTGGTGTAAACTGCCGCACTCAGTTATAGGACGAGCAAACTTAGTTAAGATGGTGCTGATGCCACAGTTCCTCTATATACTGCATAATAGTCCTGTGTGGATACCTATAGGTCTGTTTAGATCCCTGATATGGAACAAAAATATCTCAGAGAAACCGTTTAGAAACTCTACAAAGAGATAAGGACAATGGGGGGGCTTAGCGATTTCTAACCCATGGTTGTACACTGCTCAAAAAAATAAAGGGAACACTTAAACAACACAATGTAACTCCAAGTCAATCACACTTCTGTGAAATCAAACTGTCCACTTAGGAAGCAACACTGAGTGACAATCAATTTCACATGCTGTTGTGCAAAAGGGATAGACAACAGGTGGAAATTATAGGCAATTAGCAAGACACCCCCAATAAAGGAGTGGTTCTGCAGGTGGTGACAACAGACCACTTCTCAGTTCCTATGCTTCCTGGCTGATATTTTGGTCACTTTTGAATGCTGGCGGTGCTTTCACTCTAGTGGTAGCATGAGACGGAGTCTACAACCCACACAAGTGGCTCAGGTAGTGCAGCTTATCCAGGATGGCACATCAATGCGAGCTGTGGCAAGAAGGTTTGCTGTGTCTGTCAGCGTAGTGTCCAGAGCATAGAGGCGCTACCAGGAGACAGGCCAGTACATCAGGAGACGTGGAGGAGGCCGTAGGAGGGCAACAACCCAGCAGCAGGACCCCTACCTCCGACTTTGTGCAAGGAGGAACAGGAGGAGAACTGCCAGAGCCCTGCAAAATGACCTCCAGCAGGCCACAAATGTGCATGTGTCTGCTCAAACGAAACAGACTCCATGAGGGTGATATGAGGGCCCGACGTCCACAGGTGGGGGTTGTGCTTACAGCCCAACACCGTGCAGGACGTTTGGCATTTGCCAGAGAACACCAAGATTGGCAAATTCGCCACTGGCGCCCTGTGCTCTTCACAGATGAAAGCAGGTTCACACTGAGCACATGTGACAGACGTGACAGAGTCTGGAGACGCCGTGGAGAACGTTCTGCTGCCTGCAACATCCTCCAGCATGACTGGCATTGGGTCAGTAATGGTGTGGGGTGGCATTTTTTTGGAGGGCCGCACAGCCCTCCATGTGCTCGCCAGAGGTAGCCTGACTCCTATTAGGTACCGAGATGAGATCCTCAGACCCCTTGTGAGACCATATGCTGGTGCGGTTGGCCCTGGGTTCCTCCTAATGCAAGACAATGCTAGACCTCATGTGGCTGGAGTGTGTCAGCAGTTCCTGCAAGGCGAAGGCATTGATGCTATGGACTGGCCTGCCCGTTCCCCAGACCTGAATCCAATTGAGCACATCTGGGACATCATGTCTCGCTCTATCCACAAACGTCACGTTGCACCACAGACTGTCCAGGAGTTGGCAGATGCTTTAGTCCAGGTCTGGGAGGAGATCCCTCAGGAGACCGTCCGCCACCTCATCAGGAGCATGCACGGGCGTTGTAGGGAGGTCATACAGGCACGTGGAGGCCACACACACTACTGAGCCTCATTTTGACTTGTTTTAAGGACATTACATCAAAGTTGGATCAGCCTGTAGTGTGTTTTTCCACTTTAATTTTGAGTGTGACTCCAAATCCAGACCTCCATGGGTTGAAAATTTTGATTTTCATTTTTTTATTTTTGTGTGATTTTGTTGTCAGCACATTCAACTATGTAAAGAACAAAGTATTTCAGAAGAATATTTAATTAATTCAGATCTAGGATGTGTTATTTTTGTGTTCCCTTTATTTTTTTGAGCAGTGTACTTTCTAGCCGCACAAGCCCAACAGTGTAAAACTTGGGGTCAACTGGACAGCCTGGGTCCGGTGGGCGAGTTGGTGTCTTATTTGATGGGAGGGAGGCCACCTGGATATATACTAGAAATTGGCTCGGTAATACGTCTCCCTGACAATATCCCAAGTATACATCTCATCTGCTAAGTTTGGCAGAAATTGAAAGACATCACGAAACTTTCGGGATGTCATGGCCTTACTCCACTCTGAAATAATCAAAACTTGTCAGAATTTTTGGGTTAGCTTATTGTAAAAGTTCTGTCTTTGACAATTGCTGTCCACAACTGGGTATATATTTATCTTTACAAATGACAATGTGCTACTGTCTTTTTTATTTATTTCTTGTTTATGTATAAAACCAAGAAAATCAATAAAAATTTATTGATAAAATAAAAAAAAGAATGTATTGGCTCCAATCAGCCAAAGTTATTGCTTCGCGAAGTGTCGCGAGACTTCGCAAAATGTAAAAAAACATTTCCCGAACTCTGGTTCGGTCCCAAGTGGTACCTTGGAACCGAACCCGGGTTCGGGAAATGTTTTTCTACAGTACAAATTAATTTGCGAAGTCTCGCAGCAATAACTTCAGCTCATCGGAGCCAATACATTCTAATACTGTACGGAGCTCCTGCTCCGTACAGTGTTAGGCCTCTTTCACACGACCGTTTTTTTTTTCCCCGTTTGCGGGCCATGTTTTGCATTCCGTGTTCGGAACTATTCATTTCAATGGTTCCGCAAAAAAAAACAGAATGTACTCCGTATGATTTACGTTTCTGTATTTCCGTTCCGTTGAAAGATAGAACATGTCCTATTATTGCCCGCAAATCACGTTCCGTGGCTCCATTCAAGTCAATGGGTCCGCAAAAAAAAACAGAACACATACGGAATGTACTCTGTATGTCTTCCGTATCCGTTCCTTTTTGCGGAACCATCCATTGAAAATTTTATGCCCAGCCCAATTTTTTCTATGTGATTACTGTATATGCCATACGGAAAAACAAACGGAAACAAAATAACGGAACAACGGATCCGTGAAAAACGGACCGCAAAATACTGAAAAAGCCATACGGTCGTGTGAAAGAGGCCTCAGAGCGAAGTTTTATCCGAAGTCGATTCGCTCATCCCTAGTTTCTTTGTGTCTCTTCCACAGTCCCATCTCATTCAGCTCCTGCTTACTCCTCCCCTCTTCATAGTTTTGCATTGACGTGTAATATGATGCTTCAGTGGAGTTGATCCGTCCTGGACAGATTCAAAACATATTTCAAACAGAAAAGGAATTAGCGAGGGAGGGGTAAATGGCTGACAGCATGAGACATCCTAAGGATAGGTCATCAATATCTCTAACCCGGCCAACCCCTTTAAGCCATCTGGTTAGGAAGGCAAAGATCACTACCTGTATGTAATGCTGCATTCACACGTCAGTGTTTTTCATCAGTGATTTTGAGCCAATACCAGGTGCGGCTCTAAACACAGATCAGGTGCAGATCTTTCCCTTATACCTGATCTCTGTGGAGGCTCCGATCCTGGTTTTGGCTCACAATCACTGATGGAAATCACTGACCGGAACACTGACGTGTGAATGAGGCTTAACAAGTGTTAATTCTATAGGACTTCATTCATACTTTACCTGAGTGCTCTCAGTTTCACCTCTCCTGTAATATTTCCGTTCTGCCCTTTATCATATTTAGGCTGAAGACAGTGAACGCTTTAAAACTATAGTGGAATTTGAGTGTCGGGGGCTGGAGCCAGTCGATTTTCAACCTCAGGTAAACTGTGATACGTTTGTTGGTGGTGACATTGGTTCTTTCCATCTCTTATTTGTCATTCAAATGGATCACATAATCTCTGTTAAACTATTTGGCCCATTGTGAAAGTCAAGCTAATGAATGCAGCATGTATGGCAGCTTTTCGCAGACTTTACAACATGTGATGATGGTCCGCTGAGCTCCAGATCCTCTGCATTGTCAGAGACTATAAACATGACATTCTGGCTGCCTGCAGTCACCACTAGAGGGAGCTCTCTGCAGCGTTCTATGCGGTACACCTAAGCAATACAGGATACCGCCTGGTGATGCCTGCAGACAGCCAACAGTGTTATGTTCTAGATCTATATCTATGCAAGGGATTTGGAGCTTTGTGTCAGAAAAGCAGAACCCTCACCACCTAAAAAGGTTATGGTGTTAAAAGGTGGACACTTGTAATAACCCTTTTGCTGCCATGGCAGTTTTTAAAACGTTTGACAAAGAAAAATAAAACCTGAATTGTAACATAATAAAATCATAATACACTACCGTACCTATCTATTTTCTGAATTTGGACACCCAGCACTTTTTACTTCTGGATTACTTTATCAAAGTTTTACATTTTGTAAGAAATGGATGCAGCTTCATAATTATTTGGCAAAAATTCTAAACCCAAGGCACACGACACTCCCTAATAATAAAGTTTAGGATGTGTAGAGTTTATACAGGTCCCTTGTGCCTACACCTCTGTCTGCCTGCACATATTATCACTAGGGATGAGCGAATCGACTTCGGATGACACATCCGAAGTAGATTCGCATAAAAGTTTGTTCCAATAATGTACGGAGCAGGAGCTCCGTACAGTATTAGAATGTATTGGCTCCGATGAGCCGAAGTTATTGCTTCGCGAAGTCTCACGAGACTTTGGGTAATAACTTTATAAATTAATTTGTACTGTAAAAAACATTTCCCGAAATCGGGTTCGGTTCCAACTGGTAGATTGGAACTGAACCCAAGTTTGGTCAATAGTTTTTTACAGTACAAATTAATTTATAAAGTTATTACCCAAAGTCTCGTGAGACTTCGCGAAGCAATAACTTCGGCTCATCGGAGCCAATACATTCTAATACTGTACGGAGCTCCTGCTCCGTACATTATTGGAACAAACTTTCATGCAAATCTACTTCGGATGTTGCATCCGAAGTCAATTCGCTCATCCCTAATTATCACAATCGCCAGAACTCAATCGAACAGGGATCAGCAACCTCCCGCACTCCAGCTGCTCTAAACTACAACTCCCAGAATCCTCCTTTCACTTTTATAGGAGTTACAAGAACAGCCGAGTGCATGCTGGGAGTTGTAGTTTCACAGCAGCTGGAGGGCTGAAGGTTGCCGATCCCTGGAATAGAGCGGAAATGTCTGTGATCCAGATGCCGGTAGATACCCAAGTCCCAGTGTCTTTAACATGGGAACAACGACCAAAAATCTCAACATCATGAAAGTGAATATGGTCGAATTGCAACACACAAGTTAGTAAAACATTCAGCTTGTCTGCTGCAACTAGCGGGTCACAATGAGACAACATTCGCCTTTATTACATTGCGATGTAGCATCGCCATACTGCAATTTATGGCCACATGAAAACTGAAGTCTTTCCTGGGACAATGTCTGGTATCACAGCTCATTCACAGTTTATGTTTTGGAACTTAATTGGGGGTTCCCTGGAAGATACAGTTTATTTCCCATTAGGAGGGGGGGGTCCTCCATGGTGAAAAGTTGGGAATTACTGGTGTACGGCCAGTTTGAGTAACTATCGTTACCCATACTCCTGAGTGTACCGTATCCCTCCTGACGACTCCTTAAATGGGTTTTGTCATTTCCGCAAGTGGCATTTATCATGTAGAGAAAGTTAATACAAACCACTTACTAATGTATTGTGATTGTCCATGTTGCCTCCTTTGCTAGCTGGATTCATTTTTCCATCACATTATACACTGCTCGTTTTCATGGTTACAGACCACCCTGCAATCCATCAGTGGTGGTCGTGCTTGCACACTATAGGAAAAAGTTCCTGCCTCTCTGGTGATCGGGACCGCGGGAGCCCATATAGGCTGGTGCTTTTTTTTATAGTATGCAAGTAAGGCGACGCCGAGGATATACGGTCTTGAGCAAAAGGCCTTATAGTGGAAAAAAAAAAAACATAATGGGGGCGTCCGATGTGCAACAATGATTAAATTATTAGCGCTGGTCGTGCTTGCACACTATGGGAAAAAGCACCAGCCTATGCGCGCTTCCGTAGTCTCGGCCACCAGAGAGGCCGGCGCTTTTTCCTACAGTGTGCAAGCAGGACCACCACTGATTGATTACAGGGTGGTCGTAACCATGGAAACGAGTAGTGTATAATGTGATAGAAAAATGTATCCAGCCAGCAAAGGAGGCAATATGGACAATTACAATACATTAGTAAGTGCCTTGTATTAACTTTCTCTACATGATAAATGCTATTTGCTGAAGTGACACAAGCCCTTTAAGGTCCCTGTAGACGGGACGATACAGCAGGTAATTGTCAGGAGGGAAGCGATCCTTCACGGCAATCGTCAGCTGAGGAGAGCGCTGCCTTTTCATGCAGTGATCTCCTCCACAGTATGGGGAGTAGTGATCGCCAATGTCATCGCTCTTCCCCATACTGACCCTTTGTTTGCCGGCAGCAGACCGTGTTTACACAGCACGATCTGCTGCCGGCAAACAATAATTTTTGTGTCTGCTCAAATGATCAACTATCCGATTAAAGGGCGTTTCGCTCGTTCATCGTGTGTTCGACAGCACTTTTACACCGTCAGATAATTGCCGATTGTTCCTATGAAAACTTATTAGCAATTATCTGGCGGATTCTCAGCCGGTGTGAAGGGCTCTTTACACACGCACTCTTGGATCAGCCCGACGTTCATGTGTTTTTGATGAGGAGAAGGTAAACTGCAGCTAGAGGTGTCTGGCAGCAATTATTATCTCCCCTGGGAAGAAAGGAGCAGACATGTTGAAATCCAGATGCCTGTTTACTCTTATTTTCTAACATCTGCCATCAGGGTGGTCTAGCGACCAACTTTACACATTTGATGGTCAACAGATGATGCGTTTGGTTTATAATGACGCTTCTTTTGTTGTACTTTTTAAGTCCGGTTTGTCCTAATCTCTTTAGTAGATTACAGATGAGTCACAGCGCAGGTCTCATGTAACTGGTGACGGACTGTTATGTAAAAGGGAACACTCACAGGGATTGAAAATCAATATACCTAACCAGGGTTACACAACGTCCTTATCTATTCACCGCCAGATGGTCACACACATAATGGCAGACATATAGAATTGACAATCAGTGCTTGCACACCGCTGCTCCATTCATTCTCCATGAGCGGTGTACTAGCCCATCTCCGGTGCAGTGCACTATGTCCCGGGACCCCTCGGTGGGGATCCCAGCAGTCAGACCCTCAGCGATCAGTTATCCCTTATTCTGTGGATAAGAACAACCCCTTTCAACAGATGTAAGTGACAGCTTCTTTGTATAATCTTCCTGCAGGCTGGATTTGCTGCAGAAGGGGCAGAAACAGGGACTCCTTTCAATGAGATCAACCTGCAAGAAAAGGTTTGTGTTTTGCGGCACATGATGTACCAAACACATTGTAAGTTATCGAATTTGCTTATAGGAAATAAGGAGAAACAGAATTGCACCACTGGGCACCCCGAGCAGGAACCCCTTCCTCTATGGCATATGCCCTGATATGGAAAGGGTTATGTAGATGAGACCATTAAAGGGGTATCCCTCCCCATCTATAACATTTATGGCATTGTAAGCTCTTGCGGGCATGCAGTACCATGGAATTAATAACAGTAATTTATGTCTTCTCCATTCACTGCTATTGGAACAGCGCTTGCTTGGCTATTTTCAGAAGTGCCACATCAGTGGATGGAGAGTAAGGCCTTTTTCACACGGGCGTCGCGTGTGAGGGCTGGACAAGATGCGGGTGCGTTGCGGGAAAATGAGCGATTTTTCTGTGATGACTTCCTGCCGCACTGCGGGTCACAGCGCAGCGCGGCATCTCCTGGTTTCTACTGTCTTTCAACTCGTCCCTGCACCCGCCCCCCTCATACATATTCTCCGGCCGCACATCGTCCACTCCCCCTATCGATCCGCCCCCCTCATACATATCCCGCTTCCAGCAGCACATATTCCTCCCCCATATTTACACCGATAAACTCCTCCTAGCTCTGTCCTCATTCTGCCTCTATTCATTAGACCAGGCATCCTCAAACTGCAGCCCTCCAGCTGTTATAAAACTACAACTCCCACAATGCCCTGCTGTAGGCTGTTTGGGCATGCTGGGAGTTGTAGTTTTGCAACAGCTGGAGGGCCGCAGTTTGAGGATGCCTGCATTAGAAAGATCCATGCCCAGTGACGTCACCGGACCAGAGGGGCGTGGCTTAACGCTATGTCTGCAAGCCTAGTTACCGCCACTCCGTGCGCTCTGCATAATGAGTTAGACTGACGGTGACGTCACCGGGCTCCCTGCGAAGCCGGAAGAAGAGGACCCGGTACGTCACTCATTTTACAAAAATAGTCACTTCCGGCCAATAACTTGCAGTATCAAAACGGGGCTTCAGAAATATGTGGTGCAGGTAGGACATGCATGTGTGACATATGTATGTCACTCTGGTACTAATACAACAATGTCCCCAATCCCGGACAACCCCTTTAAATCATTGTTAGAAAATGTGTATTATTTTAATGACTGTCAGTCGTTTGTGCTCCCACAGGACTGGACAGATTATGATGAAAAGGCACAAGAATCTGTGGGGGTCTACGAGGTGACGCATCAGTTTAAGAAGTGCTAACACCATCTTATATGTCCTGTTGGTCCAGGGGTTGGCGATCGGGTCAAGAACCAATACACAGACTTTTTGTTACACACCATATACAGACATTGCCAAAACTTCTACGTTCAGCCCTGCAACTTACAAGTGTAAATAAATTGTGGATCTGATTATTAAAAATATTTAAAAGTTGAATAAAATTGTTGAAACGTTTTCTTTGTATTTGGACAGACTGTACATTTTACCCTTTTTACATGGGCGGACGCAGCACGTTGATCAGCACCTGTTTACATGTGGCAATCATCATGAGTATGGGGACGGCCGGTCAGAACGTATTGGCAGTAGCACATCCCATTTAGACAAGGCGATGATGTGCTGCTGACAAACGACATGGCACGTACACCTATTCTTGAAGATTTTATATATTTTTTTAACTTTCCTAGTGTTCAACAAATCTTCACTGATTGAATTGGCCCTAAAAAAAAGTCAGGGTAAAGTTGTATTTCCTATCCCATTCCCCCGTTTCAGCACTGCTAATTCCCCTTTATGCTTTTAGGTGCTTCATAGCTTTGGACACACCAGTCAAGGTCCAAGCTCATATTCTTAGCCACTTTAGAATTTTTTTTTTTTGTCATGTGCAATCATTTTCGGTGGATTTCCCCTTTAAAAAAATTAAAGTGTCTATAAATGGCTTACATCTAGCTGTTTTCCTATCACTACGGGCCTGTAGCTATCAGTCGGTTTGGTACTCTGCCCTGACATACTCCAGCAGTAGAAGATCTGACCAAAGTCCATGTACAATTTTTCTAGTACAGGGATCAGCAACCTTCGGCACTCCAGCTGTTGTGAAACTACAACTCCCAGCATGCACACGACCGTATGTATTTTGCAGTTCGCAAAATATACGGATGACATCCGTGTGCATTCCATATTTTGCGGAACGGAACAGCTGGCCCCTAATAGAACAGTCCTACCCTTGTCTGTAATAGGACATGTATTTTTTTTTTTTTTTTTTTGCGGAACGGAAATACAGAAACGGAATGCACATGGAGTATCTTCTGGTTTTTTTGCAGGCCCATTGAAGTGAAAAAAACGGAAGGGACACGGAAAGAAAATCGTTTGTGTGCATGAGCCCTTACTTGGCAATTTTTGCATCTCCCATAGAAGTGAAAGGAGGATTCTGGGAGTTGTAGTTTCAGAACAGCTTGAGTGCCAGAGGCTGCTGATCCCTGTTCTAGTACAACACGTGAGCTCAGCAGGACACGCTTTCTGATGGCGCATTTGCAGGCAATTATTGGAAAGGAACTGCTTCTTCCTGATAATTGCCTGCTCCTCAGAAGAGGTGGAAGTTGGATTTACATGCAACAATTACCTCTGGTGTATGGGGACAAGCAATTGTTACTGCAATTACTCATCTTTAGGGCTTAAGCACACAACCGTATGTATTTTGAGGTCTGCAAAAACAAACAAAAAACAGACGACTTTCGTGTTGCATTTTTTTTTTGCGGATCCCTTGTAACAATGCAACAAATTTTTTTTTGCGGAACAGACATATGCACACGGAGTCATTTCCGTTCTTTTCCAAGCCCCATTGAAATGGATGGTTCCGCATACGGACCTGTAAAAAAAAAAAAAAAAAAAAACAGAAGAAAAATATGTTTGTGTGTATGGCTGAAACGATTACTCCATTGAATAGAGTAATTCGATACAAAGAAAATCAGCGTCGCTTCACTCAGCATCGAGGATTCCTTTGTGTTATGTGACCACAGAGCAGGAGTGAAGCGCTTGCTATTACTCACCGCTCCGTGGTCGTCCGCCCTGCACCGCACTGTATCCTGACACATCGTCAGGTCATAGTGCGCACTTACGTGCACTATGACCCGACACTGTCTGAGGTCAGGATGACAGTGCAGCACGCAGAGAAGATGGAGGAGCTGTGGAGCGGCGCCCCTTACAGGAGGTAAGTATTTTTTAAAGGGTGGATGGGGGGCAGCTGGTGGCTGAGGAGTTTTTATTGAAAACATTTTTAATAAATTTTAATTAGTTTTTTGTTATTAGAGTACTTGATTAATCATTGGATTAATCAATAGAATACTCAATTACAAAAATAGTCTATAGCTGCAGCCCTATTCGTGTGCAGGAGCCCTTATATAGATTGTTTCTGATCAGCAGAATGTATTGTGTAAAAAGGGATCTGCTGCCCAGAAACTATGATTTACACATCAGATTAGCACCACGTTTAGATGGGCCGATTATTGGGAACAAGCGTTCGTAGGAACGTTCAATCCCGATAATAGTCCTGTGTAATAAGCACCACAAGTCCAGATTATCTGTACGTGTTACAGATGCATTATTCGTCTCTATATTAGAACGTACCATGTGCCTCCATACAATCACACTGCCATATGCATGAGGATGAAGACAGCGGACTCGCACTAATAAAAGCCTAACAATCTCTGCAGCCATTTACTGGTAAGGTTACCTCATAAAAGACGTGTTTGCACGCACTATGAAGTAGTGACATCACGAAGCACAGTATATAAATCATTAGTGGATGTCACACTATAGTTACGAGATATGGTGCTGCTGCTGCTGCAATTCCTAATCCAATTCACATGCCAAATAAAAGGTCAAATCCCTGATGATCCATAATAAAAGTGCTTTACTTTGGTATAGATACCATTCATGGCAATTGTATCCTATCATATTCAAAGAAAAATGTTTAAAGAAAATCATAGAAGTGACAACTTTCTCTATGATCAATCTGTATCAGATCAGTAAAAATCTATTACATTTTTACAAGAGGTTTTAAGATTTTGATTGTTCGTTATTCCTATAATTACGTCTCTTCGACGCCTTAAAAGGGGTTTTCTGGGATTTTTTTTTTTTTTAACTGATGACTTATCCTCTGGGCCCGACCCATGGAACCTCAGCTGTTTGAGAAAGCAGTAACACTGCGGCCTCCTCTCCGCTTAGCCTAGGCTATGTGACGTCACATTCATCGGTCACGTGGCCTAGACACAGCTCTGCTCCATTGTAAATAGGGCTGAGCTGTGATACCAAGCACAGCCACTATACAATGTATGGCGCTGTGCTCGGTGAGCTAAGAGACGGCCGTGGCGCTACTGCGAGTGCCAGTGTCTTCTCAAACAACTGATCAGCAGGGTATTGGGTGTTGGACCCCCACTAATCAGTCACTGATGACTTATCCATTAAAGTAAATCTGAGAAAACCCCTTTAAATGATAATTCAGTATAATATACAAATCACTATTTTTTGTTTATTGCACGTTTTATGCATTTTATAGGAAAACTATGTCTATGACCACCTCAACCACACGGTACAATCTCAGCTGCGAGTACAGAGGTAGGTATTAAAAAAAGGCAATGTAATCATTCTGTGTCCAGTGGTTGAGGGGTCATCTATTTATTCACACGTTTATCTTCCAATACTTTGAAAATGTCCTCCAAGGATTGATATACACATTGCACAAACTGCTTAACATCACGAGCCGGGTAGGCAGATACATTGCAACCAATCCAGTCATCATGTACGCCATAGCCCACTCCGAATCCATCTGGGACGACAGGAGCAAAGCCTCCGAGCTGCACGGCTGGGCTGGTCAGCGTGCTGGTAGATAGGACGTTGTGATTTATCCGCGCATAGGCTGGGTCTTGGAATAGGTCTGGAACATTCATGCCTTTGCCAGCTGCAAGGTATCTTAGAGCAAACAGGTGCCTGTCAAAGCCCTGACCTGCGGAGCATGAAGCAAACAAATATGGAATAAATGCAATTATAACACTAAGTGAGGTCTGGAAATGTTAGATTAAACACATAAAACCTTCCACCAAATATTAGAGTCCATTTACTTTTGTAGCTAGCCGTACACATAAGATAGCTGAGGGCCGAAGGAGCCATTTTCTCGGATCTCTTCATACTTACTGCTAATTATTTTAGTGGGGTGACCGCAATGCACCTCTGACATTGGCTCATGTCCCAGCAGAACAATAGGATCCGTCATGCTAAAATCCACTTTCCAACAAAGCTTTTGGGTAGGTTCACATGGAGTTTTTTGGAGGGGTTTTGAGGCAGATTTCCCTTCAGGTTTTTCAGCCAAAGCCGGAAGTGGATTTCAGCAAGAAGATGTGTAAGTCATTCCTTTAGATTTCTGATTCCTTTCAAATCCACTTCTGGCTATGGCTGAAAAACCTACAGGAAAATGTGCGCGAACCTTTTTAATATTGCATTTTATTATTTTAGACAACCCCAGTTTAAATGCCCTGTAAGACCTCATTGTGCCTCTGAGGTCTATTTTCTTCCCCTCATAGTGGGTCCCGTCATGTTCTCCAAGACACTAGACTAAGGGTCCATTCACACGTCCGCAAGTGTTTTGCAGATCCACAAAACACGGACACCAGCAATGTGCATTCCGCCACCAGCACTAAAATAGAAAATGCCTTTTCTTGTCCACAACAAATAGTACATTTTTTATTTTATTTTTTCTCTTCGGGAATGGAATTGCGGATCCGGACAGCACATAGTGTGCTGTCCGCAATCGTTCCGGCCCCATTGAAAATGAATGGGTCCGCACCCGTTCCGCATAATGGACCCTAAAACTGGTTAGCCTAGTGGCTGTGGAAAGGGTATAGCCCATCTGGGCGGAGCCAACCATTTTGATATCTAGTGTCGCCTCCTAGTGGTAGCTGGGCATATACCCAAGGTGCTGTGTCCCCCAATGAATTGAACAAGAAAGGGATTGTACGGCAAGTACAAAAATCAAATTTTTGCAGCAGCCCTCCATTCTAAGAGGGAAGACCCAACAGCAACATGGATAGAACATTTAGATACAATTTTAGTCTATTTTAGACATTCCATATTTTATTCCCCCCTTAAAAGGGTTTTCAGGGTGTTTAATATTAATGAGCTACTCTCTGAATAGGTCTTCAATATCAGATCGGCAAGAATCCAACTCCCGGCAACCCTGCCGATCAGCCATTTGTCTCACCAGAGTATATAACCATCTATCGGATAGCGCCTTGGCTTGATATTGCAGCTCAGCCCCATTCACTTGCACCTAGGCATGTGAACAATGAATGTGACATCACTGGCCTAGCACTCCGGTGAGCACAGCAGCCTCTTCAAACAACTGTTTGGTAGGGGTGCCGGGAGTCTGAACCCTACCGATCTGACTCTGATGACCCATCCTGAGGTTAGGCCATCCATATGAAAAAGGGGTAGTCTGACAGTTTTTAAATTCTCAGGGAGTGGACAGGTTTGTAAAAGAAAGAATAAAAGATTAACTCGCCTGCTGAAGGTCCCACTGTTCCAGTGCAGTAGGTCCAGTCCCAGCCAGACCATAAGTGACATCCACTGTCCACATGACCGCTCAGCCAATCACCGAGTGGTCATGTTAAAAATGGACATGACATCCATGGAGGGAGCCTTTAGGAAGCGAGTAAAGGCCCCTTTACATGGCCCAATGTAACAAGTGATTGACGGGAAAGAACCATTCCTTTCTGACAATTGCTTGCTCATCAGTGGAGGAGAAAGCTGAACATACATGCAGCGATCTCTTCCACAGTATGGGGAAGAGTGAATGCTAATGCCATAGCTCGTCCCCATACAGAATTATTGTTTGCCGGTAGCAGAGGCCGTTTAGACTGCAAGATCTTCTGCTGGCAAATGATGATTTAGGTGACCACAAAAATCGATGAACGAGTGTTTCGCTTGTCCATCGGGTAATCAGTGGCAACTTTTCACAGGCAGATTAGGGCCCTAAGGGCACTTTCACACTAGCGTTATTCTTTTCCGACACTGAGTTCCGTCCTAGGGGCTCAATACCGGAAAAAAAAACTGATCAGTTTTATCCTAATGCATTCTGAATGGAGAGCAATCCGTTCAGGATGCATCAGTTCAGCCTTTTTAGGAGGGACATAATACCGCAGCATGCCGGATCCTGCATTTTTTCCCATTGAAATGCATTAATGCCGAATCCGACCCCGAGTGTTCCGGCAAAACGGATCCGGCATTGCGGTCTGCACATGCTCAGACCGCAAAAAAAATGTGGAAAAAAATATAAATGCCGGATCCGTTTTTTCCAGATGACACTGGACAGACGGATCCGGGATGTCAATGCATTTGTCATATGGATCAGGATCCTGATCCGTCTGACAAATGCCATCAGTTTGCATGCGTTTTGACAGATCCGGCAGGCAGTTCCGGCGTGCCTTAAAGCTTCTTTCTTTTATGAGCCTGTTTGCATCCCCGAGAATTTTAAAAACTGTCAGACAACACCCTTTAATCCTCTTAGATTAGTTCTACAGAAGATAAGAAGTGATCCCTTGCAGGAACATCTTTCAACATGTAATACTCTGCAGATTCGTAAGGTGGATTCTTGAAAATGCTAAAAATTCAAGAAGTTAAATGACATCATTTCATATGGCTTGAACATTAAGCAAGAATGTTAAATTCATTTACATATTACCTGCCAGAGTCCCATTTTATGTCCGATATTGCAGCTCATCACTAATCAAGTAAATGGAGCTGAACTGCATTACCGGAAGGTCCATGGGGAGACATGCTTCTGTGAAAAACAGAAGATCTTTTTCTTTCTAGTCCTTCAATAGGGGTGTACAAATCTTCACAACCACCCTGTCTGTATAGTACTCACCCATTGCCGCCTCTTTTGTGAGCTGTCCATGATATTTGGAGCAGTCGTGCAGCATTTCCTTGAGCTCTGCTGGAGTATATTTAGAAGGATTCTTCACAAAAGCTTCAGAGCTCTTCTTGGTATAAATGGAAGCAGGACGGATGGTCTCTGTTCGGCCATGTTTAAAGGCTGCCGTGCTACACGACTCATAGGTTGCAGTTGTTTGCCCATACTGCCTTAAGAAGGCCATCTGGAAGGAAAGCTGAGACACGGCATCGGGACTGAGCTTCTGCATCTTCAGGAACTCCTTCCCTCCTCTCTTAAATTCCATGGCCTCAATGGTCAGTGATCCCACTAACGCATCAAACTTCTTCCTAGCCTCAGATACTGCTGCTTTGAGCGAGTCGTCGAGATTGAAGGTAAGTTTTTGTACGGCTTTAGTGGAGTCCACAGCTGCGGGGACGCTCTGAGGAGATACACTGGGCCTCTCTGTGCTGTCCTTGAAAACCTCATTTTGGAATCGGAGAACGGCGACCCCATCTCCCCACGAGTGCTCGAAGTTAATTGCTGCTGCGCCGTCCTCAGTCATGATGATGCTGAACGATTTATCAAACCAGCGGTTCAGGCCGGACCCGTGGAGCATGTTGTGCGACAAGTGAAGGCGATCTCTAGTGGGGAATTCATCCAGGCATAAGCAGAACACAGCAGAATCTATTCTCCTCAGAGCCTCTTCGTTGCCATTGTTGAGCAGCTTCTGCCTCACTAGCGCCCATGTATTTCTATTTTCACTTGTCAGATACCCCAATGGGAATTCTGGGGCTGGGCTTGAATCGGACAGGATGTGTTTCAGATGGGCATGGATTTCTGAGGCTTTCAGTACGTTTCCGTCTTTATCCAATACATCAAATACATAGAAGTTCCCCTTCCTGAGGACCAGAAGATGTCGTCCTTTCTCATCTGTCATCAGTTCATCCTTGTTCAGCTTTGGTATCCGGGTGGAGTTAAAAAGACGGAAATATTGAGACATGTCTAAGGGGTATGCGTTTACCATGTAGGCGCCGTACCAAGAAAGGGAGGACGGCACAAGTCGGATAAGCTTCCTAAATTTCTGTGTGTCACTTTTGGCAGGATTCAAGTGGAAAATCTCTGGCTCCAAATAGCCGGCACGAATGGTCTTCAGAAAACGCACGGCAGACACCGTCATGTTTGTTGCCCTGAGAAGCTGGTCGTTATACTCTGGCTTTGGATCCGGGGTAAAGGACATGAATGGGTTAAAATTAAGAACAATGGGCTCACGTGCGCATAAGTACATGTCAAACCATGGACCTGCAAGTGAAAGAGGAAAGTCATTAGGGGGTCGTCCCAAAATAATCATTTATCACCTATCCAGTGTCTGATCGGTCAGAGGCTGCTGGGACAATCACAATCATGTCCCCATCTAAACACCCACTCCCTTCAATCTCTATTCATGGTACTGATGATAGTTATGGTTGGTGTGCCCCTTTAGGCTCGGACTGGATGAGGATACATTCAGGGTGCGCTCAGTGAAACTCTTCAAAGACAAAGCAAATACTGCAGCGCTCACCTGTGTAGTCCGTTAAGGGAGGCACGGATGAAAAACCTGGAAAGGGTCAGACGAATCCGAAAAAGCAGCAGATCCAGTTCCCCATAAAAATAATTCTTCATTTATAGCAGATAAAATCCAAACATCAGTGTAGTCTACGCGTTTCGGACCCTAGACATGTTGGTCCTTCATCATGACCTTTATCTTTTTATGGAGAGCTGGATCTGCTGCTTTTTCAGTGAAACTCGTACCATTTTGCAAGCAAGTTCAGTCGGTTTTGTCTGCTATCGCGTTCAGTTTTCTGCGTGCGTGTTTACAAACAACATCTCTTAGCAACCATTAGTGAAAAACGCATTGCACCCGGACTGCATCCAGGTTACATCCGGATGCAATGCATTTTTCACTGAAACCCCATTTCACTTCTAGGGGGCCAGGGCTGCGTGAAAAATGCTGAATATAGAACATGCTGCGATAACTGATGCGTGAAAAAAAAAAAAAAAAAAGGTACACTCCTGTACACAGACCCACTGAAATGAATGGGTCACGATTCAGGGCATTCACGTCACGCATCGCACCCACGTGGAGAACTCGCTCGTGTGAAAGGGGCCTTAAAGGTTTGTTTTTTTTCCCTGGCTCTTTGGGCAGACCTGCAAAGAGGAGCACAATTACCTGCTTCCTGGTGACGGCCCCCTGCTCCTTCTCTCCCCGGCTGCTCTGCCTTGCACCTAATATGTTAACTTCTGTTGGACGCTACTGCAGCGGTGACCTGCTCCCCTTGTGTCACGTGAGCGTCTGACATGACGCAAGGGGAGCAGGTCACCGCTGCAGTGTCGACAAAACGGAAGTTTACATCCTGGGAGTGTAGTTGGGCAGCCGAGGCCGGGGAGAGAGAGTGAGGAGGTAGTGCAATGAAAAAGGTAAGTATGCTCCATTTCACAGGTTTGCCAACTAATCCCTCCCACAAAGGTACACAACCCCTTTAAATACTGTAGTCATTTATCTTCTGCAATCAGTTTGGATGAGTGGCAATGTCCATGCTTGACAGACGCTCCATTCAAAGGACAAACATGGAACCCCTCCATTTTTATGATGACCTGTTCTCGTTATCAGGTGGGGTCTGTGATCGTACCCCTGCTATTGACACACTTATTTTCTATCTCATGAGTAGGGAATAATTGACATTCTGGGACAACCCCTTTAACACCATGTCGTTCTAGGTCTAAAACTTGCTCCAATTAATTCACTGATGTTCTTTACAGCCATCAGAACTCTAGGTAACCTGCATAGAAATAGGGTTGAAGATAAAACTCATACTCTCTACAGTCACCACTAGAGGGAGCTTAGTACATACTGTTTATACATTGAAGTCAATAATAGTCAGTATGCAGCAAGCTACCTTCAGTGGTAGCTGCAGGCAGTCCAGATTGTACAAGAAGCTACCGATCCAGTGTGGGCTTTTACCGGAGATGTAGCTTGTGTGTTTGTTCTGCTTATCTTGCAGGACGAGCTCCTCGTGCAGCTCTTTGCCCACACCATTCTGGAAATTACGTGCCAGCTGCTCAGTCTTGCTGAAACATAGAATGGTTATGGTGGTGAAGGTGATCATTTATAAATGTCTATGTAGAATATTATTGGGTAGCATTGCTATCTGGATATTATCCCCATACCTGAACTGTTCATCGTCTAGCAGAGGTCGCTGTGCATTCAAGTATCTCTTTATTGTGTCTTCAAGTTTAGGAACCGGTAACCTAAAAAAGACAAGGGAATTTAAGTACATCAATCTGTAGTAATCCACAGCTAATGCAATAACACAGATATACCAATATACAACTAGCCCCCATTGTAGACTGTGTACTCACAAAACCCCCTCAATGCTCTTCAAGGGGTTGTGCCATGCAGGGGCAGACTGGGAACTTAAATGGCATCTGTCAGCAGTTTTGTACCTATGACACCGGCTGACCTGTTACATGTGCACTTGGCAGCTGAAGACATCTGTGTTGGTCCCATGTTCTTATGTGCCCACATTGCTGAGAAAAATGAAGTTTTAATATATGCAAATGAGCCTCTAGGAGCAAAGGGGGAGTTGCCATTACACCTAGAGGCTCAGCTCTCTCTGCAACGCCCTCTCCACTTTAATTGACAGGGCCAGTCAGTGAAAACGTCATCACACCTGGCCGTGTCAAAGTGCAGAGGGAGCGGCAGTTGCAGAGAATCGGGGACTTTAGGTGTAATGGCAACGCCCCCGTTGCTCCTAGAGGCTCATTTGCATATATTGAAACCTCATTCTTCTCAGCAATGCGGGCACATATGAACATGGGACCAACACAGATGTCTTTAGCTGCCCAAGTGCACATGTAACAGGTCAGCCAGTGTCATAGGTGCAAATCTGCTGACAGATGCCCTTTAAAAAACAAAAAATGGACCCATGTAGGCAGGTCCAAATTGACAGGCGGCAGGGCCAACATTACATCACCCCAGCAGAGCCAAATGCCACAGTACAGCACAATATACTGCCCCAGCAGCACATAATATCTCCCCAGTAACTGCCCCTCAGTGGGCACTAGTCCTGTCTTCCAACTCCTCATGAATATAGCAGAATCCATGAGTCAGGAGGAAAGCGTCAGATCATTACTTACCTGGCTGGCGGTCCTGAGGAGGGCTCAGGTGAAAGGATAAGTATCTGACTGTAATGGGTCCAACCACTGATCACAGGAACAGGGAGCTGAACTCCTCCGTATGAATGGAGCAGTAGGCAGCGTATATGTGCTGGCACGCCATTCATTCTCAATGTCACAGCCTCATAGTAAATGAATGAATGCAGCAGCAGTACACATACGGGTGCACGGGGCCCCTGATCTCCTATCAGTCAGACCCCATCAGATGCTTACAACCTATCCTGTTGGGGTAAATTGATATGTCAAATCTGGTTTACTATTGCTAACCGGTAGGGATTTAGAGAGTCAGAGCCCCGCGATCAGTAAAATCTTGAAATGCCCTTTTACGAGAGGTTCCATGGAGATATAATCATTGCTGCAAAATAACTATTGTCCCTCTCGGGTCAGGTTCACATGGTGCTGATGTTGACAATGAGGTACAATATAAATGAATTAGGGTTTTAACAAACCCTATTCACTTACAGCATAAAATTCTAGACACATTCTGTGGATTCTCACTCTGGGTGGTCAAACATGTCACTGCACTACAAGGAGAGGCCCCCCCCTTTAAGAAGAAGATATTACAGGTTCTCACCTGGGTAGACTTTTCTGGAAGTGCATGGTTGGGACAATGCTTTTCTGCAAGTATTCCGAGTCACCACTTCCAGAGCTGTATGCCCTGAGCAAGATGGGCCCCGGGGCGCAGGACGAACCCCCTTTCAAGAAGCAGGATTTAGTCAGCAGGCGAGCCATTTCAGCCAACAGAATCATGAAACCTGGAGAAATACAAAAGTCTGGTGAATGAGTGAAAAACCAGGTGAAAAAGGAACAGTGTGGGCTCCATATCCATCAGACCGCTGTGACATATTTTAAGGCCATTAAACGGGTCTTCCAAGATTCGGAAAACAGCGCCATTCTTGCCCATGGGTCATGTCCACTGTTGCAGCTGAGCCCCATTCAGTTACCCAAGTGCAAAAGTGGTGAAGTTTCTGTATCTAAGCAGACCTTTTTTTCCTAATTCTTGAAGACGCCTACCATGTTAGGCCTGTATTACACTGCACAATTTTTCGGCAGATAAACGCTAACGAGTGTTCGCATGAACGCTTGTTAGCAATCATCTTGCAGTGTAATACTGCTGCCGATTGTCCGATGAATGAGCAGACGCTCGATCATGGGGCAATCCAAATCTTATGAAATGTTAAAAAAAAAAAAAGATCATTTGCAGGCGGCAGATCGTGGAGTCTATTATAGGGCTAAAACAATTACTCAATTGAATTGAGTAATGCAACACAAAAAAATCCTCAATGCAAATTTTTTGCATCGAAGATTCGTTTGCGTCACATGACCATGGAGCCGGAGTGAAGCGATTGCTATTACTCCCGCTCCGTGGTCTCCCGCTGGCCCGCAATATTCACCTTTCCAGCAGGGGGCCCCGGACACTCCACAGCACGTCCATGGTCCCGCGCTGCACTGACCTCCTGATGTATGCACTCCGTGACCTGACGCGCAGCGCGGAACAATGGAGTGTCGGCGGAGGTAAGTTGGTGCGACTAAGGCCGGGCGCCCAAGGTGCACAGCGTCATAGCAACCAATGACGCTGTACACTCAGGGGGTCGGGGAGATGATTTCACAAGGGGGTGGGGGAAAACTGATGGCACTGGGGGGAACTGAAGCACTTGGGCTGAACACACGGGGGAACGAAGGGTGTTGGGGACTGATGAGTTTTTATAAAGGAAAACAGTCTATTAATTCATTTTTTCTTATTAGAGTACCCGATTAATCGTAAAAATAATCGATAGAATACTTGATTTCTAAAATAATCGTTTACTGCAGCCCTAGTCTAACAATAATGCTGTAAAGTGGCAAACCACTTTACAGCATGGGGATGAGCGATGGCATAGTGATCACTCCTCCCCATGCTGCGGAGGAGATCTCTGCATGTAATAGTAGCAGTCTCCTCCGCTAGCGAGCAGGCGATTGCCTGGAAGCAAAGCTTCCCTCCCGACAATCGTCTGCCACAGCCTTAGGCCTCTTGCAGACGTCCGTATGCCCTCCGAGACATGCGGTCCGTGAGTGGGCCATATGTCCCGGAGCGGCATCTTATGAGTACAGGACAATAGCCCCGAGGGTGGCCCGACGTGCACAGCATCATTGTAGTCTATGATGCTGTGCGCACGATCAATGCCGCTTCGGGAGATATGGCCCAATCCTGGACCGTATATATCTCGGAGGGCATACGGTCGTCTTCAAGAGGCCTTAAAGCTGCCCTAAATTATGCCTCCGCTCTGGGGCATGGTCTGTGCACCATACTTATCAATGCCTTAACACAGGAAGGGAGAGGTATTACAACCAATCCGTTCGCTGCTTTTACTTTCCAAATGGCCTTAAAAATATGACGGCTGGAATCCAACTGGTTGTTATCAGCGACTCCACCACAACCACCAGTTCTCCTTTATGCTAGATTTGATTTTAAAAAAAACTCCCCCGGAATATCCTAAAAAACATGATCATGATTTGTTATTACATGGGGGATGCGAGTAATTACTAAAGCAGACATGTCGGGAGAGGAGATCCATCTCACCTCCACCCATCCCCCACAGTTGCCGTCCTGACATTGCCCGGGCAGCGCCAAGCTGAGGGCATTTCAAGACATTTCCAGTTTGTCTGGACGGGACCCAGAAAGCAGTGGGGACCCGAATAGCATCAGAACAGCAGCGGAAGGGGATCGGTGGAGGGGACCATCTCTCCTTCACATCTTAAGCCCCTCTGACAACTACACCTGAAGTGAAGCTCCCACCGAATAGACATCAATGGCAAAAAACGTAAAAAAAAAAAAACACTCCATAAAATGTCTCGGATGGTAATACCTGCGGATTCCGGAAGTAGTAAAATCGGAAAAAATGATTGAATGGAGTGGTTGTCGCCTACTATTGCCTCTATTAAACTCTATGGGAGTCAAACAGCAGTCCACGGGACCCCAAATCTTATGATCGGCAGGCCCCCCAAAAATCAGAGACTCTGCCCCTATAAGCATTACCCATATTATGTGCAGACATCATGGAATAATGACAACTGTTGATTTGCATTTACGTAGTTTGTGCGGCTTTTCATGTCCACGGCGCGCTGACAACTACAGCTCTGCACAATCTCACGCTGTCACGGAGCAACTGCATTTCACGTCGCGTTTTGCAGCTTTCACTATATACACACACAGGGTTTATGTATGCTTATTGCATGCATGACACTTCTATTGAGTTCTATGGGAAGATAATCACGGTTGCACCACATACTTGTGTAGACACTGCATTAAAAAAAAAAAAAAAATGTCACAGACAAAATACAACGACCATTAAAATCTAACGCAAAGTGCACAAGCCCCTGCCCATAGTGAATAAGCACAATAGTGACAGGTGTGCACCACCCTTAATCTTCCGACAGGTGAGTTACTAAATTCACCTCCCCAATTCACATTTATTTAGTTGAGGGTCCGGTCTCCCGCCATACCAGGGTGGACGTCCTCCGCTCTGCGAACTGTCACCTCTCTCCTACACTCCGTCCCGGTTACCTTTGCCCTACTTCCCTCATCCCCTACGTCTCACCTTTGCCCCTCCCCCGACGTCCTCCCCGGCTTCAAATCAAGGATAGTTGTAACGTAAAATTCTGACCCTCCGGAAACTTTCCTCACAGATGAAGGTTCCGGGAGATAGAAACGCGCACACTCAGATTACAGCGTGAAACCTGAGCGGTTTTCCTTCCAGATAATCTGCATTTTGATTCAGGAAGCATTGGCCGAATAATTATCCATCAGGCAAAGTTCACACACAATGGAAAATAGATACTTTTTAATTAGTTAGAAAATTACCCCAAAAAACTTAAATTTTTTGTGTATATTCTACAAATTTAATTCTGCAACACTCAGGCCGGGTTTACGCATCGCGGGTGCTGCACGTAGACAAAACCAGGTTATTACCTCAAGGCTAGGGATACACACGGCGACATTTTTTATAATGATAGTCAATGTTGGCGCACTGCGACTGCGACGTGATAGTGGCACAAAAATCCAATTTGGATGGATTTTTTGCCACTGTCGTGTCTCAGTCGCAGCATTTCACAAGTAACGGTGCGACACCGTTGACAAATGTCGTCATGTAGCCCTAGCCTAAAAGCTGTCATGGGTGCACCCGGTCTCATGCAACGTCTGAAAATGCAACTGGGGCAAACACTAAACTTGCGCTCTCTTATAAACAATTGTAAATGTTCAACGCAAATTTTGAAGTATTGTTTATTTTCATGAAAATACTGTAATTAATGTCCTGCTTCCCATGAAACTATATGTGATAAAGCTGTCTGCCTGCAGCCACCACTAGGGGGAGCTCAGTGTTTCGGAATTTAGACAGTTACCATTGAACTCAATGGAAGCTGTAAAAATCTCGAGGCACAATGTTCCTCCTAGGAAAATGCTGTAGGTTTATGTCGGGAGCTGGAAAAGGAGTTCATATTTGTGCCTCCCTTCACCACTAGGGCCCCTTAGCAGCAACGTAGTTTGCCTCCAAGGTAAGTACTCTATGGTCGTGGCCAAAAGTTTTGAGAATTACATAAATATTGGAAATTGGAAAAGTTTCTGCTTAAGTTTTTATAATAGAAATTTGCATATACTCCAGAATGTTATGAAGAGTGATCAGATGAATTGCATAGTCCTTCTTTGCCATGAAAATTAACTTAATCACAAAAAAACTTTTCCACTGCATTTCATTGCTGTCATTAAAGGACCTGCTGAGATCATTTCAGTAATCGTCTTGTTAACTCAGGTGAGAATGTTGACGAGCACAAGGCAGGAGATCATTATGTCAGGCTGATTGGGTTAAAATGGCAGACTTGACATGTTAAAAGGAGGGTGATGCTTGAAATCATTGTTCTTCCATTGTTAACCATGGTGACCTGCAAAGAAACTCGTGCAGCCATCATTGCGTTGCATAACAATGGCTTCACAGGCAAGGATATTGTGGCTACTAAGATTGCACCTCAATCAACAATTAATAGGATCATCAAGAACTTCAAGGAAAGAGGTTAAATTCTTGTTAAGAAGGCTTCAGGGCGTCCAAGAAAGTCCAGCAAGCGCCAGGATCGTCTCCTAAAGGGGATTCAGCTGCGGGATCGGAGTTCCACCAGTGCAGAGCTTGCTTAGGAATGGCAGCAGGCAGGTGTGAGCAGGGGCGGATTAAGTGCATGATAGGCCCGGGGCTGTCTACCAAACTTGGATCCCCCCACCCCCCTCCTCCTCCTCCATTTTAGTTTTTTTTTATTTTTTTTTATGAAGAGGCTGCGGTGCTTCATGGGCGCCACAGTCTCTTCTTAGGCCATATGACATCTTCAGACTAAAAAAAAATACCCCAAATTGGGTCCTAAACTGAAAAATTTAGTCACCAAATTTAAAATACACATAATTGTAATAAAAAAGACATGAAGGAGAATACAGCACCACATACCTCTTACATCCAGTGACATCTCCTGTCATGTAGACCTTCTCTTTCCTCTTCTCCTCCATTTGACCCAGACCACCATGGCAAATTCTTTCAGCCGCATCTCGTCTCTATAGTTTGTAACACAGACACGTTCGATTTCTCAATTTTTCCATCCACCTCCTCATCCTGGTGTCGCCACAGCGTCATCCTGCCACCCCCAATACTGTGCCCGTTTTGCTCCCCAATGCTCCAGGTACTATACTGCTGAAAAAATAGTGACCCTAATAGACATAATTGGGGTAATTTATCAAACTGGTGTAAAGTAGAACTGGATTTCCAAAAGAGCTGTCAAATATGAAAGGTGGAATCTGATTTTATCACAAGACACGGAGGCTTCGTATTGCTTTAACTTCCTTTACTGTTACCATAGCAGCAAAGAAAGAATATGTCAATCAAAAGAAAAACCATAGTAACCGACTCCTCCCCACTATCCCAGCATATAATGACTCCACGCTCTGGGATCACCCTCTTTCTTTGCTGCTACCATAGCAGATAAGTACCTCAAATGATAATGCTTAATTTTGCCTTAAGGTTTTAAGATTACTTTGCTTATTATGTATTAGGAATTTTACTTGCAGGCCCTCATTACTTTGCTATTTATTTGCGGCCTCCAGGTCTCTTCCTGGTTTTTTGGGCTTGCTGGTTCCCCTCGGTTCCGCTCATTCAGCTTATCCTTGCTGATCCATTTTTCCTCCTTCCCTACCTCCCTGCGTTTAGGCCCACCTTTGGTTGGTTGTCGCGGCGCTTACCGTTCCCTGTGCCGGGTTGTTTCCTCGCGCGCCCATTACCAGCTCGGCCGGCCGTAGTCTCGTGATACCTGAGACTTCGGCCGCCTTCCTAGGCCTCAGCACGTCCACCTTGCCCGAAATCTCGCGATTCACGAGATTTCGGGCGCTTCTGTTGCCGCGTCTCTTGCCGCTCGTCCTCTGACGTCACCTCCTGCAAATCTCGCGGGATCTCGGCGTCTTACACCGGATCTTTTCGCGCCCACACCGCATTCCTTCTGGGTCCTTCTGTGCCGGTATTGTAGGTGAGTGTTCACCCACTGCGCCTATTATCACCCCCTTTTTCTCTGGACAGCCCCTCATTATGCGTTTTTCTCTCCTTCTAGATCTCTTGTGCTAGTTTCTGGTGGTCTGGGGTGAATTACTCCTGCCATCACTCTCATGTCTCGTCACAGTGCCTCTTCTACCCCTAGACAGGGTGTCCCCACTACTCCTCCTATGCCCTCTACGCTAATTAGCCGCAGGGATGACACCTCACAGGAGGAACAAAACGCTGCACTGCAGCAATCTATATCTACTGCGATCATGGCTGCCATGGGCTCTATGTCCTCAGCACTCTCGCAATCTATATCCCAGGCCCTGTGTTCACAGTCAGTTTCTGACCTGAACAGGCCATCAGCCTCCAGAACCTCTATGACTGATGGTAATCCATCACATGACCACGCGGTTGTCCCGCGAAAAAGAGCCTGCACGCGACAGGCAGAGCGATCTCGCGCATGGAAAACGGCCAGGACTCTTCCTGAGCCACTGTCTGATTCATATAAGGAATCAATTGAGGTGGCATTGAACGAGTCACATTATGACTCAGTAGACGAACTCGAAGACGTGGCTGTTGACCCTCTAGAGTTTATGCCCGATCCCACACCACCCACACATGTGGCTACTAGGCAAGAGGGTCAGTCCTCACTAGACGACATTCTGGTTGATTCCCTGGGCACTCCCCTATTCAACCCAGATGAGCTTCATCATCCACGCTCCGCAGAATGGCTTCCCGCCACTCACGTAGCTCAATATTTGGAAGCAAAAATCCGCACTCCTTTAAGTAAGGAATCCCGCAACAAGTTGCGAGCGGAATGCCCTCGCCCTATTATTCCCAATAAGGTGTGTGAGACGCCTACGGTGGACCCGAAGATGGTTCAATTCCTGACCAAAACAAGGTTTAACCCGAAGAAAGGGCTAGATTCGGCCCTACGGGCCGTTCAAGATAAGCTCCTGGACATCACGGGTCCCCTAGCCAGGATCTTCGATATGGCGGAATCCGCCAAGACAGAGGGTAGAGCTGTCGACCCTATCGAATTGGGGGGATGGATCCAGAGGGCCATTTGCATTGCTGGCAATGTTAATACCTCCTTAGCCATAGAAAGGCGAAAAGCCATTTTGATGAAGGTGGAGCCGAAACTCTCCAACCTGGCCTTATCTGAGGCGGGCAAGAATGCCCAGGGCCTTCTTTTTGGAGACTCCTTTATAAAGGAGTTGGGTAGATATGTTGGAGCATTCACGGCCCTAGATAAAGCTCAAACATCTATGAAGAGGGTATTTAACACCCGTTTCTCCAATAGGGCCGGCAGTTCTAGGGGCCGTCTGTCCGGCCGATCCGATTTTCATTCCCGAGGCACGGGAAGAGGCTCCTTCAGCTATAGATCCTCACTCCAGGATCCCAGGCACCAACCTTCCTTTTTCCCCTCCCGGGGCGCTACAGGACGTTTCAGAGGTTTCCGTGGAGCTCCCTCCTATCGACGACCAGTTGGTAAGTTCTCAACCCGTTCTAACATTGTATTCTTCAACAGACTGTGTCGGGGGCAGACTCCGTCTCTTTTTCAATGCTTGGTCCGAGATCACCTCAGACCGATGGGTACTGGACACCATAAAGGGTTTCACCATAGAATTGGTAGCCTCCCCAATTCTTCTTCCCGCCCCCCATCCCATTCACTTGTCCGAGTCGCTTCGACACCACTTACACAGGGAACTAAAAGAATTAGTCCACAAACAAGCGATAGAACGTGCCACCCCTCACACCACCGGTGTGATCAGCAATATGTTTCTGGTACAGAAAAAGGGTGGTCAGATGCGCCCTGTTATCAATTTGAAATCCCTCAACTCGCTAGTACAGTATCGCCACTTCAAGATGGAAGGCATCCATCTTTTAAGGGACATGCTTCTCCCGGGCGATTGGATGGTCAAACTCGACCTCAAGGATGCGTATCTCACGGTCCCGGTGGCCCCCGCCTCCAGGGATCTACTGCGTTTCCTTTGGGGAGACCAAATTTGGCGTTTCACCTGCCTGCCGTTCGGCCTATCGTCCGCCCCTTGGTGTTTCACCAAGGTTATGAAACCAGTGGTAGCCTGGCTACGCAGCAGAGGGGTACGCATGATAATTTATCTGGACGATATCCTTATCATGGCACGAAGTCCGTCCCTTCTCCACAAACACCTCTCCATGACCACCAGTCTCCTCTCAGGGTTAGGTTTCATCATAAACCAGGAGAAATCTTGTCTCACTCCATCAACGTCTATGGAGTTTCTGGGTTTCCAAATAGACTCCACTTCCATGACCCTTCATCTCCCCCTGTCCAAGGTCCGATCTGCGACATGCGCTGCTCCTACCTCAATTGTCACTTCGACACCTGGCACGTCTAATAGGACTTCTAGCGGCTTCTATCCAGGCCATTTTTCCAGCTCCCTTGCACTACCGGGCCCTTCAGAGGCTCAAGATTGCCCATCTCCGGACTGGGGCCACGTACTCGGACATCATCACTCTGGACTCAGAGACGAGGGACGAGCTACGGTGGTGGATCCAGAACCTATCGGTCTGGAATGGCAAGGCCTTATTCGGTCCGGTACCGGACTTAATCATAGAGTCGGACGCCAGCTTACGCGGTTGGGGAGCCCACTGCAATGGGGTGTCCACCGGGGGCCCCTGGTCCTCCGAGGAGTCTCGTCTCCATATCAACGGACTGGAGTTGCTGGCAGGGTCTCTGGCGATTCGCAGTTTCGCCAATGGCACGCTCACTACCTGTATCAGACTGCGGATGGACAACGTGTCCGCAGTCCGATACGTCAACGGGATGGGCGGAACTCATTCCTCAGTCCTCACCTACCTAGCTCAGGACTTTTGGGAATTCTGCCTCGCCAAGGGTATTGTAGTGATAGCGGAGCATCTTCCCGGCCTCCACAATACGTTGGCGGACTGGAATTCACGTTATTTCACGGATTCCAGCGATTGGAAGTTAGACGAGGAGGTATTCCTAACTATATCATCTCACTGGGGTCTTCCCTCGGTGGATTTATTTGCCAATCGTTTAAACGCCCAGGTATCCAGGTTCTTCAGCTGGCGACCGGATCCTCTGGCAGAAGCAGTGGACGCATTCCTACAACAGTGGAAGGGAGCGTTAATGTATGCCTTTCCCCCATTTGCTTTGATTCCCCGGGTCCTCCTTCAAGTTCAGCGCCAAGCGGCGGAGTTGGTCTTAGTGATACCTCTGTGGCGATCTCAACCTTGGTTCCCTCTGGTCCTGGACCTGTTGGTGCAACCTCCTCTCCTCCTGCCGGATCTCCCCTTTCTGCTGCGAGACCCGTCGGGGGAGGCCCATCCCCTTATTCGAGCAGGTTTACTTCGCCTTCTCGCTTGCAGGATCTCGGGTGTTCCGGCTCACTGTCTGAAGTTTCGAACACAACTGTTTTCCTATTGGAGAACGCATGGGCTCCCGGTACCAGACGGGCTTATCGAGCCGCCTGGGACGCTTGGGCTCGTTGGTGCGGAGAACGCGACCTGGATCCCCTTCGAGCCCCTGTAGTTTCAGTCTTGTCATTCTTGTCTTCCTTGTATGATTCCGGTAAGGCTTATCGTACGATAAACCTCTACAGATCAGCGATATCCTCTAGGCATGAGGGTTTTGAGGGTTGTCCTGCGGGTCAACATCCTCTGGTGTGTCGCTTGTTAAAAGGCTCTCGTCTGACCAGACCTCCCAGACCTCGGTTCTCTACAACTTGGGATGTGGGGTTAGTCTTGAACTTTTTATCCTCATGGTCTTCTAATGACCAGTTGTCCCTTCGCCAGCTCTCAGCGAAGTTAGTTACATTGTTATGTCTCATCTCTTGTAAGAGGGTTTCGGACGTCCGGGCCCTAGACTACGATGCACGATCATTTACCCCAGATGGTGTTCTCTTTAACATTTCCAGACGTACTAAGACGGGCATTCGTTCAGTCTCTTATCCTGCTTTCCGGCAGTCCCCACAACTTTGTCCGGTTACATGCTTACAGGAGTATGAATCTCGTACTGCTTCCCTGCGTACTTCTACTTTTCCTAATCTCTTTATCTCTTTTAGGAGACCCTATGCTCCGGTATCCAGCGTGACCCTGTCGCGCTGGGTTAAAGAAATCATGAGTCAGGCAGGTATTGACACCAATATCTTCACGGCTCATTCCGTCCGCAGTGCCTCTGCTACCTCCATGTCAATCTCAGGGGCCCGTCTGGAGGACGTTATGCGCTTGGCGGACTGGTCTAGGGTTTCCACTTTTCGTGAATTTTATTTTCGTCCTGCTACACATGCTTTTGATGCTGTCATTTCTCAGCTTTAAACTAGCAATACGAAGCCTCCGTGTCTTGTGATAAAATTTCATGATTTTCCTATTTTATGACGTAAAGTCATGATTTTATTAAAGACACGGAGGCGAGTATTGCCCACCCTTCCCACCCCTTCTTGGGTTGTCTTGAATGTGGATATATTTTTCCATTGCTTGTTATGACAATTTTTCTGTATTATTTATTTCTAATTTGAGATTTATGTTTGATTTTTTCATTCAATTGCCTTGTGAGTCTATCTCGGTTTTTCATCCTACAGGCTGAGACGTCGTTTTCTCTACAGTTCCGGTTCAGATTACGGGGTTGATTCCGTTACATCGTCAAAGACCGTTTCTCCTTCTGTTGAAAAGTTTGGTTTGAAGGTTCAAGTTGTCGGTTGAGGTCCGGGAGGCGTAATTTCCGGAAGAGTTCTGCAGTTGGAGTAGCTGCTCAAAGAAAGAGGATGATCCCAGAGCGTGGAGTCATTATATGCTGGGATAGTGGGGAGGAGTCGGTTACTATGGTTTTTCTTTTGATTGACATATTCTTTCTTTGCTGCTATGGTAACAGTAAAGGAAGTTAAAGCAATACTCGCCTCCGTGTCTTTAATAAAATCATGACTTTACGTCATAAAATAGGAAAATCATGAAATTGGCTGCTATGGGCAACTAAGCCAGTTCTGCGTTACACCAGTTTGATAAATTACCCCAAATGTCCCTATAGTGTCTACAGCAGCTATAATGTCTCCTAGAGTGCCCCGAGTAATAATAACACCCTATATTGTGCTCCAGGCAATAATCCCTGTATAGTGTCCCCAGAAATAATAGAATTGCCCCTACAGTGCCTCCCCAATAGCAACACCCCCATATAGTAATTTCCACCACACTGCCCCTACATAGTAATTTCCACCACACTGCCCCCACACAGTAATTTGCCCACACTGCCCCCACACAGTAATTTGCCCCACATAGTAATCTGCCCCCACATAGAAATTACCCCACACTGTCCCCACATGGCAATTTCCCCCACACTGCCCCCACATAGTAATTTGCCCCCACACTGCCCCATATAGTAATTTGTCCCCACATAACAATTTCCCCACACACAATAGTTTCCCCCACACTGCCCCCATATAGAAATTTGCCCCCACATAGCAATTTGCCCCAACACCGCCCCCACATAGCAATTTGCCCCACACTGCCCTCATAGCAATTTGCCCCCACACCGCCCCCACATAGCAATTTGCCCCCACACTGCCCTCATAGCAATTTGCCCCCACACTGCCCTCACATTGCAATTTGCCCCCACACTGCCCCCACATAGTAATTAGCCCCCACATAGTAAATAGCCCCCACACTGCCCCCACATAGTAATTAGCCCCCACATAGTAATTAGCCCCCACATAGCAATTAGCCCCCACATAGTAATTAGCCCCCACACTGCCCCCACATAGCAATTAGCCCCCACACTGCCCTCACATTGCAATTTGCCCCCACATAGTAATTAGCCCCCACATAGTAATTAGCCCCCACATAGTAATTAGCCCCCACACTGCCCCCACATAGTAATTAGCCCCCACATAGTAATTAGCCCCCACACTGCCCCCACATAGTAATTAGCCCCCACATAGTAATTAGCCCCCACACTGCCCCCACACAGCAATTTGCCCCCACACTGCCACCACATAGTAATTAGCCCCCACATAGTAATTAGCCCCCACATAGCATTCCCTCCCATAATAATTTGGCCCCATACAGCCCCCACATTCCCCCCCCCCAATGTACTCGATTTAACTTCCCTAATATGTCCTCCTGTGTGCCCCCCCAGTAGGCACATGAAATAAAAATAAAAAAAAATGAACAAAAAAATTAAAAGATAAATACTCACCTACTGTATGTCCAGGGCCAGGCGCTTGCTCGCAGAGTCAGGCGCGTCACAGTGCTGCGTCCCGGCACAGGCGCGCGATGACGTCATCACGCACGCCTGCGCCGGGATTTCTCTACCGCATAGGCCTCAGGCCTTTAAGGCCTGAAGCCTATGGCGGTGATCGCGGACGGGACAGGGAGCTATGCGCTCCCGTGCCCCGCAGCAGTATGTGGGCGTTCGGGTCAGTGTTGGGCCCCCCAGCTGTGCTGGGCCCGGGGCTGCCGACCCGAACGTCCCTATTGTAATCCGCCACTGGGTGTGAGCGCATCTGCACGCACAGTGAGGCAAAGACTTTTGGAAGATGGCCTGGTGTCAAGAAGGGCAGCAAAGAAGCCACTTCTCTCCAAAAAAAACATCAGGGACAGATTGATCTTCTGCAGAAAGTATGGTGAATGGACTGCTGAGGACTGGGGCAAAGTCATATTCTCCGATGAAGCCTCTTTCCGATTGTTTGGGGCATCTGGAAAAAAGCTTGTCCGGAGAAGAAAAGGTGAGCGCTACCATCAGTCCTGTGTCATGCCAACAGTAAAGCATCCTGAGACCATTCATGTGTGGGGTTGCTTCTCATCCAAGGGAGTGGGCTCACTCACAATTTTGCCCAAAAACACAGCCATGAATAAAGAATGGGACCAAAACACCCTCCAACAGCAACTTCTTCCAACAATCCAACAACAGTTTGGTGAAGAACAATGCATTTTCCAGCACGATGGAGCACCGTGCCATAAGGCAAAAGTGATAACTAAGTGGCTCGGGACCAAAACGTTGACATTTTGGGTCCATGGCCTGGAAACTCCCCAGATCTTAATCCCATTGAGAACTTGTGGTCAATCCTCAAGAGGCGGGTGGACAAACAAAAACCCACTAATTCTGACAAACTCCAAGAAGTGATTATGAAAGAATGGGTTGCTATCAGTCAGGAATTGGCCCAGAAGTTGATTGAGAGCATGCCCAGTCGAATTGCAGAGGTCCTGAAAAAGAAGGGCCAACACTGCAATTACTGACTCTTTGCATAAATGTCATGTAATTGTCGATAAAAGCCTTTGAAACGTATGAAGTGCGTGTAATTATATTTCACTACATCACAGAAACAACTGAAACAAAGATCTAAAAGCAGTTTAGCAGCAAACTTTGTGAAAACTAATATTTGTGTCATTCTCAAAACTTTTGGGCATGACTGTATTACTGACAGACAGGAATTATACAGTGTTTTGACATTTTTCTCCTATATGTTTTTTTTTTTTTCTTCCATACTCTTCACCAGTGTTCTGGCTTGATGTCGTAAAGCTAAAACTTTTTTCACAAAATAACACAGACAAGAAAAGGCATTTCTATTATAGTGCCGGCCATGTGCAGTCCACAAAATGCGGAACATGCATGGCCGGTGTCCGTGTTTTGCGGATCCGCAATTTACGGACCGCAAAACAGTTGCGGATGTGTGAATGGACCCTAAAAGGGGTATTCCCATCCTGGCCATCGCCCCGATGCCCCATATTGCTAGGTGATACAATGGAGCCCACAAAGTACAGGAGGGTGCACCACGCATGCACAGCTACCCTTCATTCATTCCTATGGGAGCGCCGAAAATAGCAGAGCCCTGACTCGCTTATTTCTGTAAGCCACATACAAGTAAATGGAGCTGTGGTCATGCTTGCGCGGTGTGCTTCCCATTAATTTCAATGGAACTTCCAAAAACAACCTAGTGCTTTGCTCAGCTATTTTCGTCAGTCCCATAGAAATTAATGGAGGATCGGGAGTAACTTCGCGGTGCACCCTCCGGCACTTTGCGCTCTCTGTTGTACAGAGGTGGGATCTGCACCTATGCGACATTGGGGGCATATCCTGCTTCCCCTATAGCTATGCCCCTGCCCACTAGTGACCTGGCCACCTGGTTAGGAGGGGTTTTGCTACATTCGGTAGCAGTACAACTCGGTGGTGTGTGCATTTTTGACATCCCTATACAATTTCTCCAAAAATGTGTCATTTAAAATGACAACCACTATAGACATATAGGTCTGTGGGAGAATTTAGCCCTGCCATTACCACCTTTTTCATGTCCTTTCCTCAGCTCTTACCTGTGCCTGTGCCGCCAGCCGGTCTGAAATCAAATGCGGTCACCGGGAGCAGGCAGTTCCGCGAACAGCCCGATGAAGGCCCCCGGCGGCTGTTCTTGGAACTGCCTGCTCCCGGTGACCGCATTTGATTTCAGACCGGCTCGCGGCTCAGGCACAGGTAAGGGCTTACCTGTGCATCGCCGGACTTGTGAGAAAAGATGGCAGAACAATGCGAACTGGCCATCACTGGTCATCAGTCCACCAGAAAGTTCCTCAGTCTCTAGTAGGTAATTGTAGTTACAATACGTTGTCTATAATAATCAATAAAGATGCTCAGACAGATTGTTTGCTACCTCATTTATTGACTTACATATTAGCAGGACACTAGCCTTGAAATGGCCCTGTTGATGGTGAGCCGCCCCCCCCCCCCCCAACTCACAGACATTTGTCCTTCAACACATAGGCCCATTTCACACGGACGAGTTTTCCACGCGGGTGCAATACGTGAGTTGAACGCATTGCACCCGCACTGAATCCGGACACATTCATTTCAATGGGGCTGTGCAGATGAGCGGTGATTTTCACGCATCATTTGTGCGTTGCGTGAAAATCGCAGCATGCTCTATATTCTGCGTTTTTCACGCAACGCAGGCTCCATTAGAAATGAATGGGGCTGCAGGAAAATCCCGAGCATCCGCAAGCAAGTGCGGATGCGGTGCGATTTTCACGCATGGTTGCTAGGAGACGATGTTAGTAAATCGATTAAAGTCAATTTACTGTATTATTTTCCCTTATAACGTGGTTATAAAGGAAAATAATAGCTTTTTTAATACAGAATGAATACTAAAATGTTGCTTGAGGGGTTAACAAATAATAAACAATTAACTCACCTCATCCTCTTGTTCGAGCAGCCGGCATCGTCTTCTTTCTTCATCTTTGAGGACCTGCAAAAGGACCTTTGATGATCTTCTATCTTCATTCAGCAGGACATGCGCTGACGTCACCAAAGGTCCTTTTGCGGGTCCTCATAGAAGAAGAAAGAAGACGATGCCGGCTGCGCGATCAAGTGGATGAGGTGAGTTAATTGTTTATTATTTGTTAACCCCTCAAGCAACATTTTACTAAGCATTCTGTTTTAACAATGCTATTATTTTCCCTTATAACCATGTAATAAGGGAAAATAATAACATCTACACAAGACCGAACCCAAACTTGAACTTCAATAAAGAAGTCCGGGTTCGAGTCTGGGTACCACATTCAGTTTTTTATCACGCGCGTGCAAAACGCATTGCACCGGCGCGATAAATCTAAACAACGCAACGCAATCGCAGTCAAAACTGACTGAAATTGGGTTTCCCGCAATGCACACGCGACGCATCCGGAGCAAATCCGGGACGCCCGTGTGAAAGAAGCCTTAGGAGAGGGGGAAAAAAAAAACTGTGGAAGAAACCTCCTGGGGACCGTGGATAAATAATTGTCAGTCCACTTTGTAAGGGGGTAGAAAAGCCTAAATTTCTCTTCTTCTGTAAATGGATCTCACTGAGGAATGTCTGGTAAAAGGCGAGCACAGATACCGAGCCCGGAATCTGCCTCTTATTGCAGCATATGAGAGATATTAAACTGCGAAGTTAAGTCCAGTAATTCCATCTCCATGATTGAGATTAGAATAGAGACCAAGCCTGGAATCTGCCTCTTGATACAGAAGATCATTGTCCAGCAATGTCATGATGGTTTCAGTTGTCTTGGCGCTCCACCCCTGATGGATCTTATTGGGGGTTTTCAGGGTCCTGGGTCTTTTCTCTCAGGCCAATGGAGACACCTTCTCGGGACAACGTTAAAGACAAATGCTGAGAAAAAAGAAGAAAGACCATTGATTATAAAACAGCTCTATATAATATATTCTCTGAAATGTTTCTGGAGCACATTAGACCTTCACACGGCATCTACTCACCTGGAAATCTGTATAGTTCATTAGTTGGTATATTATCAGGCCAACAAATCCAGTCCACTCGACCACCATGCCTGTCCTGTGCTATAATGGAGGGATAATCAGAAGGAGCGGATAATCTCATAGCTGTCATCTGTCCCAAATTTGCCAGAATTGTTCTGAATTTTCAAAGACAATCCGAGTAAATTTTGGTTGTCCTGGGCCAAAAAGGGGTGGGGCTTAATTAAATCCACCAATAAGTGAGAGTGACCTGACAATTTTTTTATTTTTCATTTTTGGGAGGGGGGCTTAAATGACTCAAATTTACCAACAGCACAATAGAATCACAGGCAGCGTATTCATTTCTAGTGTATCCAGCGCACATTACTTTACTAGTGAGCTGCAAACAATGGTCACCAGTCAAAGGTCAATGGCAGTCTATGCTTTTACAAGCATACAGTGATGCAGAAGAGAATGCCCCTCCTGTGGACTGATCTTCCTCTGGAACATAATCAGAAATATAAATGTCATCAATGATATCACCATGCAGATAAATACAGAACAGAAAAAAAAACGCAGGTGGAGTGTAATTACATAAGGATAGTCACCAGGGGGCGTCATTGTAATGTATTGGCCACTATTGAAAACTAAGGAGCAATTTACCACTGAGCACCAGGCGCCGTATTTTCTCTCCATCGTATGAAGCAAACTGTCCAAACCCTGTATATGGACATCACCCGGCTCCGGGCAACGACTTGTGTTATTCTGAGGTCCTGATTCCTCTGTGTACTTATGACTGATTTGTAGAAAGCATGATAGCTTACCAAATATACAGCGGTCACAATGGTCCCAATGCAGCCAATCCATGCAAAGGCAAAGAGGATTCTCTGGCAGATGATATGTCGCCTCTCTGATTGTTCAGACCGGATGATCATGAACCGGTACATGATGGAAGCGTTGCCAGCTCCTGAAATAGACAATACATGGGATCAGCCGGGAAGGTCCATAGACACTTGTGATAACCTCCAGGACTCAGTGATGATTATAATCTGGAGTGATGGCCGCCGCTCAGCAAAAGCCTATCATTCCAAAATATGGGAACCATTGCGGTTATCACACCCACACACCTCCCACCATACAGTCTATTTAGAGTATGGGGCAATTCCCCAGTTCAGGCGCCTCTCCCCCTGGGACGTTAGGGTGCATTCACACATTGTGGTCAAATCGTGTTAGTTTTTTGCTGCAATATCGTGGCAAACTGCTACAGGTTTTCTTAAAATTGTGGCAAAACCACACCGTATTGCTGTAATTGTGTGGTAATCGTGGCAAAATGGTCCTGTTTTGTTGCAATTGTAAAAAATGCAACAACTGCGATTTTACATGCTACCAAGATGTCACTGCGAGCGGAGGGGCTCCCACACTTTTAGAAATGGGAATAAGGGGAGGGCTGGTGGGATTTAGGTTGTACTGTACCGAACAGGACAACTGAGGACAGATTGCATGTACTGCAAAAAGACAGCATCCATTGTGTCTACAGGTGTAGACTGATGGTACCGTCATAACTGAATGTCATCACTCATGGTCCTGTGAATCAAAGTGGAGAAGGTGCGGCAGTTGCAGAGAGAGCAGAGCCTCTAGGTGTAATGACAACGCCCCCGTTGCTCCTAGAGGCTCATTTGCATATATTAAAACATCATTTTTCTTAGCAATGCGGGCACATATGAACATGGGACCAACACAGATGTCTTCAGCTGCCAAGTGCACATGTAACAGGTCAGACAGTTTCATAGGTGCAAATCTGCTGACAGACGTCCTTTATTAATAAGTCCGAGAGGGTGTTGGAACATAAAAGGTATACTAGGAAAGTGATCCAAAATTAGTTAGATGTATATAAAACGTAACTTTTAATAATATTATCTTCTAAAATAGATAGCCCTCAAGATAGATCATAATAGTACAAATAATAAACAAACAAAAACTAAAACAAAAGGCTTTTGTCAGAGTGAATCATCACGATACAAATAAACAAACAAAGACAAAAAAAAGCCTTTTGTCTAGTAGGAGAAGTAGTGCATGGCGGCACGTTTTAAATGGAAACCGTTTGGCCTACCGCTCTACCAGTGGGTTCCAAGACGCATCAATTCTCCCGATGAACAAGATGAGGATATCCCATGGAGGAGTAGAGTCGCGGCAAATAAATTGGGGGTTGGGACTACCTATTCCTGGTATTGCCCTCAGGTGTGGGTGCTAAACTGGCCCTGATAGCCTAACCACAGAGCACCCGCCCTGACAAGGGCGACCCCGTCCGGAACCTTTCCCTAAATAGACTGGATCCCGATATTAGGGACATAATTCATGAATATCCACAGATTACATTCAGAAAGGGCAGTAGTCTAAAGGGCCTCCTTGTTCACAGCCACTACACCCCTGTTCCCCATAGTGAAACTTAGTTGAACCGCAAACCCAAAGGCTGCTTTAGGCTACTTTCACACTAGCGTTCGGAGCGGATCCGTCTGATGTTTCATCAGACCGATCCGCTCCGATAATGCAGACGTTCGCATCCGTTCAGAACGGATGCGTCTGCATTAAAACTTAGAAAATTTTCTAAGTGTGAAAGTTGTCTGAACGGATCCGTTCAGACTTTACATTGAAAGTCAATGGGGAACGGATCCGCTTGAAGATTGAGCCATATTGTGTCATCTTCAAGCGGATCCGTCCCCATTGACTTACATTGGACGAACGCAAGCAGCGTTCAGGTGTCCGCTCACTGAGAATGCATTGGGGCCAGACGGATGCGTTCGGGGCCGCTCGTGAGCCCCTTCAAACGGTGCGCACGAGCGGACACCCGAACGCAGGTGTGAAAGTAGCCTAAGATGCAGTGGCTGTGTGGCCTGCAGCACAGTAAAAACTGGCAAGTCGTTTTACAGTATCAATTCACAACGTGCATTTCCCATCAGGGACTGAGGGGAGTAATTTATAAAATCATCTGTGATTGCCAAAAAGAATACATAGGCAAGACCAGACGTGAATTACGCAGACGCATAGGAGAGGAGGCAGAGGTAGAGGGCAATCTCCGGGCTCCTTCAATAATTTTTTTAGACCAAGGGATAACCTATCCCCTGAGAAATCAATCCAATACACGGGAGCAACAGGCCTAGAAATAATGAACTTATCAGACAGACTGTTGCATCCTGTTGAAATGGCTGGCGTAGATTTAGATCATTTTCTGTGCCAAAAACTGGTGTAGAAAATGATAAATGAGACCCCCTTCCCCACCCAGGCCATGCCCCCTTTTCTTTATAACTGGCGTATATGACATGGAAGAGGAAGAAGTCCCAGATTCGGCCGCAAATCCGTTTTGCAACCCAATCTGCGACAGTGACGTATAGCTAATCATACGTTTTTTTAACAAATCACATTAGTGGCGGAATCATTTTATGCGCCCTCGTCTGAAGCCTCTTATGAGACCATGTAACATGCCACAATTTTCTTCTTAAAGGGAACCTGTCACTGGGATTTTGTGTATAGAGCTGAGGACATGGGTTGCTAGATGGCCGCTAGCACATCCGCAATACCCAGTCCCCATAGCTCTGTGTGCTTTTATTGTCTCAAAAAAACGATTTGATCCATATGCAAATTAACCCGACATGAGTCCTGTATGTGAGATGAGTCAAAGACAGGACTCATCTCAGGTTAATTTACATATGTATCAAATCGGTTTTTTTACACAATAAAAGCACACAGAGCTATGGGGACTGGGTATTGCGGATGTGCTAGCGGCCATCTAGCAACCCATGTCCTCAGCTCTATACACAAAACCCTAGTGACAGGTTCCCTTTAAGGCCTCTTGCACACGAATGTATTTTCATTCCGTGTCCGTTCCGTTCGACAAAAAAATAGAACATGTCCTATTATTGTCCGCATAACGGACAAGGATAGTACTGTTCTGTTAGGGGCCAGCTGTTCCGTTCCGCAAAATACATACGGTCGTGTGCAAGAGGCCTAAAGGGGTTTTTAAGGATCACTATGGTTTATAACAGATCTGCTTTTCCTTTTTCAGTTTAGACTCTCCTGATCTGATTTCTCCATGTAAACCAATCCCTCTGGTTTCTTTCCATCCTGTATTTAGCACCTCCTGTTGTTGTATCCAACCAAACCCATGATTTATATATTTTACACACTTCTATAGCGCTGCTTTATTCGGCAGCGCTTTACAGACATTATCATCACTTGCTGTCTCCAATGGGGCTCACAATCTAAGTTCCCTATCATAATGTCTTTGGAGTGTGGGCGGAAACCGGAGAACCCGGAGGAAACCCACGCAAACACGTGGAGAACATACGGTCCTGATCAAAAGTTTAAGACCACTGGAAAAATGGCAAAAAATCCTATTTAGCATGGCTGGATCTTAACAAGGTTCCAAGTAGAGCTTCAACATGCAACAAGAAGAAATGGGAGTGAGACAAAACATTTTTTGAGCATTCAATTTAATGAAAACAACTAATAAACTGAAACAGGCTGTTTTTCAGCTGATCAAAAGTTTAGGACCACACCTCCAAAAAAAAAAACTAAACCCCCCCAAAACAGAAATCCAACTTCCAAACATGAACTCAGTAATGAGTAGCTCCGCCGTTATTGTTTATCACTTCAAAAATTCGTTTCGGCATGCTTGATGCAAGCGTTTCCATGAGGTGAGTGGGAACATTTCTCCAAGTGGGGAAGACGGCCGCACGAAGGCCATCTACTGTCTGGAACTGTTGTCCATTTTTGTAAACTTCCCTTGCCATCCATCCCCACTGTTTCTCAATTGGATTTAGATCAGGGGAACACGCAGGATGGGCCAAAAGAGTGATGTTATTCTCCTGGAGAAGTCCCTTGTCCTGCGGGCATTGTGTACTGTAGCGTTGTCCTGTTGAAAAACCCAGTCATTACCACACAGACGAGGGCCCTCAGTCATGAGGAATGCTCTCTGCAACATCTGGACATAGCCAGCGGCCGTTTGATGCCCCTGCACTTCCTGAAGCTCCATTGTTCCACTGAAGGAAAAAGCATCCCAGACCATTATGGCGCCCCCTCCACTGTGGCGCGTAGAAAACATCTCAGGTGGGATCTGCTTGTCATGCCAGTAGCGTTGGAAACCATCAGGACCATCAAGGTTACATTTTTTCTCATCAGAGAATAAAACTTTCTTCCACCTTTGAATGTCCCATGTTTGGTGCTCTCTTGCAAAGTCCAAACGAGCAGTTCTGTGGCGTTCAAGGAGACAAGGTCTTTGAAGACGTTTTTTGTTTTTGAAGCCCTTCAGTCTCAGATGCCGTCTGATGGTTATGGGGCTGCAGTCAGCACCAGTAAGGGCCTTCATTTGGGTCGAGGATCATCCAGTGTCTTGACGGACAGCCAATTGGATCCTCCGGCTCAGTCCTGATGAAATTTTTTTGGGTCTTCCACTTGACTTTTTTGTTCCATAACCCTCAGGATCATTTAAGAATTTAAGAAATTCCAAATGACTGTCTTACTGCGTCCCACCTCAGCAGCGATGGCGCGCTGTAAGAGACCCTGCTTATGCAGTTCAACAACCCGAACACATTAAAAAAGGGAGAGTTTTTTTGCCTTTGCCATCACAACGTGTGACTACCTGACAGAAAATGACAATGAATCCACATCTTTGCACAGATTTGGCCTTTTAAAGGCATGTGCTCCTAAACTTTTGATCAGCTGAAAAACAGCCTGTTTCAGTTTATTCGTTGTTTTCATTAAATTGAATGCTCAAAAAATGTTTTGTCTCACTCCCATTTCTTCTTGTTGCATGTTGAAGCTCTACTTGGAACCTTGTCTGTGACTGTGAATATTGCATGATATTAACTAAGGATTGCCGCCAGTCATAGGGAGCTCTCCCTTCTATGCATGTCTTGTTGCTGTACAGGCATATTCTTTTCAAATTATCCCAAGCTCCCTAATCTCCTCTTGGGCTCCTAATGATGAAGTCAGTAATAGGATTGGGGGTATTAATTTGGGACGGTAATGCCAGCTGCATGGCTTATGGGTGAGGGGTGACCTTGTGGGCTGGCCAGCCTGCGCCGGCTTTGATCTGATCTCAAGGGAAACGTGGGTTGGCTTTTCCCAGGGTGGCGTAGTCCCTCTGTGGGACTCTCATCCTCCGCTGGGCAATTTTTTGGGGGGGACACAATGGCAGGAGCTCTGGACGCAGTACTGGCTAGAGTCAAGGATGTGTGCAAGAGGAACGGTCTGCTTATTCTCTCGGTGCTTTCTGTTATTGTGGGATGTCTCTTGGGATTCTTCCTCAGGACAAGACGTCTCAGCGTGCAGGTCAGTGTCGTGCCTTGTGTCGTCTACTCCAGGGATCCAGCAGTGGTGAAACTACTGCTCCCAGCATGCTCCATTCATTTCTATGGGAGTTCTGAGAAGAGCAGAGCAAGTATGCATGCTGGGAGTTGTAGTTCCACGACAGCTGGAATGCCGGAGGTTGCCTACCCCTGGTCTACACTATGGGGATTGCAAGCGGGCAAGTATGGTATAATGCTGAAAAATATAGAGGGGTACTAGAGGGATACACTAGATAGACACTAGACTAGAGGGATACAAAAATGGTTTTGTGGACAGTTTTGGTAACACGGGGAGATCAGCACATTTTCTAATATTCCTACATTACGAATTGGGGGGGGGGGGATTGATCAAAACTGGTGTAAAGTAGAACTGGCTTAGTTGCCCATAGCAACCAATCAGATTCCACCTTTCATTTTTCACAGCTCCTTTGGAAAATGAAAGGAGGAATCTGATTGGTTGCTATGGGCAACTAAGCCAGTTCTACTTTACACCAGTATGATAAATCTCCCCCAGTGACTTAAAGGGGATAGTGCCACCATAAAATATTGTCTATGGGTTTGTGTCTTCTTAGCGCAATGTCTAATCCAGTGTAAAATTATGCATTCTCTTCCTTTCATTCTTCTGCACCTCCTTAGGATACCTCAATAGCTCTAATTCATATTCCCCTCTCAACCATGGTAGTCCAAATGTCTGGAAGGGGGGCGGATCAGTCTGGCAGGGTTTTGGGCATGGCTGAAAATATTGGGGGAGATTCATTAAAACTGGTTTAGTTGCCCATAGCAACCAATCAGATTCCATCTTTCATTTTTTAGAGCTCCTTTGGAAAATGAAAGTTGGAATCTGATTGACACCAGTATTATTGGAAAATGTGCTGATGTGACCCCATGGTGAGGCCAAGCCACGCAAAACCGCGGAATCCAAAGGCTGCACAGTTTTTCAGCAGAATCGTTCAGCCATTGGTTGCCGTGGGTGGGCGTCACTTGGCTGCATGCCGCCAGCCCCCCACCATGGGGTTGTACCCTTAAATAAACCCTTTACAGCAGGTATGTCTCGGACAATTCTGTCTCCCAGGGAACGGTCACACGGTCAGGTTTCTTGATGCAAGTTTGGAAGTCAAAACCAGGCATAAATTCAGAAAAATAGTAGAAGTCGTATCTGTCCTTTAGACCTCATGCACACGACCGTTGTGTGCATCCGCGGCCGTTGTTCCGTTTTCCGTTTTTTTTCGCGGACCCATTGACTTTCAATGGGTCCGTGGAAAAATCGGAAAATGCACCGTTTTGCAGCCGCATCCGTGATCTGTGTTTCCTGGTCGTCAAAAAAATAGGACCTGTCCTATTTTTTTGACGGACAATGGTTCACGGACCCATTCAAGTCAATGGGTCCGTGAAAAAACACGGATGCACATAAGATTGCCATCCGCGTCCGTCATCCTTGTCCGTAGGCTACTTTCACACAGACGGAACCGCTGATCCGTCTGCATAAAAGCTTTTTAGATCTGATTTTTCACTTCTGAAAACTCAGATCCGACAGTATATTCTAACACAGAGGCGTTCCCATGGTGATGAGGACGCTTCAGGTTAGAATATACTAAAAGAACTGTGTACATGACTGCCCCCTGCTGCCTGGCAGGTGCTGCCAGGCAGCAGGGGGCAGACCCCCCCTGCCCCCCCCCTGTATGTAACTCATTGGTGGCCAGTGCGGCCCCCCTCCCTCCCCAGTATTTAACTCATTGGTGGCCAGTGCGGCCGGCCCCCCCTTCCTCCCTCCCCTGTATTTAACTCATTGGTGGCCAGTGCGGCCGGCCCCCCTTCCCTCCCTTGTATTTAACACATTGGTGGCCAGTGCGGCCGGCCCCCCCCCCTAATTAAAATGACCGACCCCCCATCATTGGTGGCAGCGGAGAGTTCCGATCGGAGTCCCAGTTTAATCGCTGGGGCTCCGATCGGTTACCATGGCAGCCAAGACGCTACTCCAGTCCTGGCTGCCATGGTTACTTAGCAATTTTAGAAGCATTATACTTACCTGCGATGTCTGTGACCGGCCAGGCGCTCCTCCTACTGGTAAGTGAAAGGTCTGTGCGGCGCATTGCTTATAGCACAGACCTTTCACTTACCAGTAGGAGGAGAGCCCGGCCGGTCACAGACATCGCAGGTAAGTATAATGCTTCTAAAATTGATAAGTAACCATGGCAGCCAGCACTGCAGTAGCGTCCTGGTTGCCATGGTTACCGATCGGAGTCCCAGCGATTAAACTGGGACTCCGATCGGAACTCTCCGCTGCCACCAATGATGAGGGGGGTCGGTGATTTTAATTAGGGGGAGGGAGGGGGGGGGCGTCTGCACTGGCCACCAATGTGTTAAATACAAGGGAGGGAGGGGGGTCCGGCCGCACTGGCCACCAATGTGTTAAATACAAGGGAGGGAGGGAGGGGGGGCCGGCCGGCCGCACTGGCCACCAATGAGCTAAATACAAGGGAGGGAGGGAAGGGGGGCCGGCCGCACTGGCAACCAATGTGTTAAATACAAGGGAGGGAGGGGGGACCGGCTGCACTGGCCACCAATGAGTTAAATACAGGGGGAGGGAGGGGGGCCACTGCTGCCTGGCAGCACCTACCAGGCAGCAGGGGGCAGTCATGTACACAGTTCTTTTAGTATATTCTAACCTGAAGCGTCCCCATCACCATGGGAACGCCTCTGTGTTAGAATATACTGTCGGATCTGAGTTTCACGATCTAACTCAAATCCGATGGTATATTCTAACATAGAGGCGTTCCCATGGTGATGGGGACGCTTCAAGTTAAAATATACCATCGGATTGGAGAAAACTCAGATCTGATGGTATATTAATAGGGACTCCTGACTTTACATTGAAAGTCAATGGGGGACGGATCCGTTTGCAATTGCACCATATTGTGTCAACGTCAAACGGATCCGTCCCTATTGACTTGCATTGTAAGTCTGGACGGATCCGTTTGGCTCCGCACGGCCAGGCGGACACCAAAATGACTTTTTTTTTCATGTCCGTGGATCCTCCAAAAATTAAGGAAGACCCACGGAAGAAAAAACGGTCACGGATCACGGAACAACGGAAATCCGTTTTGCGGACCGCAAAAAAAAACGTCCGTGTGCATGAGGCCTTATACAGATACTCCTGATTTTGGGCTCCAAAACTGCATCAGGAAACCTGACCGCGTGGCCGTACCCTCATACTTACCAACGTTTAGGTTGGTAAAATCGGGGGAATCCAAACCCCGCCCCTGGTAACTCCCCAACTCCTCCCAGAAATGACCGCTAGCCCTGCCCATTTTCAGCTCGGGACAGCCCGAAATTTCCTGAAAACCAAATTCGAGACAGTTGGTAACTATACACTCTTAGGCCTAATTCACACAACAGTATCATCTGTCTTTTTCTATCCATATGGACATTGGACTGAACACGCACCCATTAAAGTCAACAGTTTAATTCACACGTCCATTTTTCGGCACGGACAAATGTGTGAAATGTTCAGCATGCGCTACTCATTCATTTAAGTGAATGGGGGAGGGGTAAAGGTGTGTGGACGTCATATGGACTTTCACATGGAATGACGTAGGTCCATTTTTTTTCTGCATCCGTATTTTGTGGAACGCAAAACGGATATGGTCATGTGCATGGGGCCAAATGAGAAATATGCTCTCGGTAGACTTCCACTGTGCCAATAATGCTGATGCTATTAGCATCCACATTATCAGTCACTTCATCCCAAGAAGATTGTCTTCATTGAACACTTATGACCATCTGCAGAACCTGATCGTTGTCAATATATGGTGCAGTTCTCAGTCTGAATGATTATATTCGTAGACCACGTCAGTAATTATATGGCATGGAAATCCTAAATGAGGACCCATAACTCCTCCTGACATGTCGGTTTTAGTAACTACTTGCATCCCCCATGTAATAACAATCCTGGAGCATCTATTTTGATGACTCTATGTTGTGCCATTCCTTTATCATTCCTTCTAGAAGTTATGAATCAGACCTCCCAAGTGTCCCTATTTTGGAGGGACAGTCCCTATTTTTGACGCAAGTCCCTATTTGCTCCTTAAATGTCCCTCTTTTTGATCTGAAGTATAGATTTGCATTGTTATATTTACAATATTGACCCAGAAAATGCTTGTCTGGTTCCTCTCTGTATATTAGACCCCGCCTTGTATATTATTCCATTATTTGATGGAATTTGATTTGAAAGATTTCTATATTCAGATAATTTTTGCGCTATTGTGCTCTAAGAAAACTATTAAAGTGTAAAAGTGTGCAGCAAAAATGGACTTTCACACAATGAACCATAAGCCAACTGGTAAACACCCATCTGAACCTTCGTTGTGAACTGCTAGCAATTCATTCATAACTTCTAGTAGGAATAATAAAGGAATGGCAGAACATAGAGTTATAGGAAAACATGTTCCAGGATTCTTATTACATGAGGAATGCAAGTAGTTACTAAAAAAGACATGTCTTAGACCCAGTGTCTTACATGCAGACTGCAGATTGGCATTGGGCCCCCCTTACCCACTAGGCCCATGTGCAACTACACATGTCTGCCTATATCCCTTTTAGCTAAGATCAAGTGTAGTATCTGTTCAGTGTCGGACTGGGGTACCTAGGGCCCACCAATAAAATTTATTTTGGGGGCCCCCGGTATGGATACATTCAAATATAATAAATAATCTAACACATTTGTTATATGAACATAGGCTGGTTAAAGTGCTGTACATTGAATATATGTATGTAGTGCAGTAAGTTGTTATGTAAGTATGTGTTATGTGCCACTTGTGCAGGGGGGTGGAGGAGTAGGGGCCCACCTTGCTCAGGAGCCCACCTGGGGATTCCCCTGTACCCCTGTGGGCCAGTTTGAGCCACACGGCATCCCTAGGGTGTACGGCCTAGGACCAATGCACCCAGTGGTTGCTGACCAAGGGCCCTGCCGGATCTAAGCCAGGGGCTGAGATGTTTGAAAGCCGACTGGCCGGACCTGGGCTGCAAGCCTGGGTGGAGGCCTACATGACTGGGTTTGGAGGGAGTGGGGAGAAAATGGTAGGCAAGGGGTTAAGAGCGGTGCTGGGAGGGAAGTGGCTGGTGGGAGGAGGAAGACAGTTAAAAGGGGAGACCAAAGGCGGGAAAGGGGACATTTTAGTGCGCACAGTGAAGGGATCAGTCCTACCCACCCGCCCTGCTGTAGGTGGTCACAAGTGGGGAGGGGGGTTTGTGTACAACTGGGGTTCTGGTAGGTGGTTGCCGTTTGTGGGCCGGGTCATTCTTTTGTCATGGCGGCCTTGGCGGTTGGGGGGGTCCTTAGAGTTGGTGGAATGGTGGCTCTGGCGTGGTGGGGAGGGAGCCAAGAGGGCTCTGGATTCCTCAGGCCTTGGAATCGAAAGGGTGAGATGGCGGGAATCTGCCCAGGTGTAGCCCATGTTTGCTCAGTTCTGCCTCTGAGCTGGCGGCTATAAGGTTAGAGGTAATTTAGTTGAGAGGCGGGGCAGATTTCCGCCAGGTTTTGGGGCTCCAAGGACCCTCCCCGTTTTAGGAATGTTTTTGGGGTCGTTGAGGGGCTTTAAGGAAAGAAGGCCTTTGGGGATGTTATATGTTATTTATGGTATTTATGTTATTTATGTTGTTTTGTTAAAATGGCTGCTGTGGCCAACTAAATCCAACTTTGACTGAAGTGTCTTTCTTGGGATTAAGGGAAGTCAGGGGGTGACAATAGCTAGGAGGGAGAGAGCGATTCGACAATACCATGGCCCTGGGGTGCCCGAACTCACTGGGGGTGGGAGCCCAATGAGTGACTGCACATTTGTACGCACTTCACTTTCTCATATTTTGAGTGCACACACCTCTATTCTTTGCCCGGCCATTAGGCCTGGAGTTAAGGAGGAGGAATTTTTATAATATTTCTAGGTGTTGCGTCGCCCTTATGGGTTACCCCCCTTAAGGTCGGGGGGGTGGCCATCTGGTTCCTCACCACCCCCTGCAAAACCCCTTGGGCTCTTTCTCCGGGGAGAGCCCAGACCTAGTATTGTTGAGCTCCGTGCCGACACCTGGGTGGCAGCCTAGGTGGAGGCCGGAGCACAGATTGGTGTACCCTTGGCTTCGGCTAAGGGTTGCCAGGGCATACTCCCGGCTTCGGCTGGGGGTTGCCTTATGTCTCAGTCCCGTACAGGTGCCTTCTAGCCCGGAGGGACTAGGAACGGTTTATGGGGGGCTCTTCTCTTATGGAGAGGGCCTGCGATAGACCGCAACCTTGTGCACGTTTTTTGTGTGGCACGCTGCACTATTTTGTTGCACGGGTGAAGGAAGCACGCTCCTCGGGCTAAAAAAAATAATAAAAAAATCTGCCTATATCCCGACTAGCTACAGTTGGGTTACCATTGGGTTAAGAAAAAAAGAGTCAAAGATAGGGATATTCTGGGCCTTAATGTATGACGGTCAGATCAGCCACAGAGTGAGGTCATGCTGGGCGAGCATAAGAGTCCTCAGGCACCCCCGACGGAGCAACGACAAGATCTCATAAATCACTTAGCTATATTAGGCAGTCACATGAAAACAAATGTGTGCGCGCCTTGACTTCTGGTATGGCTCCCACCTGTCCCTGATGAACCTCTCTGTGTCTTGTGTCCTATCCACAGGAGATTAATTACTTTCAGTTTCCTGGAGAACTGCTTATGCGGATGCTGAAGATGCTCATCCTGCCCCTTGTGGTTTCCAGGTAAGGAAATGTATTGTAATATCTACTCCATCTTTGAGAACCCTGGATTATTCTCCTTTACGTATTTTTTGCGGCTTTTCCATTACAGATTGAGCGCAGGTTGTATAATTGTAATATGACGTATCCTAGAAGTTATAGAACACAATGGCGTTGGTGTGTCTTCCAGAGCGGCAGGCCACGATACAACTGTGGAGCCCCATTACTGTGGTGGCCTTCACCAAACCGTTCCTGATTTCAACAACACTAATTGTTGGTAGCATCTGTAGTAATATCGGCGTTACAGAGCTTCTGATCTTCATGGTCAGCCGTTGGATTGGCCCGACTGTGTGGTACAGCTGACTGATGGGCCTGAATGGCAGAACCTCTTTTGATTTGAACCCTGGTTCCCTTACTGGGAAATTAAAGGGGTTATGCCATGATTAATAGAAAAATAAATCAAAATCAAACATCATATAGTATATAAAAATCTCTTTCAACAAAGTTACAACCAGCCGTGTACATCACATGGATGGAGAGATCTCCCCATTTATTGCTCCAATTGCTCTGCTAGATTAATTTCAGGTTGGCGTGTCCTTTCTGCTGCAGCTCTATCACAGCTCAGGAGGAATGTCCTTTCTGAGGGGTCATGTCTTTTCTATTGTAGCTGCTTTTCTATCACAGCTCAGGAGGCGCGTTTTTCTCCGGGGAAGGGGGGGGGGGGGGGGGGAGGGGTGACGTTTCTGCTCCAGATCTTCCCCTGTAATTGTCACAGCTTCTAACAATAGATCCGGCTGTCGGCAGTTGAAAAATAGAACTGAGCATGTGCCACGACCGCTGCAAGGTGGACATAGAGATAAGCAAAGGGTCAAACATCAGGTGGCGCTAAATAGATAGATTTTATTGAATAACTCTGTGGCTAGATTACATTTTTTTATTACATTCAGTTACAAAAATATTCAAACCCAGATGCTATTTTGAAATAGTATATTATAATTTAGATTTTTATATTTTTTTGTGGGGCAACAATTTTAAATAGGGTAAGTACACATTTTAAGCTAGTTATCCAGGTAAGTGGTTGTCCACGAATTTAAATAAAATTATCTGGATAAAGTGTAAAATAGAAAAAACAGACATTACTTACCAGTTAAATCTCTGCAACTCCAGCACCAATGGGCTGGTGGTCCCCATCATATTTGGTTAATTTCCCGGAGAGATGATGTGCCATCTGACCTGACCGCCGTATCCAATTATTGACCTCAGTGGTGATGTTAGCATGTATAGCACGTGAACGTTGAGGTCAGTTGTTGGCTATAGTGGTCGTGGAGGATGTACGGAAATGTCCAGAAAATGTTTTATTATGTTTGGGGGGTTTTTAAATCATTTTTTTCTGCAGCTAATTTAATATCTTAAGGGTTATGTACACCAGTTTTTTTTATTATTGCATTTTACTCATTTTGGGCTAAAAATCATTTTATCAGTTGGTCTTTATTAAAAATATTGAGCCGTTCTGTCACAAAGGGTTAAAGGGATGTTCCCATCACAGACAATGGGGGCATATTGCTAGGATATGCCCTCATTGTCTGATAGGTTCGGGTCCCAGAAGTGGGACCCGAACCTATGCCGAGAACGGAACAGGGAGAGTGGTGGCTGGAGGATCCTGGGTTTCCCGGGTACCGGCCACCGCCAAGTGCTCTCCCCATACAAGTGAATGGGAGCGCACTGCGCTTGCGCGGCCACTGCTCCTATTCATTTCTATGGGGCCGACGGAAATAGCCGAGCCAGCGCTCTGCTATTTTCGGTGGCCCCATAGAAATGAATGGAGGGCGGCTGCGCATGCGCAGTCCACCTTCCACCACCTTCCCTGTTCCGTTCTTCGTGTAGGTGCGGGTTCCAGACAATGGTGGCATATCCTAGCAATATGTGCCCATTGTCTCTGATGGGAAAATCCCTTTAACTGTTTGTCTAGCTGTGTGACTCCTACTTTTTGCTTTCACTTTGTGCCTGTCATCTAATAAACCTTATCTCTAAAGGACTAAAAGGTCATAAACACTTATATAAGGCACATTCTTATCAGTAAGCTAAGAATTGAGCTATAATGAATGGTTATAAGGTCAGAGATCAGAGATAAGGAGACAGTCAGCTAAGGGTACTTTCACACTTGCATTAAAGTTTTCCGGTATTGATTTCCGTCCTAGGGGTCAAAAATCAGTTCAGGATGCATCAGGATGTCTTCAGTTCAATCACTCTTACGGTATTTGGCCGGAGAAAATACTGCAACATTCTGCGCTATGTTCTCCGTTCAAAATTTCGAAAGACTTGCCGGAATGGCGGATCCGGCATTATTTTCCATTGAAATGCATTAATACTGGATCTGGCACCAAGGGTTCCGGAAAAACGGATCTTTAAAAACACAAACAAAATAAATACTGGAGAGACGGATCCGGTGTTTCAATGCATTTGTTAGACGGATCCGCATCCGGATCCATCTACAAATGCTATCCGTTTGTACACGGATTTCTGGATCTGGCTGACAGTTTCGGAATCTCAAGGCTGTACAGAGAAAGGGGCTCAAAATTTTTAATAAAGACCAATCGAAAAAAAAAATTTATCTCAAAATGAGTATAATGTAATAATAAAAAAAATGCCCCCAAAGGTGTACATAGCCTTTTAACTCTTGGAGAACCTCTTTAAATTTTGATGGCCTATGTCAGTGATGGCGAACCTATGGCACGGGTGCCAGAGGCGGCACTCAGAGCCCTTTCTGTGGGCACCCGCACTCTGGAAAAAGTCTATGGTCTACCAATATGCCTTAGACTTTTCCTGCCATTTATCAGCGCAGGGCGCACTATGAACAGCACAGGCAGCGCACCGAATGTATGCAGGCTATTATAGCTAAATGATAAAGTACATAGAGGATATACTATACTGGACTGTAGTATTCAGCGTAAATTGCCGTCCTGGCACTTTGCTATAAATAAGTGGGTTTTGGGTTGCAGTTTGGGCACTCGGCCTCTAAAAGGTTCACCATCACTGGCCTATGTTATGAACATGCCATCAATATTTGACTAGTGGAAGTTCATTCCCAGGACCTCCGCTTATCAGCACAATGAATCTGGCCCAAATCTTAATTTTTTACATAGGCAGAGTGGCTTAAACCCCATTGATCAAATATTACTAACCGATCCTAAGGCCATTAGTATTTGAGTCGTGGAAGTTCATTGCCAGGACCCTCACAGCAGGGCTGGGACAAGGTCCACCACCAACAGAGGCTGAGCTACCCAAGTGCGCCCCCCCCCCCCGCCATTATCCACCCCAACCCAAGTACTCACTACTCCCTCCGTCCTCCAGCACGGCCGGCAGCCCAGCAGGCGCGGCAGCAGCAGCGACGTGGTCAGTGGCCTGCCTGCCGCCCAGAGGCTGGGGAGATGGCCTGCGCCCTGAGGCTGGAGCCTCCCCAGCCTCTGTGTCGGCCCGGCCCTGCCTCACAGGTCAACACAATAAATCTGCCATGGTGCACACCCTCTTCATTTTTTTATGCAGACACAAATGGCTTAACCCGCATTGATCAAATATTGCCAATCGATCCTAAAGCCATCAGTATTTCTGCCCTAGAAACCCATTTAAAGTTTGAAAAGATTACGTTTTTAATTCAGGTGATTAGCATTCTTGCATTGTTATACATACATTTGCAATCTGCGGATGATGTAATAAATTCATGTTGCTCTTATCCTAGTGCTTTTTTTTAGCTCAGTGATTGCATGCCTTTTGGCCTATGATAAACTGTCATGACCCCCTGCCCCAGGGGGTCATGAACAACAGTTTGCTGCCCTATAGTCATAATGCTACTGTTTTGCTTATGACTGTCATGCCTTCTGCACGGGGCTGTGTACATAATGCTGTCAGTCAGTAACTGGCACACCAAGCACATGAGCATCTGGAGACTCAGAGGGGGAGACGGATAAAGACTAAGGCTTATTTTAATCTATATATTAAATTAATTGCATACACCAATCTAAATACAGCATGGAAGATTAATAATATCATGGCGGTATTATAGAAGCGGTTCTTACCGGCTATACATTAATATCATAATGCCAGAAGGGTATAGAGACCATGCTATATGCATCACACTGCCTTAATTTTTAAGAAAGGCTGACAAGGGAAGAAAAGGCTGGATTTCAGGTCCACCTGCCCTGAGAGGAGTGGAAGCAGCTACAGAGGTCACAGCAGTTGCATTTCAGAAGGGGCCCCTAAGCCAGAGGGAACCCATAAAACCCACCACCACGCTGATTGGGCACAGTACTCCTGAATTGCTCTGCTTTATCAGAGAGAGAACTGTGCAGCCTTACATTTATAGCTGCACCCCCCCCCCCCCCTCCCCTCTTGCTAGGGGTCGGATGGCCAGGACCCCCAGCAATCACAAAAACAGGGATTCTGGAGTTCCCTGTGAGAATGAAGAGGTGGTGTTCATGCATGACTCCACTCACTTGTATGGGACTGCCACCAAAAGCGCTGATCATTGCGGGTCCCAGCGGTAGGACCCCCGGCAATCAGACACACCCCCCCCCATCCTATGGATAGACAGTAAGTGTTGTTAGTGGAAAAACCCCTTTAATGCCTGTTGTGTACCCTGATAACTGTGCCTTTTAAATGCAGAGACAGTAATGTACTGTCATATACTGTATACATAATTAAAAAAAAGTATAAAACTCCCCAAATGTGATTAAAAAATTAAGAAACATTAAAGTCCACAAAATCAAGTTTAAAAAAATTATAAATAATTATAAACTGCAAATGAAACAATAACTTTTTGTAATAATTGCTATTAAGTAAACATTTCTAAACAGTCCTATATACACAATATATACATATATAGGTGTATACAGCATTCCCATGCTGTGAGGTGAGTGGAGAGGTGAGCGCTGCAGCCTCTTCAAACTGCTGATTGGTGGGGTTCAGGGAGTCAGACCCTCACTGATCGGATATTGATGACCTATCTTGAAGGTAGGCCAAGAATATTGTACTCCCGGAAACCCCTTTAAAATAAAATTAAAAAAAATGACTGAGGGAATGTAGGGAGGCAAAAAAAAAAAAAAAAATCAGGGGGAGATTTATTAAACTGGTGTCAAGGAAAACTTAGCTTAGTAGCCCAAAGTAGCGGTGAAAAATGAAATTTGGAATCCGATTGGTTGCTATGGGCTACTAAGCCAGTTCTACTTTACACCAGTTTGATAAATATCCCCTTCAGTCTTTATGGCCAGAATTGGCCTAGGCTTTTGGAAGTCAATCTCTAACTGTCACGGTGGGGAGTGGGGGAAACCCCCCACCGTGCGGTGACAAAGGGTAAAAGGGGATCAGCTTGGCCAAAAGGAGTAATAAGGGAGCAGGTCACCTCCTACCGCGTCCCTAATCCTCTCCCTGACTCCTCACCGTATGAGCGGTGATTTTCATGCATCACTTGTGCGTTGCGTGAAAATCGCAGCATGCTCTATATTCTGCGTTTTTCACGCAACGCAGGCCCCATAGAAGTGAATGGGGCTGCGTGAAAATCGCCAGCATCCGCAAGCGAGTGCAGATGCGGTGTGATTTTCACGCACGGTTGCTAGGAGACGATCGGGATGGAGACCCGATCATTATTATTTTCCTTTATAACATGGTTATAAGAGAAAATAATAGCATTCTGAATACAGAATGCATAGTAAAATAGCGCTGGAGGGGTTAAAAAAAAAATGATAATAATTTAACTCACCTTAATCCACTTGATCGTGGAGCCGGCATCTCCTTCTGTCTTCATCTTAGCTGTGTGGAGCAACAGGACCTGTGGTGACGTCACTCCGGTCATCACATGATCCATCACCATGGTAAAAGATCATGTGATGACCGGAGTGACGTCACCACAGGTCCTGTTGCTCCACACAGCTAAGATGAAGACAGAAGAGAAGCCAGGCTCCGCGATCAAGTGGATTAAGGGGAGTTAAATTATTATTTATTTATTTTTTAACCCCTCCAGCGCTATTTTACTATGCATTCTGTATTCAGAATGCTATTATTTTCCCTTATAACCATGTTATAAGGGAAAATAATACAATCTACAGAACACCGATCCCAAGCCTGAACTTCTGTGAAGAAGTTCGGGGTTTGGGTACCAAACATGCACGATTTTTCTCACGCGAGTGCAAAACGCATTACAATGTTTTGCACTCGCGCGGAAAAATTGCGCGTGTTCCCGCAACGCCCGTCTGAAAGAGGCCATACAGCTAATGAGATGGCAGGTAAGCAAAACCCATAACACACTTACCTGCCACAGACACTGACTGGAACTCGTGCACAAGTGCTAGTGTCCACACCAACATTAAAGGACACAGCACACACCACAAACCACACAGGGACCCAGGACACCCATAGCTGCAATAACATGAGACAGGGGAGTATCTAGTAAACATGCTGGACACCAAACACCACCAGACATGTAACACCAAACTAGACATACCAACACCCTAAACATAACCCACTCCATACAAATAGGGACAGGAAGGGAAGGAGACACCGGGATAACATTGATGACCACAAGGGTGGCCCTCACTGGACAGATGGAACAACCAGACACCACCAAGCCACTTAAAGGGGAAGTGCACACACAAGCATACCAAACCACGTAACCACCGACAACAGCATGCGTGGCAACCATGTCACGGGAATCACCCAGAAGGCCGGGACACTGCCACCGCATGCTCTCACAGCAACACGTTGCCGCGGGCAACCGCAAGTGTGGCAACAGTGTCACAGCGCACACCAAAGGCCGTGACACTAACAGCTGTTCCCACTCTAGGGTTGTTGTGCCCATACATCCATTTGAGTGACCAGCAAGTAATCTGAGCTGCTGCAAGGGAAGTGTGAGGCTGCTGCAGGGGAAGTGTGAGGCTGCTGCAGGGGAAGTGTGAGGCTGCTGCAGGGGAAGTGTGAGGCTGCTGCAGGGGAAGTGTGAGGCTGCTGCAGGGGAAGTGTGAGGCTGCTGCAGGGGAAGTGTGAGGCTGCTGCAGGGGAAGTGTGAGGCTGCTGCAGGGGGAGTGTAAGGCTGCTGCAGGGGAAGTGTGAGGCTGCTGCAGGGGAAGTGCAGTGTCCCAGGGGGTCAGTAGTGTAGTTTTAGGTATGCTGGGCTTTGTAGTGCAGGGCAACCTGCAGTGTACTCAAGTTGTGTGCAGTAGGTGTTTCTGGGTGATGTAGTGCAATATACACTAACCTGGTACAGCTGACTCTCTGCAAGGGCAGGTATAGGTAGAAATAGTTTGCGACGCCAGTGCCAAGTAAACGGTGGCACGCCGTTTGCGGATGCAGGAATAAATTGAGGAAACGTAGTCTTAAACAGAACTCAAACTTTAGTAGGTTTTCCAAGCAGAGACAATATAGGAAATGCAGTTCCTCAGCATACAGTCGATTTTGCAATTCGGTCGATGCAGGCAATTCAGTACAGCAGGGTAATTACAGAGTGTTGAACACAGGACTTGCAGCAAAGGAGCTTGCACTCTAACTCTGTCTGATCCTGGAATGTAGCAATTCTTCACCAAGGCCCATTAACCTAAGTCTGGCTTTACATCCTTGATTAGGGCTTAAATAAGTACCTCCTCTGTCTTTCTTAGTACCTCTGACTCTTCTGATCTTTACCTCTGTCTCTCTCAGCTTCTGAATGGTTCCTCAGGCTCTTAGTCTAAGATATTCCTGCTTCTGCATATGGGAATTCAGGAGGGAATCTTCTCCTGAACAGCAGGCTTCAGGCCTGGACTTGTCTCAGACATTGTCTAATCTCCAACTGTAGCTTACAGATACTAGACTCCGTCTGCCTTGCACTTCCCTGACTGGGCTTTATATAAACTAGGGCTCCCTAGCTCCCTCTATGGACTAGAAGTAGGAATGACACCCCTAGCAGGCCTGTAAGTGCAAGTTTCAGTGACAGGGAAATACACACATTACATTACATTTTATAAAACTGACATATACCAACTTCTCCATAATTAGGAGGGACGACAGCACACCAAGTGACACTTTGGTAGTGACGGGTATTACAGTTCCCGTACACTACATACCCCACTGCTTTAAGCTGAGTACGACCTCGTACTCCATCATGGGTCGCCCAACTGGAATCTCTACCTGAAATAGAAAATAGAGACATGCAGGCATACATACATGTAATTCATCTGCATTTACATTTACATCAGGTCCAATTGGCAAAGATAAAGGGTAGTGACAAGGGGCGTCGTTCTCTTCTCTCAGGATAGTGAATGGAACGGGGGCGCTGACCTGGCACAGCGTAACATTATAACCAGGATAGTCCATGACAATGAATAAGTCCATGATAAAACAGTAGAAAACGGTATAAAAGTTCTTGGAGGCTCAAATAACAAACATGAGTCCGTACCCAGGTTATTTCTTATTAATCACAGAGGCTCTCATGCAGTGGAGTCCATCCCTGGGCACATTACTTTTAAAAGAATAAGAATCTCAGAGGCTCAGGTACTTTTGAGTCTGTCTCCGGGCACGGTTCCTTAGTATGAAGTTGCACAATAACGGACGGCAAGAAAAGTGCTGTAAAACCCCTGATCAACCTGAAAAGGGGGTGAAGGGTAAAAGGTGCAACAAAGGAACAGGCACAACTTGGCGTGGGGTAACAAAAGCAGGCAGGAGGTCCTGGAAACAAGCCTGGCCTTGCTGACTTTGTAATTTCAGTGGTCAACACCTACCACTGAGCCGTGGACAAACTGGCAGCCGCAACAAAGGACCAGGAAACGTAGGACTCCTGTCCTGGAAGGGTTAACATGAAACTTCAGAAGAAATAAATCAAAGGCCTAGCAGGCTGATCACAGTGGCATATTGTAATCACTTGACTCCGCTGGCAAGTACCGTCTGTAGTAGTCCTCTACAGGAGGATGGGCCCACATGACTGTATCAGGGGGCAGCTGTAAGGTAAAGGGGCCCCTAATAGGTATTGGCCCCATAGGCCTAGGGGTGAACCCTCTGATGGACCGTGCCGGCCCTGGCATGATCACTGCAGGGTGTGACGTGCTTGGCACCGCCGCAGCAAGCGGTCCGGTGCTCTGGGTGCAGCAGTTTACGGCAATCGCGGGTCCGGTCTGGGGCACTGACGGAGCGGTGGCTACAGAAGGCGGTCGGCGGGTGGTGACAGGCACCCTTACCTCATCCTTCCTCGGCGGTGTCTGGATCCTGGCGGTGTATGTCTTGCGCAACTCCCGCAACTTCTCCTCCAGCCGGACGATCTGCTCACCGATGCTGTCTGTGTCGGAGTCGCTGTCCTCTGCTGGCGCCGCCGGCGCAGGTACAGTCACCGATGACGCAGACTCGGCCTCTGCAGGTTCTGGCGATGCGTCTGGTCTCCGTCCCATCCGGATGTTCTGGAAGGTAGCACTAAGTCCTTTTAACTGCTCCAGCTCCGATATGGTCTTCTCCCGACGAGGCAGCTCGGGGGAAGGATAGGGGCTCACCCATTTCTCCAACACGGTTGGCTGCCAGAAGACGTTCGGCCCAATGAAGGAGCTCCGCTCCTGAAAGGCGTGATGGGCCGGCTCTGGAGAGCGTTCCGGTTCTCGCTCGCAGCCAGAGTAGTCTTCTCTTTCTTCTGCCTCCCAGTCCTCAGGGTTTCGCTTGGGACGGGTCACAGCAGTCGCATAAGGGCCTCGCAGGCTCTCGGCAGGGGTGTACTCCACTTCCTCTCCCTCACGGAGGCTGTGCTGGTACGAAGGGAGGTAGTCTCTTTTGACAGACCTTCGGTTAACATAGAGGTCTCTGCCAGTTAGATAGTCCTGAATAAACCCGTAGCCACGGGGTTTGTCAAACGATAGCACCACTCCCTTTCTCCTTTCCAGGCGGGGTTGGGTGTGCGTATGCTTCTCATGTATAGTCTTGGTTAGTTCCTCATAGACGATTTTAATCTTTGTGTTCCGCTTGATAGCGGCCTCTCGGATCTCCGCCATCAGGGAGGACCATTTAAAAGATGGTTGGAAAAAGTCCCTCCACGAGCCATAGTAGGACTCGGGTTCTTTCTCCCTTGGGCGGCAGGCGGGTTGCTCCGGTCCCGGAGCGTAGGCCGGTGGAGCCTCCACCAACATTAGACATCTGTGTAATTTCAGGTGCGGACATTGCAGCAACGCTCTGTTCACAATCCAACATGCTCGATCCTTCTGAGGAGAGCGATAGGGTCGCGTCAATTAGAGTAGCCAGCTCCTCCCATTGCATTGGGGAGCCGCCCCCCAGGTATTCCAGTATATGGAAGGCGGTGTCCATGCTGGCAGACATGCAAATGTCCAGATAAGCCGTGGCGCCTGCCCTTGACCTTCTTCCCGCTTTTTCCTCAGAAAGGCGCCAATTTTTCCCGCCTTTTCGGGATGAAGGTGACGCAGCAGTAAATTCAGCAAGCTCAGCGGCCATCTTTAGGTACAAACGCTGTCTATTCACTGACAGCAAGCAGGATTGTAAAAAGTCCACAAAACCACACTCCAATGCGGCGATTTTCTTCCTCTGGGTAGCGCAACACTGCACAGCGCTTTTTAGAGGTTTTTGGTACACTTTGGGTACGATTTTCAGTCCACAAAGTCCACTTGAATAAAACAGGAAAATTGTCACTTTGGTCACAGGGCAACTGTATAAGGCACAAAGTTCACGCTTCTTGCACTAGAAAGCGTGCGTATCCTGTTCGTGACGCCAAAAGAGAGGTGCAGTGTACTCAAGTTGTGTGCAGTAGGTGTTTCTGGGTGATGTAGTGCAATATACACTAACCTGGTACAGCTGACTCTCTGCAAGGGCAGGTATAGGTAGAAATAGTTTGCGACGCCAGTGCCAAGTAAACGGTGGCACGCCGTTTGCGGATGCAGGAATAAATTGAGGAAACGTAGTCTTAAACAGAACTCAAACTTTAGTAGGTTTTCCAAGCAGAGACAATATAGGAAATGCAGTTCCTCAGCATACAGTCGATTTTGCAATTCGGTCGATGCAGGCAATTCAGTACAGCAGGGTAATTACAGAGTGTTGAACACAGGACTTGCAGCAAAGGAGCTTGCACTCTAACTCTGTCTGATCCTGGAATGTAGCAATTCTTCACCAAGGCCCATTAACCTAAGTCTGGCTTTACATCCTTGATTAGGGCTTAAATAAGTACCTCCTCTGTCTTTCTTAGTACCTCTGACTCTTCTGATCTTTACCTCTGTCTCTCTCAGCTTCTGAATGGTTCCTCAGGCTCTTAGTCTAAGATATTCCTGCTTCTGCATATGGGAATTCAGGAGGGAATCTTCTCCTGAACAGCAGGCTTCAGGCCTGGACTTGTCTCAGACATTGTCTAATCTCCAACTGTAGCTTACAGATACTAGACTCCGTCTGCCTTGCACTTCCCTGACTGGGCTTTATATAAACTAGGGCTCCCTAGCTCCCTCTATGGACTAGAAGTAGGAATGACACCCCTAGCAGGCCTGTAAGTGCAAGTTTCAGTGACAGGGAAATACACACATTACATTACATTTTATAAAACTGACATATACCAACTTCTCCATAATTAGGAGGGACGACAGCACACCAAGTGACACTTTGGTAGTGACGGGTATTACAGTTCCCGTACACTACATACCCCACTGCTTTAAGCTGAGTACGACCTCGTACTCCATCATGGGTCGCCCAACTGGAATCTCTACCTGAAATAGAAAATAGAGACATGCAGGCATACATACATGTAATCCATCTGCATTTACATTTACATCAGGTCCAATTGGCAAAGGTGAAGGGTAGTGACAAGGGGCGTCGTTCTCTTCTCTCAGGATAGTGAATGGAACGGGGGCGCTGACCTGGCACAGCGTAACATTATAACCAGGATAGTCCATGACAATGAATAAGTCCATGATAAAACAGTAGAAAACGGTATAAAAGTTCTTGGAGGCTCAAATAACAAACATGAGTCCGTACCCAGGTTATTTCTTATTAATCACAGAGGCTCTCATGCAGTGGAGTCCATCCCTGGGCACATTACTTTTAAAAGAATAAGAATCTCAGAGGCTCAGGTACTTTTGAGTCTGTCTCCGGGCACGGTTCCTTAGTATGAAGTTGCACAATAACGGACGGCAAGAAAAGTGCTGTAAAACCCCTGATCAACCTGAAAAGGGGGTGAAGGGTAAAAGGTGCAACAAAGGAACAGGCACAACTTGGCGTGGGGTAACAAAAGCAGGCAGGAGGTCCTGGAAACAAGCCTGGCCTTGCTGACTTTGTAATTTCAGTGGTCAACACCTACCACTGAGCCGTGGACAAACTGGCAGCCGCAACAAAGGACCAGGAAACGTAGGACTCCTGTCCTGGAAGGGTTAACATGAAACTTCAGAAGAAATAAATCAAAGGCCTAGCAGGCTGATCACAGTGGCATATTGTAATCACTTGACTCCGCTGGCAAGTACCGTCTGTAGTAGTCCTCTACAGGAGGATGGGCCCACATGACTGTATCAGGGGGCAGCTGTAAGGTAAAGGGGCCCCTAATAGGTATTGGCCCCATAGGCCTAGGGGTGAACCCTCTGATGGACCGTGCCGGCCCTGGCATGATCACTGCAGGGTGTGACGTGCTTGGCACCGCCGCAGCAAGCGGTCCGGTGCTCTGGGTGCAGCAGTTTACGGCAATCGCGGGTCCGGTCTGGGGCACTGACGGAGCGGTGGCTACAGAAGGCGGTCGGCGGGTGGTGACAGGCACCCTTACCTCATCCTTCCTCGGCGGTGTCTGGATCCTGGCGGTGTATGTCTTGCGCAACTCCCGCAACTTCTCCTCCAGCCGGACGATCTGCTCACCGATGCTGTCTGTGTCGGAGTCGCTGTCCTCTGCTGGCGCCGCCGGCGCAGGTACAGTCACCGATGACGCAGACTCGGCCTCTGCAGGTTCTGGCGATGCGTCTGGTCTCCGTCCCATCCGGATGTTCTGGAAGGTAGCACTAAGTCCTTTTAACTGCTCCAGCTCCGATATGGTCTTCTCCCGACGAGGCAGCTCGGGGGAAGGATAGGGGCTCACCCATTTCTCCAACACGGTTGGCTGCCAGAAGACGTTCGGCCCAATGAAGGAGCTCCGCTCCTGAAAGGCGTGATGGGCCGGCTCTGGAGAGCGTTCCGGTTCTCGCTCGCAGCCAGAGTAGTCTTCTCTTTCTTCTGCCTCCCAGTCCTCAGGGTTTCGCTTGGGACGGGTCACAGCAGTCGCATAAGGGCCTCGCAGGCTCTCGGCAGGGGTGTACTCCACTTCCTCTCCCTCACGGAGGCTGTGCTGGTACGAAGGGAGGTAGTCTCTTTTGACAGACCTTCGGTTAACATAGAGGTCTCTGCCAGTTAGATAGTCCTGAATAAACCCGTAGCCACGGGGTTTGTCAAACGATAGCACCACTCCCTTTCTCCTTTCCAGGCGGGGTTGGGTGTGCGTATGCTTCTCATGTATAGTCTTGGTTAGTTCCTCATAGACGATTTTAATCTTTGTGTTCCGCTTGATAGCGGCCTCTCGGATCTCCGCCATCAGGGAGGACCATTTAAAAGATGGTTGGAAAAAGTCCCTCCACGAGCCATAGTAGGACTCGGGTTCTTTCTCCCTTGGGCGGCAGGCGGGTTGCTCCGGTCCCGGAGCGTAGGCCGGTGGAGCCTCCACCAACATTAGACATCTGTGTAATTTCAGGTGCGGACATTGCAGCAACGCTCTGTTCACAATCCAACATGCTCGATCCTTCTGAGGAGAGCGATAGGGTCGCGTCAATTAGAGTAGCCAGCTCCTCCCATTGCATTGGGGAGCCGCCCCCCAGGTATTCCAGTATATGGAAGGCGGTGTCCATGCTGGCAGACATGCAAATGTCCAGATAAGCCGTGGCGCCTGCCCTTGACCTTCTTCCCGCTTTTTCCTCAGAAAGGCGCCAATTTTTCCCGCCTTTTCGGGATGAAGGTGACGCAGCAGTAAATTCAGCAAGCTCAGCGGCCATCTTTAGGTACAAACGCTGTCTATTCACTGACAGCAAGCAGGATTGTAAAAAGTCCACAAAACCACACTCCAATGCGGCGATTTTCTTCCTCTGGGTAGCGCAACACTGCACAGCGCTTTTTAGAGGTTTTTGGTACACTTTGGGTACGATTTTCAGTCCACAAAGTCCACTTGAATAAAACAGGAAAATTGTCACTTTGGTCACAGGGCAACTGTATAAGGCACAAAGTTCACGCTTCTTGCACTAGAAAGCGTGCGTATCCTGTTCGTGACGCCAAAAGAGAGGTGCAGTGTACTCAAGTTGTGTGCAGTAGGTGTTTCTGGGTGATGTAGTGCAATATACACTAACCTGGTACAGCTGACTCTCTGCAAGGGCAGGTATAGGTAGAAATAGTTCGTGACGCCAGTGCCAAGTAAACGGTGGCACGCCGTTTGCGGATGCAGGAATAAATTGAGGAAACGTAGTCTTAAACAGAACTCAAACTTTAGTAGGTTTTCCAAGCAGAGACAATAAAGGAAATGCAGTTCCTCAGCATACAGTCGATTTTGCAATTCGGTCGATGCAGGCAATTCAGTACAGCAGGGTAATTACAGAGTGTTGAACACAGGACTTGCAGCAAAGGAGCTTGCACTCTAACTCTGTCTGATCCTGGAATGTAGCAATTCTTCACCAAGGCCCATTAACCTAAGTCTGGCTTTACATCCTTGATTAGTGCTTAAATAAGTACCTCCTCTGTCTTTCTTAGTACCTCTGACTCTTCTGATCTTTACCTCTGTCTCTCTCAGCTTCTGAATGGTTCCTCAGGCTCTTAGTCTAAGATATTCCTGCTTCTGCATATGGGAATTCAGGAGGGAATCTTCTCCTGAACAGCAGGCTTCAGGCCTGGACTTGTCTCAGACATTGTCTAATCTCCAACTGTAGCTTACAGATACTAGACTCCGTCTGCCTTGCACTTCCCTGACTGGGCTTTATATAAACTAGGGCTCCCTAGCTCCCTCTATGGACTAGAAGTAGGAATGACACCCCTAGCAGGCCTGCACGTGCAAGTTTCAGTGACAGGGAAATACATACATTACATTACATTTTATAAAACTGACATATACCAACTTCTCCATAATTAGGAGGGACGACAGCACACCAAGTGACACTTTGGTAGTGACGGGTATTACAGTTCCCGTACACTACAAACCCACTAACCTAGGACTCACTGTCGTCTTCAATCGGGTCAGCACTGGAACAGGCAGGTGATGAATGTTGTGACGCCAGTGCCAATTGAACGGTGGCACACCGTGTAGTGACAGGTGGAATAATTGAGGAATCCTTATATTTGAATAACAGGATAACTTTACTGAAGGTATTTGAAGGTACATGAACAGTCAGTAAGTACAGCTCCAGAATATTCCACACGTTGCAATACAGTCCTAGCAGTGGTTCAGGCTATTAATCACAGCCGCAAAAGGCTATCTTCAAGACAGGCCTCCTAGGATCAGGGCTTTCCTCTTACTCTAAGTGCAGCAATACCCTTCAGGCAACTATTCTCTCTGCAGGGGTACACTTACTTCCTCTCCTGCTTTAGTTCCTGGCTGTAGGCAATACTCTCAAGGTCCAGACACCCAAATCACAGTGATAACCCTTGAGCAAAGGTTTTGTAGAGGTTTCCTTCTCTCCTGGTGACAGGCTGTTATTTAAAGTACCTCAGGTATACTTGACCTGGAAAACTGGGTGGGAATGATCCTCCACACCAGTGGTGCAATTTCTGCACTAGTTACCGAGTCCTGAATCTCTCAGAACCAACTCTGAACTGGGAACTTCCAACCACTTCCTAGGCTAGGCCCTGGCCTATTTATACTAAACTGGGGGCTCCCTCTGCTGGCTGGAATATGAATTGCCTGCTACAGGCCTAACTTTCTTAAAGGGAGATACACATTATAATATAGCAGTGTCGGGTAACCTTCCCGTATGCTGCACACCCCTAGACTTTAACGTGAGTAAGGCCTCGTACTCACACACATGCCTTTCTGAACCGGCATAAAATGTTACATAAATTAAGCATTACATTATAAATATGGTAAATAATTATTTCACACAGAAGATATAACGTTTGTAACTTAATGAACAGACGACACAAGGGAAAGGGGCGTCTTCTTGCTTCTTAGACACGGCCGCTGACCTGGCACAGCGGACTTAAGGTGAACCAGGTTAGTCCATAGTAACACATGTCAAGAATAAGATTTTTTTAAAGTCTCTGTACGTGCAACAAATAGGTTAGAGAATGCAAAGATATATTACTTTTTCAAATATAAAAGTTCAACATCAGTCCATTTTTCTTGGCTGAAGTATAATAAGGGAACTACACAGGGGTTTCCTGTGGGTGTATAACAGGCAAGGGCTCACGTGGAGGAGTCCATTCTTGCGCACAAATGTCAAGCAAGCTATTTCCAGTAGTAACTGCTCGGGAGGAGACACCACCAGCATAATCAAAGTCCCCTAAACGGACTGGCGGACGTCCCCTGTTCATCCGGGTGGACCTTCTCAACACAGGGGTCTCCTCCTCCCTTAGCATCGAGGTAGAAGAGAGCAACAGGAGGGTCTCCACTAGTGGGACCCTGGTCAGGAACAACAGGATCCGGGGCATTTTGAACCGACTCTTCTGGAGGTGAAGGCACAGTAGGTGCCGGAGCGGGCACCAACAAATTCAACCATGGTGTCAGGAGCCAATGCATGGGTTCAGTGTCATACATTAGATTTCTGACAGCCTGCATAGGATCCTCGGGCTGTATTGATGGCTCTGACACAGGTGATTCAGATTTAGAACTCTCAGCACTGGGTTCTTTCGTCAGGCAGAGCTCTAACCGGTTCCTATGCACAATTTGGGATCCCCTGCCTTCTCGGGTAATCTCATAAGTGTGGGTCCCAGCATTTGGGATTGCAGTGACAACATAAGGAATCTGTTCCCATTTACTGTCCAGTTTACTTGGACGGCGGTTGTTTTTCAACCATACCACAGCCCCTATTGTCAAGGGTTCTGCATGGGCTGCTTGATCATAGTCTCTCTGCTGTCGGTCTCTAGCATAATCCATACATTCCTGAACAATGGCTTTGGCCGTATTCAATCGCCTTTGGTGCTCAGCAACCCAGTCGGTGTTAGGTAATGGGTTAATGCAATCAGGTACGTGTATGTCCAAGGAGTGATCAGCAGGCAATGTCCCTTGGCGCCCAAACATCAAATAAAAAGGGGTATACCCAGTGGAGCAATGGATGGTATGGTTGTACGTGTACATGAGCTGTGGTAACAAACTGGGCCAATCTCCTCTGGTTTCAGGAGGCACGGCCCTCAGCATCTCTATCAAAGTCTGATTCATTTTTTCGCACAGCCCGTTACCTTGAGGATGGTAAGCCGTTGTCCGGATCTTCTTGCAGTTGTGTAAGCGGCACAGTTCATGGAACAGATGGGACTCAAAAGCAGGTCCTTGATCGGTGAGGATCTTTTCTGGACATCCGTAGGGCAGGAGGAAGTGTTTCCAGAACAGTTCGGCTGTAGTCTTGGCCGTCTGGTCTCTCACAGGCACCGCTACAACAAACTTAGTAAAATGGTCAATAATAGTCATGGCATAAGCATACCCTGAACGACTAGGCTCCAACTTCACATGGTCGATGGCGACAAGTTCAAGAGGACGGGTACTTACAATGGGTCGCAGTGGTGCCCTCTGGTCGTGGTGCTCACTTCGTTTTAAGGCACAGGCTACACACTCCCGACACCACCTCTCAATGTCTTCTCTCATGCCCACCCAATAAAACCGCTGGCGGATATTAGCCTCAGTTTTTTGAACCCCAAAATGACCGGATTGATTGTGGTACATCTCCAATACCATACCTGCATCTCGTCGGGGGTATGAGAATCTGATGCACTCTTTCGTTGGATACTGGGTCTAGGCTTCTCCGTAGCAATAGGCCCTTTTGTATGAAAAGCTGATGGCGCTGTCTCCACAGTTTGATGAGCTCAGGATCTGCACTCTTACGCCTAATCCTCTCAGGGGCTCTGCCACTAGTAATAAAATCCAATAACTCACCCAGCACTCTACTTTCAGACTGTAATTTCACCCACCTTTCCTCTTTGGGCTCAGGCTGACTGGAGGGTGAAGGAACTGCAGCTCTGTCATTGGTAGCTCGAGCCTGATCCTGTTGAGCAAATTTGTTATAGAAGGCCGGCATTTCTACATCTTCCCAAGCATCCCGCCCATCATCAGGAGCTGTCTCTGTGGGAAGCCTGGATAAAGCATCAGCATTGTCATTAGTATGTCCAGCACGGTATTTTACAGAGAAATCATAGTTGGCGAGGCGAGAGGCCCATCTCTGCTCCAAGGCCCCCAATTTAGCTGTATTTAGATGCGCCAGAGGGTTATTGTTGGTGAATGCAATGAACTGGGTGGCGGCTAGATAATCTTTGAATTTCTCCGTCACTGCCCACACTAATGCCAGAAACTCTAGTTTGAAGGAGCTATAGTTCTGATCATTTTTCTCCGCCCCTTTCAGGGAGCGGCTTGCATAAGCTATCACTCTCTCTTTTCCCTCTTGGATCTGAGCCAACACAGCTCCCAGGCCTCGCTTGCTAGCATCAGTATACAGATGGAAGGGTTTGTTGTAGTCTGGATAACCTAACACAGGAGGCTCGGTCAGTTTCTTTTTTAACAATTGGAACGCTATCTCTCTTTCCTCATTCCACTCAATGGGCACAGGAGTTCTAGGACTTTTCTTGGGTTGCCCCCTCAAGAGTTCCTGGATAGGATCAGCTATTTGAGCAAAATGGGGGATAAAACGTCTATAGTAGCCTGCAAAGCTAAGGAAACTTCTCACCTCTTTGACGGTAGTAGGGACCGGCCAATTACGGACAGCCGCTAACTTATCAGGGTCAGGTTGCACGCCCTCTCCGCTTACCACATGCCCCAGGTATTTTACTGCCGGTTTGAGCAAGTGACACTTGGATGGCTTTACTTTCAAGCCATATTTGATAAGGATTTCAAATACTTCTGCTAAATGTTTCAGATGGTCCTCATATGTTTTTGAGTATACAATGACATCATCTAGATACAGCAGCACTGTTTCAAAGTTTTTGTGGCCCAAACACCGTTCCATTAGTCTCTGGAAAGTCCCTGGGGCATTACATAGCCCGAACGGCATACAATTGAATTCGAACAGGCCCATGGGAGTGGTGAAAGCAGTCTTTTCCCTATCCTCGGGGGCCATGGGTACTTGCCAGTAGCCACTGGTCAAGTCCAATGTGGAGAAATAAGCGGAGGAGCCCAGAGCAGTTAGTGACTCCTCAATGCGGGGCAGTGGGTATGCATCTTTGTGGGTTATTTGGTTAATTTTTCTATAATCCACACAGAAACTGATACCACCATCCTTTTTCTTTACAAGGACCAGGGGTGCAGCCCACGGGCTACGGCTGTCCCGGATTACATTAGAGTCTTTCATCTCTTGGATCATTTCTTTTACAGTCTGATATGAAGTCGGCGGTAAGGGTCTGTATCTCTCCTTGATAGGAGGATGAGAGCCAGTAGGTATGGTGTGTTGTATGGCACTAACCTCTCCATAATCAGTAGCATGCTTACTGAAGGCCTGGTGGTACTCTTTGACAAGCTGTAGGATCCCTTTTTGTTGATGTTGGGGGGTAGCCTCGTCCCCGACATGGAGCTCTTCCCACCAGGGCACTTGTGGCTGGGTCACCGGCGGACGTCCGCTGACTGCAGCTGGCGGCTTTTCTGTCACTGGAAGACGAATGATGTCTTGGAAGGACACCTGGGAAAGCTGGGCATCAGGGCAGTGCTTAGTAAGCGCAACAGGTTGATCACTCAGGTTAATCAGACGGACAGGTACTTTACCTTGGGAGACGTTCACCAGGCACTTGGCAGCTCTCACATAAGGGTAATTCTCCATCTGGATTGGTTCCACCAGGGCTGGATAATCTTGGCCTTGGACTCCCAGGACAGCACGACACCATAAAAGAGTTTGAGAATTAGGAGGCAAAGTCACAGGCTTATTATCACGGATCCTGGCAGTACAAATTTCTCCTTTCCCATTAGCAAACCTCTGCTGAGCACTTAACACGGTAATGGTTTTCTGAATAACCCTCTTGGATGCAGAGGAAGCAGTGGGCAAAGTCTGGTGTAATACGGCAAGTATTTCAGAATAACTGTTTTTAAAGACATTGGTGCCTAGAATGACAGGATGTCCTCCTCTGTCGCCGGTTTGTACTACTATCACCCCCTGTTGAGGCAAGGTTGCTTCTCCCACCTGCAGAGTGGGTTCCCAGTACCCATGAACCTTTACTGGCTTGCCATTGCTGGCGATAATCTCCACCCAGGATTCAGGCGGCTGGGTTAACTGGTTGGTGTCCCAGAATTTTTCAAAGGTGGGCAGCTGAATGGTAGTGACCTGGGACCCAGTATCTAGTAGGGCTTCAAAGGGGACCCCGTTGATCTCTACATTGATTTTAGGATGGGATCCTACATACCGGGGCATCCAACTTGGATCTTTTGGACCTAATGTTCTACCTCTCGAGGGGTGGTCCTCAGCCTCGAGGGTAGCCCGTTTAACTGCCAGCACGTGGATTCTGTGTGTCCCACCTTTTTACAGTATTTACACACGGGCTGTTTGCGGTCCCTGGAACGATCTCTATTACGCCTCCCAGGATCCCTGGGGTGAGTCTCTTGGTATGGAGGTGAGAATGGCTTAGGAGGTGACAGGAACTCTTCCTCTGACATTAGGGGTTTTCCCCATTCTTCTATCTTTCTGCACACTCTCTCTAAACTTTTAGTGAGATGGTTTACCTGTTCCGTCAGCATGGCAATAGTATCGGTAACTGAAGCTTGAACAGCTTGACCGGCCTCAGCTCGGTTAGTGATAAGCGGTTTTGGCCTGCAGGCCAGTGACTCAGGTGGGGTGCTTAACTCCGTAGATACTGTTGACCCCAGAATTCTTATGGCCAGCCCTTTAAAATCCAGAAAGGTACTGCTAGGGTGCTGGGCTGACAGCATTTTTAATTGAGTCCTTATTTGCTCACTAGACACCCCTGTGATAAATTGTTCCCTCAGGGTCTGGTCCTGATTATCAGCCTCCCTGGGATCTATCTGGATTACAGCCCCTAAAGCCTCCTGAAGTGATAGGGCATAGTCACGGAGGGACTCACCGGATTTCTGCTTCTTGCCAAAGAAGTGCATCTTTATCTCTGAGGCAGTCCTTGTTTCAAAAATGGCCCTGAGGCGGGTGAATATTTGCTCTAGAGTACTCCGCTCAGCAGCAGGCCAGGATAATACCTCTCTGCGGGCAGCTCCCTCCAGTTGTGCTAGCAGGATTTCCATCTGCTGTTCGGCATTTATGGGGTACAGTTTGAATAATGCCAGCAGCTTTTCTTTAAAGTCTCTTAAGGTAGGGGCCTCCCCTTTATAGCGGGGGAACCATGGGGCCCCAAAATAGTAAGGCATAGTAAAGGGCATCATGTTGGGGGTTATAGGATGATTAGAAGCCGCAAGCTCTCCCGGGGCCGGCTGCTCGGGAACTCCCGGTTCTGACATGTTAGCTTATTAAGATGCGGCTGCTGGCGACTAGAGGGGCCGGAACAATCCCCTTCCCTCCGGTTACAAGTCCTTACTGGTATCGCCGGGGTCGCGCAGGCCAAGTCCCGCGAGACTCTGGACGTCCTGTATGCGCGGTGACGTTGCTGACGTAGAAGAAGCAGGGCCGCGGCGGTGCGATGATGAAGAGGGGCGGGATTCTCTGTATCTTTGAAGGGATCCGCCCACGAAGGTCCTCAGCAGCGCGGGAAACTTTACTCCAGGCGGCCGGCGGCCATCTTGGTCACCATTCCCTGACGGCAAGCAGGGGTGTTGATAAGTTGATAAATTGTAATCCACAAACACGATTTCTCTCTCCCTGGGGGTAGCGCAACACAGCACAGCGCCTCCGACTCTTCCCAGCCACAATTGTAATCCACCGACTTGGAAATAAAGGGTACAGTCCTTGCAATACGGTGGTGGAATAGTTAAAGCACACAGTTCACACTTCTCTGCACTCCAGAAGCATGCAAATCCTGTTCGTGACGCCAAAAAGAGCGATGCAGTGTCCCAGGGGGTCAGTAGTGTAGTTTTAGGTATGCTGGGCTTTGTAGTGCAGGGCAACCCACTAACCTGGGACTCACTGTCGTCTTCAATCGGGTCAGCACTGGAACAGGCAGGTGATGAATGTCGTGACGCCAGTGCCAATTGAACGGTGGCACACCGTGTAGTGACAGGTGGAATAATTGAGGAATCCTTATATTTGAATAACAGGATTACTGAAGGTATTTGAAGGTACATGAACAGTCAGTAAGTACAGCTCCAGAATATTCCACACGTTGCAATACAGTCCTAGCAGTGGTTCAGGCTATTAATCACAGCCGCAAAAGGCTATCTTCAAGACAGGCCTCCTAGGATCAGGGATTTCCTCTTACTCTAAGTGCAGCAATACCCTTCAGGCAACTATTCTCTCTGCAGGGGTACACTTACTTCCTCTCCTGCTTTAGTTCCTGGCTGTAGGCAATACTCTCAAGGTCCAGACACCCAAATCACAGTGATAACCCTTGAGCAAAGGTTTTGTAGAGGTTTCCTTCTCTCCTGGTGACAGGCTGTTATTTAAAGTACCTCAGGTATACTTGACCTGGAAAACTGGGTGGGAATGATCCTCCACACCAGTGGTGCAATTTCTGCACTAGTTACTGAGTCCTGAATCTCTCAGAACCAACTCTGAACTGGGAACTTCCAACCACTTCCTAGGCTAGGCCCTGGCCTATTTATACTAAACTGGGGGCTCCCTCTGCTGGCTGGAATATGAATTGCCTGCTACAGGCCTAACTTTCTTAAAGGGAGATACACATTATAATATAGCAGTGTCGGGTAACCTACCCATATGCTGCAGAAGTGTGAGGCTGCTGCAGGGGAAGTGTGAGGCTGCTGCAGGGGAAGTGTGAGGCTGCTGCAGGGGAAGTGTGAGGCTGCTGCAGGGGAAGTGTGAGGCTGCTGCAGGGGAAGTGTGAGGCTGCTGCAGGGAAAGTGTGAGGCTGCTGCAGGGGAAGTGTGAGGCTGCTGCAGGGGAAGTGTGAGGCTGCTGCAGGGAAAGTGTGAGGCTGCTGCAGGGGAAGTGTGAGGCTGCCGCAGGCTTCTTTTTGAAAAGACAACCCCGTTATGTGATTAAAATTGCTCCTTTCTTTCCATATTAATGGTTTGAAGGCACATTGGTTAACTGGGGCACATTGAGATTTGATAAAGCCTGTTGTTTTATTCTATTTACTGTGGTATAATGTTACCTCAATTCTCACTGATATATCAGTTCTTAAACACTTGTTTAGAACATTTACTTAAAATGCGTATAATTGCCTTATTGTACTTTTGACTTTCTGAAAAAGTTCAATAAAAATCTGTTTAAACATAAAATAGCTCCTTTCAATAAATATTTCGGCATGACCAATAAGCGATGGGGTTGAGAGGATGCCTGCTGCCATATTGCCTATATATCTGGAGGTTTGTATCATGAATGCGTAAAAGTAATACACTGTATAGGCACCATTTTTATATATTGTACGCCTCAATATTTTAACGGTGTTGCCTAGCAACAGGTGCCACGGACCACCACGGCTTCATCTCTTCATTCATTTGAAAATTATGCAATGATTAATAGAAAGAAAATGTTAATCAGACATCATATAGTACATAACATTCTCTTTCTAACAAAGCTGGAACCAGCCCTGTACCTCCAGAGATCTTCACATTCATTGCTCCACTAGATTCTCTTCCTCCTGAGAGCTTGGGGGGGTGTCCTTTCTGCTACAGCTCTTTCCCTATCACAGGTCAGGGGACGTGTCCTTTTTGAGGGGTGTGTCTTTTCTCATGGGACGTGTTTTGATAGTTGTTTTTTTTAAAATCTAAGTTAGGCTGCCCTGTACAGGGGCGATTACCTGTTATGTAATATTATCTATTTTAAGGAAGGCTTTATGTATATCTTATACGCTCTGATGTAACAAGGACCATGTGTGGATATGTGCCTGTGAACCTGAAAGATGGGTGTTAAGAAGCAGTGACAGAGGAGAGGTATGCTACTTACAAGGAAGAAAAATGGCTCAACTGTAATAGAATATTACTGCCATGAAATCATCCTCATTCTGCATGATTTATTTTTTTGGCCTGCGAAGGGCACATTCGTAGCCGCCTGTCAGCTTGGAGAATTTTTTAGGTCTGTACAATTTTTCAGACTCTGAATGAAAATGAGAGCATTGTCATCTATGGACAGCAGGGAATAATGAGGAACTTAAGGGGTTCTTTAAAATTAACGTCCTATCCTTTTGGGAAATAAATTGGAAATACAGCTGCAGTTTACTATTTGCTATCAGCCAAAGGCCGAAGTGTATTAGAAAGTTGCATAACATTTCATTATACATATTTTGGATGCAGGGATAGTAGCCATCTTCCTCCTGTCAGTACAGTATAGGCGCCCCTCTATGATTTTGAGCATGACGCTAATTGATCTGCACAGATGGAGATTAAAAGGGTATTTGCATCTTCAGGATATATCATACATGCATGATGGGTGCAAGCCCCACCTCTGGGACCCTCATCTACTGGGAGTATAGAGTCTGGTGACCCCAGTTAATTGATTCCCCAGCCACTGCAGTCTCCATATACTTTAATGGGGAAGTAGCCACCCTTGTGTGCGGTTTCCTGCACTGAAGTCTATGGCAGCTACACAAAGAGCAGAGCAAGCAGCCTCCAGGTCACACACCTATCAGGCATTTATGGCATATCTTGTGGATATGCCATTAAAGCCTAAAATAATTGTGCCGTCCGAGCAATGGCTTCTGAACTAGAATTAATTATCATGTTCTGTTATATGTAGTGGGCATTGTTATATTTGGTTTTATGGAAGTTATCTATGCTGTAATTCATATGTCATTCATCTTGTAACTCCTCCTCCTCTATGAGCTCATATGTCTGTCCTCCAGTCTTTTCCTTTTTGCCAGACATGCTTTACAAAGATGGAGAGAGGATTTTCCTTTCAACTTTATCATTATTTCTTAAGGTACATTCAATACATTACCTAAAAGGCATATCCATTGCATCTCCCTCACTAGAATTTTACATGCAAGTGGTGTCACTAGAGGAATGATTATAGGGAGTTCACTATCTTCCTTGAGATTGCCACGCACACTCACGTACATCAGTGGCAGAATAATAATAAAATGAATAACCGTTCAAGTGATGTCACCCACTATGAAGCACAGGGCTTGCTAAAATTATTCACGTATATCATCAGGATAGGTCATTAATATCTGATCAGTGGGGGGTCCAACTCTTAGCAGCCCCAATGATCAGCTGCTCAAAGGGGGTGCATCACTTGCATGAGCACCCCCTAAAAACAGCTGATCTGTCAGGGTGTCGGAGTTGGACTCCCAACGATCTGATATTGATGCTGTATACTGAGTATAGGTCATCAATATCTAATTCTCAGACAATGTCTTTAACATTTTCAATAAGAGGTTATAGTAGAAGAAGTGGCCATGGAGATGTCAGGCTTTCCTTCCATATTAGTTCACTTCAGCTGGCCTGTGTCCCGGGCATGCATAAATCATCGAGTGATCTTTATGCCAGATGTTTTCATGGATTTGGTGACTGCAATGAATTTTATTTATCCATTTCTGTCACAAACACTCATAAAACCAAATGGTAAAGGGCAATAAAAACATAAAGTAAGTGCCAAAATCTCATTTTGCAGCCACTTTGATATAACATGACCTAAACAGACCCTGAAATCCTTGACTTTTCTGTGTAATTTAGCATATTTTTTTTTAAAGAATATATATAGCAGCCTTTTACTGGAAATAAAATAATAGTGGTGAAATCATGAATGATATAATGTTTTCTGCAGCTTATTCATCATATGTGATACTTCATTAGGCGTACAATGGTGCAACAGCAACATTTGACTTTTTAGGTCCAAAATTCAGTGCTGATTTATTACTATAAAGACATATAAAGTATGTCTTTATAGTGTTTGACGCATATGTTTTGTAATACAGTGGTTTCTGCCAAAGAGTGTGGAACCACTGTGCCAACTATCGGATTTGACTATACAGGGATTTGGACTGCAAGGAATGCACTAGGCCCTACTTGTTAGGCCCCTTTCACACGGGCGTTGCGGGAAAATGTGCGGGTGCGTTGCGGGAACACCCGCGATTTTTCCGCGCGAGTGCAAAACATTGTAATGCGTTTTGCACTCGCGTGACAAAAATAGCACATGTTTGGTACCCAAACCCGAACTTCTTCACAGAAGTTGGGGCTTGGGATCGGTGTTCTGTAGATTGTATTATTTTCCCTTATAACATGGTTATAAGGGAAAATAATAGCATTCTGAATACAGAAAGCATAGTAAAACAGCGCTGGAGGGGTTAAAAAAAAATAAAAAATCATTTAACTCACCTTAGTCCAATTGATCGCGGCCCGGCATCTCCTTCTGTCCCCTTTACTGAATAGGACCTGTGGTGAGCATTAATTATAGGTAAAGGACCTTTGATGACGTCACTCCGGTCATCCCATGGTAAAAGATCATGTGACGTACCATGTGATGACCGGAGTGACGTCATCAAAGGTCCTTGACCTATAATTAATGCTCACCACAGGTCCTATTCAGTAAAGGGGACAGAAGGAGATGCAGGCATCGCAATCAAGTGGATTAAGGTGAGTTAAATGATTTTTTATTTTTTTTAACCCTTCCAGCGCTGTTTTACTATGCATTCTGTATTCAGAATGCTATTATTTTCCCTTATAACCATGTTATTACATGGGGAATGCAAGTCATGACATGTCAGGAGCGGAAAATTCAATGTTAAATCTGTATTCAGCACACTCTGTATAGAGGCTGACTGTAGGGTTCCACCCCAGTAGATATGACAAAATCAACAGCAGCCTTGATAATCGATGCTATGGTACATTTATTGGAGATATATTTTTATACATGCGACAGTATAACGTTTCGGCAAAAAATGCCTTCGTCAGATATAATGCCGCAGTCAGAGGAGGAAAGGAACGAGATGAAAGGACGCAGGTGAAATGTGCATGAGCTGTGCATGCTGACTGCGGCATTATATCTGACGAAGGCATTTTTTGCCGAAACGTTATACTGTCGCATGTATAAAAATATATCTCCAATAAATGTACCATAGCATCGATTATCAAGGCTGCTGTTGATTTTGTCATGTCAGGAGCGGAGACGGGTCCTCTTTAAAGGGAACCTGTCATCAACGTTATGCTAACCTCACTTAGGGCAGAATAACATAGTGACAGACGCGCTGATGTCAGCGGTGTGTGACTCATGAGCTAATAGTAAGAGGTTGCTGAGAACCGGCATCATAATCATTGCAGCCCAGGCCTTGATAAGAGTCACATCTACCTGAGAAGAGTCCTGGTTATTCCTAATCTCCTGCTCTCTCGCCCATCTGCTGATGATTGGCAGTCTGCGATGATTGTAATGTTGGTTCTTGGCAACCACTTACTTTTAACTTATAAATGACAGACCGCCGAAATAATCTCACCTGTCTCTACTTTATTCTGCCGTTAGTCTGGGCAGCATAAAGGTGATGATGGGTTCCCTTTAAATGAGTATTCATTTAAAGTATTCTAGCCACAGCACATGACAGCATATTTCTACAGTATGAGGTGACTTACTGACCATTGGGAGTTCGACTCTTGGGGTGATTCCTGAAATGAAGGGACCTCCGCACTTTTTGAATACTGCAGTTCTCTCCACAGAACTTGTATGGGGGCAGCACTGTGCAGAGAAACAGGAAACTGCCCCTGAACTCCTGTAATTGGTGGGGTCCCTGCATTCAGATTCCCACCAGTCAGTAAGTGATGGCGCATGCTGTCAATTTCTATTACTGGAATACCCCTTTAATTTTCCAAATACAAGCTTGTCTATAGGGCAGTGATGGCTAACCTCCGGCACTCCAGCTGTGGTGAAACTACGACTCCCAACATGCTCCATTTATTTCTATGGAGTTCTGGGAACATGCCAAGCAAGTGTACATCTTGGGAGTCGTAGTTTTAGGCTACTTTCACATTCGCGTTTGGTGCGGATCCGTCATGGATCTGCACAGACGGATCAGTTCAGATAATACAACCGTCTGCATCCGTTCAGAACGGATCCTACTTGAACACCATTGAAAGTCAATGGAGGACGGATACGTTTTCTATTGTGCCAGGTTGTGTCATAGAAGACGGATCCGTCCCCATTGACTTACATTGTGTGTCAGAACGGATCCGTTTGGCTCAGTTTCGTCAGACGGACACCAAAAGGCTGCAAGCAGCGTTTTGATGTCCACCTCCAAAGCGGAACGGAGGCAAACTGACGCATTCTGAGCGGATCCTTTTTCCATTCAGAATGCATTGGGGCAAAACTGATCCGTTTTGGACCGCTTGTGAGAGCCCTGAACGGATCTCGCAAACGGAAAGCCAAAACGCCAGTGTGAAGGTAGCCTTACCACAGCTGGAGTGCCGGAGGTTAGCCATCACAGCTCTAGGGGGTTTTCAAAATGCAAAAACGTTGGGGCACCTGGGCTTGGAGGAATTATTGATTGTACGGTATGACCAGCAGTGAAGAAGTCTTTGTGAGCGGAGCATAGAATACGAGGCGGATCATCTCTAGCTTTAGTGCCAGAATTTAGTACGTACGTTCTGAAACCTTCATGTTGCGTGACAGCTCCTTTACCGTCAATGATGGGATGGACGTCACTTATTGGTGCGTTTATTGCAGCTCGTGATTTTTTTTTCCTTAATATTCGGCACAGATCTCTAAAAATGACCACAAACATCTTCCAATTCACGAGAATCATTAAAATTCATGGTACATTTTTGAGCGGCTGAGGCCGTGCTGATTCATGATTCACAGTCTGTGGAAAAATGTGATACACATGGAACGTATCTGTATTGAGGATCAACTGTGTGGTTCCATCGCGTCTGGGATATGAGACATTGACTCGAAGCTTGTACGTCGGAGACGACTGAGTGTGTTTTATTATGCCCAAGAGCGATGCCCGTAGTGGAGTGAATGTAGTGCAATGGTATTACTGTGTGTCTTTAAGGGTACGGCCACACGGTCAGGTTTCCTGCTGTAGTTTTGGAAACCAAAATGGGGTGTGAATTAAAAAAAAGGGGACAAGTCATATCTGTTCTTTATACGTTCTCTCCTTTTTTGATCCACTCCTTATGTGGCTTCCAAAATGGTATCAGGAAACTTGACCGTGTGGCCAGGGGCGTAACTACCATAGCGGCAGACCATGCGACTGCTATGGGGCCCAGGGCAAGAGGGGGCCCAGTCTTAGTTGGGATTGTCCCTTCTTCTACTGGGGGTGAAAACTTGGTCAGGACTCTACCCTCTAAAGCAGGGATGCCCAACCTGCGGCCCTCCAGCTGTTGGAAAACTACAATTCCCAGCATGCCCAGACTGCCTACATCTATCAGCCTACAGCAGGGCATGGTGGGAGTTGTAGTTTTACAACAGCTGGAGGGCCGCAGGTTGAGCATCCCTGCTCTAAGGCCTCTTTCACACGGGCGTTGCGGGAAAAGGTGCGGGTGCGTTGTGGGAACATGCACGATTTTTCCGCGCAAGTGCAAAACATTGTAATGCGTTTTGCACTCGCGTGAGAAAAATCGCGCATGTTTGGTACCCAAACCCGAACTTCTTTACAGAAGTTCGGGCTTGGGATCGGTGTTCTGTAGATTGTATTATTTTCCCTTATAACATGGTTATAAGGGAAAATAATAGCATTCTGAATACAGAATGCATAGTACAATAGCGCTGGAGGGGTTAAAAATAAAAAAATAATAATTTAACTCACCTTAATCCACTTGCTCGCGCAGCCCGGCATCTCCTTCTGTCTTCTTTTTTGCTGTGTGCAGGAAAAGGACCTGTGGTGACATCACTCCGGTCATCACATGATCCATCACCATGGTAAAAGATCATGTGACGGACCATGTGATGACCGGAGTGACGTCACCACAGGTCCTGTTCCTGCACACAGCAAAAAAGAAGCCAGAAGAGATGCCGGACTGCGCGAGCAAGTGGATTAAGGTGAGTTTAATTATTATAAAAAAAAAATTAACCCCTCCAGCGCTATTGTACTATGTATTCTGTATTCAGAATGCTATTATTTCCCCTTATAACCATGTTATGAGGGAAAATAATAATGATCGGGTCTCCATCCCGATCGTGTCCTAGCAACCGTGCGTGAAAATCGCACCGCATCCGCACTTGCTTGCGGATGCTTGCGATTTTCATGCAGCCCTATTCACTTCTATGGGGCCTGCGTTGCGTGAAAAACGCACAAAATCGAGCTTGCTGCGATTTTCACGCAACGCACAAGTGATGCGTGAAAATCACCGCTCATGTGAACAGCCCGATAGAAATGAATGGGTCGGGATTCAGTGCGGGTGCAATGCGTTCAACTCACGCATTGCACCCGTGCGGAAAACTCGCCCGTGTGAAAGGGGCCTAAAGGAACAAATTTTGGCAAATGAGGAAGTGGAACAAATGGTCCAAGGGTCATTGAAAGGGGTTGAGGTAGAAACCCTTCTGTCCTGTGTGGGGGGCCTGGTTTGATCCTTGCTATGGGGCCCTTACTTCTCTGTGTACGCCACTGCGTGTCGTGTACTCTAAATCTCTGGTGAAACTGCCCATTGAGAGAAAGTCGATGCTGCAGATAGATTTCAACTGTCTGATTCAGGCTAAAGATGAACTGCAGATTTGGACACATTTCACATGGCCAAAGATCACAGCATGACGACCTGCAAGTTACCCAGAATGGAACCTGGCGATTCCTTCGGTCTACGCATAATGTGATAAGTTGTTAATTTCTTCATCTACCTCTACTGGTTTGCACAATGACCATCCATTACATATACAGTATGAGCTTGGCAGGTGTGCAAAAACCACAACCACATGGTCAGGTTTCCTGATGCAGTTTTGGAAACCAAAATCAGGAGTAGATCATAAAAGGAGAAAAAGTATAAAGAACAGATACCACTTCGGTTTTCTTGAATTGACTCCTGGTTTTGGCTTCCAAAACTGCATCGCACAACGTGACCATGTGGCCGTACCCTCATGCTATCGCTCCTCGGCTTTCAGTGACCGTTTCAAGCAAAAGCTGAAAATCCATATTTTGCTTGGAGAAACGACACCGCTTAAGACAACTTTCACACTCGTGTTTGGTGCGGACCCGTCATGGATCTGCACAGACTGATCCATTCAGATAATACAACCGTCTGCATCCGTTCAGAACGGATCCGTTTGTATTATCTTTAATATAGCCAAGACGGATCCGTCTTGAACACCATTGAAAGTCAATGGAGGACGGATCCATTTTCTATTGGCTCAGTTTCGTCACACGGACACCAAAACGCTGCAAGCAGAGTTCGGTGTCCGCCTCCAAAGCGAAATGGAGACTGAACAGAGGAAAACTGACGCATTCTGAGCGGATCCTTTTCCATTCAGAATACATTAGAGCAAAACTGATCCATTTTGGACCGCTTGTGAAAGCCCTGAACGGATCTCAGAAACGGAAAGCCAAAACGCCAGTGTGAAAGTAGACTAAGTTGTTCTCACGAGGTGATCTCTGATCTAGTGACCCATCAGGATCTTGTGAATGTCTGGATTAGCAAGATTCAGGAAATTCTAACTGTGGGCTTGGGATGGGCACCTCAAAATCTGCATTGTCCACTTTTGCCCAAAGGTTCACTTTTATCTACCATGTAGGGTGCCAGCAGGAGGTATGTAGACTTGGCATCACACTCTTGTCTTACATCACTATAAGGACTTTGATTTGGGGAAGGAAGGCCTTGCTTGGTAAGGTGGGTTGTTGGAAACTAGAAAACTGGAGAATTGAAGAATGAAGGAAAGAACAGAAGAAGCACCAAATTCAAGAAATCTCGCCCTGTAATCTGTTGACTTATCTTTGGGTCTACTTAAAATGAAATTAGGAATTGTCAGTTGGGTTGTTGGTAGAATTAGGTCTTCCAAAATCTTGCAAATTATTTGTGAAGGAACCTTTAAGGTATGGTCTTCTAATGTTGTAGTCTTTCTAGCTAAGGCCATGTAAATTATCTCTCATCCAGGTGAAGAAAATATAGCTCTCTAGTCCCAGCCATTGGATGGCTACCCTATAAGTCTGACCCTTGAATGGGCAGTGGACAAGACTTGGGCTATATGGTAAGCCAAAATGTTCCTTTTTTTTCCCTAGGGAACATTTCCTGGCCTGTAAGACTCCCTATGCTAACTGGTGCTCTTCACAAGGAGAAACAGTATCTGGACCTTTATCAAAGCTCTCTCACATAGCCAGTAGCGGTACCCTGCTCAGCACTGATGAGGGGCAAGATACGGCTGTCTGTGGATGGGTGTCATTTGGAAAAGCTTTTGGTTCTGGCTTACAGGTGAAACTCGAAAAATTTGAATATCGTGCAAAAGTCCATTTATTTCAGTAATGCAAATGTAAAGGAATTGCATTAATGCAGCTTAAAAATTGAATTTTGTGAAAAGGTTCAATATTCTAGGCTCAAAGTGTCACAAATAAAGGCTTGAAATATCTCGCTTTGCATGTAATGAGTCTCTCATATGTTAGTTTCACCTTTTAAGTTGCATTACTGAAATAAATGAACTTTGCACAATATTCAAATTTTTCAAGTTTCACCTGTATATCCCAAGTTATATTCCAAGGCCTGTTAAAGGACTTATAGGGTAGCTATCTTCAATAGGTGGCGTTAGAAAAGCAGAGTTTATTTACATTCCCTTTTTCCCAGGGAGCATTGCCTGGACTATAAGTGTCAGTATATTGACTGGTGCTCCCCCCCCCCTTCCCTTTTTCCCAGCAAGATGCGCCCATATATGCTACAATCAGATCAATCATATTTTTTATTTACAAGGATGGAAGACCAAATTCTCGAAATAAAGGCTACATTCCATAACCAATTTGGCCCTCAAACAATGTATGAACTGAGATACAGGAGTGATTGGTTGGTTGACAGGACCAATAGCACAGCAAAAACAATTACTAAAAACTATGGACAGGCAAAAAACAAACAAACTGGAGTAGGGCTGTATAATATATCATCTGAATACCCCTTTAAACTAAGGGAGGCAGGCGAATACAAGGATCACAAGTTATAACAGGGGTAATGTTGATCCCACTATTAAATAAAGTAACGCTGTATTTATCTATTTGGTTTAAAGAATGTTGCCACATAATCGCTGCTGTAATTACTGAGTGGTCTTTGCTTTGGGATCAAGCCCCACCGCAAGAGCAAAGATGATCTTATACCTTCTGCAAGGCACTATACAAAGGAAAATAAACGTATAAATTAAAGGGGTCTGCCAATCTAATGATATGGTGTATCGCTGGGCTATGCCATGATATTTTCATCAGGTATTTTGGGGAGTGTACATTTAAAGGGCTTCTGTCACCCCACTAAACTCTTTTTTTTTTTTTTTGGCTTCTTATAATCCCTATACTGCGATATATGAATACATAATGTTATTAGTCATTTTGGTTCAGTAGATAATGAATAAAACGTACTTGTATAATATGCAAATTACCTGTCTACCAGCAAGTAGGGCGGCTACTTGCTGGTAGCAGCCGCATCCTCCTATCATAAACACGCCCCCTCCACATGTTGATTGACAGGGCCAGCGAACGCGATCGTCCTCTGGCTGGCCCTGTCTGCATAAAAAATCTGGCACCTGCACCGTACCGGTCTTCAGTCGGCGCAGGCGCACTGAGAGGAGGACGCTCGCTCGGCCGCTCCTTCCTCAGTGCGCCTGCGCCAGGTGTAGATGTGACGTCATCGGCGCAGGCGCATTGAGGATGGAGCGGCCGAGCGAGCGTCCTCCTCTCAGTGCGCCTGCGCCGACTGAATACCGTTACGGCGCAGGCGCGAGATCTTGATATCAGCCAGGGCAAGCCAGAGGACGATTGCGTTCGCTGGTCCTGTCAATCAACATGCGGAGGGGGCGTGTTTATGATAGGAGGATGCGGCTGCTACCAGCAAGTAGCCGCCCTACTTGCTGGTAGACAGGTAATTTGCATATTATAAAAGTACGTTTTATTCATTATCTACTGAACCAAAATGACTAATAACATTATGTATTCATATATCGCAGTATAGGGATTATAAGAAGCCAAAAAAAAAAATATGATTTTAGTGGGGTGACAGAAGCCCTTTAATAAATACACCAAATGAAACTTGAAATTCACTGGTTTTACTTTAAAATTTACACTACGGTCTTAAAAAGACCTGTCACCTCTCCTGACATGTCTGTTTTAGCAACTACTTGTATTTCCCATGTAATAACAATTCTGGAGCATCTGTTCTTATGACTGTGTGTTGTGGGATTTGGCTATTATTCCTGCTAGAAGTTATGAATGAATTATTAACAGTTTGCAATGAAGGTTCAGATGGGTGTCATCAGTTGTGGGGGGGGTGTCCCTGCACAGTCTAACACTATCCAATCAGAGTGCTGCCAATGTCAGACTATGCAGGGACACCCCTCCCTCCCAACTGGTAACACCCATCTGGACCTTCATTGTAAACTGCAAGTATGTCATTCATAACTTCATACTGTTTAAAAAATAAAGAAAAAGCAATTTCAAATATCCTATTGGGGAATTCTGATTTAAAGGAGTTTTCCAGGATAGGTCATCAATATAAGATCGTTCGCAGTCTGACACCCGGCACCCCCGCCGATCAGCTGTACATAGAGAAGGCGCTGTGCGCGTGTGCCGTCTCCTGTCTCTGTTCCTTCTTGCCATAGACATAGCAGCAGCGAGCAGGAAGAGAGACAGGGGTCGGCACACATACACAGTGCGTGCCTTCTCTTTGTACAGCTGATCGGCGGGGGTGCCGGGTGTCAGACTGCGAACGATCTTATATTGATGACCTATCCTAGAAAACCCCTTTAATAGAGCGAGAATCATCCCCTTTTTAAGACACTCCTCTATTAGCGGAGAACAATTACAAAGAGGGTCTCTAGCTCTGGAGGATCTGACCTGTCTAATGCATTACATAGACATCCATAAGACTTCATTTTACATAAATATTAAATTCAATGAGAACTGTGTAATGCTTCATCTCTCCTGTGGTGGCGCCACAAGGGAATTAAACACTTGCAGCCAGTTTCGCCTTCAGATTACAGCTGTAGGGCCCAGCTGTGAGATACCCGAAAGAAGTTTTCCAAAATGGACAACCCCTTTAAGAAACATCCTGTTGTAATTTGCAAAAATAGCTTGAGAAGAGCCTGTTAGTTTTTTTCTTTTTTTCTTTTTTAGGCATGAAGTGATATCATTTATTAGGAATACCTGAATGCAGCAGAAATGGGAATGTTTATTTGTGAAAGGAATGTGAGCTCAGTAAATGTCCTGAGATCCAATATGATGTCTGCTCTGAAATAACAGCCGAAAATCTTGTTTATTCTGCATATAAAAGTTATTATTTATCTCTGATTTCTATTTGTTTTATTGGGGTTTTCATTTCCCATGTGCTTATTATTTACCCATGACTTGAATTTACTTAAACAAAGTCTGCCACCAGAAAATGTCCTGTTAGACCTGGGACAATGCCTTGCAGGGCTAGCTCAGCTGAACGTGATATGATATCTTTCACTTAGCGATCCATTGCTTCATTCTGGAGAAAAAATATGTTTCATTGATATGCAAATGAACAGTTAAGTGCACTGAGGGCGGGCCCAAGCCACTATGTGGTTTGATTCACTTTTCCATCGCGTAATACACTGCTCGTTTTCACGGTTACGACCACCCTGCAATCCATCAGCGGTGGCTGTACTTGCACACTATAGGAAAAAGTGCCGGCCTCTCTGATGTCTGGGACACATAGGCTGGTGCTTTTTTCTATAGTGTGCAAGCACGGCCACTGCTGCTGGATTGCAGGGTGGTCGTAACCATGGAAACGAGCAGTGTATAATGTGATGGAAAAAAAGAATCCAGCAAGCAAAGGAAGCAATATGGACAATCACAATACATTAGTTAGTGGCTTGTATTAACTTTCTCTACATGATAAATGCCATTTGCTGAAGTGACACAGCCCCTTTAATGTCAGTGCTATGCTGACATTGACCAGCAGGCTGCGCCATAGAGGTACAGTCTGCTGGAGAACACTCAAGGCAGACTTGGGGCCTATACCAGGTCCCAGCCTGCCTATACACACATTGGCACCCCGCAATCTCATTTGCGGGCTGCCGATGGGAGACAGAGGGAGTCCCCTCCCTCTGTCACTGCTTACATGCGGCAGGCGCCAGTGCCTGTGGCATGTAAGTTGTTAAACAGCCCTGATCGGCACTTGGGCATGTGAGAGCTGAGCCCCCGCTCTCCGCTGCACCGGGGAACCATGAAGCGCATAGACCGGGCTGCCGTGAAAAGGCGGCGGCCCAGCTTAAGGACCCTTAAAAAGGCGTATAGCTGTCACCAAGGGATTCATTTTGTTTTTATTGTATTTAATTATATTTGGTTTACTATAAAAAGATTTACATTTTTACAGAGATTATTCAGTGCAGAGGTGTAAACTTCCTGGCCTTAATACAAAATCTCACCTACCATATACCATTGATCATACCGGTGAGCAGGCAGGGGGACAGTAGGACCCCTGAACGTCAGCAGTGCTCAGGGGCGGATTGGCCATAGACCTTACAGGAAAATTTCCCAGTGGCCCGATGCCCAGGGGATCCTCCTCACGGCCGGCCAGTGGAAGTTTTTGGGGATGTATTTTGTGCTGCTGGCAGAATTTTGTCATTTTCTGTGGTATTTGGTTCTGTTGGGGCGGAATAATGTGCCACAATATGGTATTGCTGGCCCTGCCTTCCATCAATTTGGACCCGACTACAAAACGGGGCCACTTTTAATATTTTTTCCAGGGCCACTGGCAGTGCTGAAGTGTGGCTGCTACCTCTGCCTCTCCAAACAACTACTTGTCTGATTCAGTGATTTGTTTCCATTCGGAAACCATTTATTGCATTTGCTTTGACCTTTTATGACCTTAGCTCTACCGGAATAGCACAGGGTAATGCATTACCTAATTGGTAATAAGATGTCAATTTGCTGGCACGAAGCTACGTGACTGTCAAGAACATGAAAACAAATCCACGCAAACAAGGTGCATATACAGTAAGACTATGAGTGAGCCGGATTAAAGGGCGCCACCTCTCCATCTGGTCTCAGGAGCTGTGGTACAACAGTAAATATCTAGAAGTCAGCCAGCAGAATTAATGGGGGGGGGGGGGGGGGTTGCACTTGGTCAAAGGCTAAGGACATTTTTGAGGGCACTTTATTATTATTATTGCATTCTGCTTATCTTGGGCTAAAACTAAGGTTTTGCAATTGGTCCGCAAAGGGGTTCTCTAGGATTTACCTATTCCTGACCTATCTTCAGAATAGGTCATCAATATTGGATTGGCATGGTCTGAATCCCAGCATCCCCGCTGATCAGCTGTTTGAGCCTGTGGCCTCCCCGCAGCTTACCAAGCACAGCGCCATACACTATGCAGTGGTTGTGCTTCGTATTGCAGCTCAGACCATTCACATAAATGGGGGATGAGCTGCTCCTAAACCATGTGACAGATGAACGTGACATCACATGGCCAAGGAAGAGCTCTAAGCACTCACGGAGCACGGCGGCCTCTTCAGTTGATCAGTGGAGGTGCCAAGGGTCGACCCCAGACGATCTCATAATGATGAGGTCATCACTAGGTAAATCCCAGAGAACCCCTCTACAAATGTTCAGCAGCTTGTCCTCTGCAGCCCTCAGCTTTCCCTCTCTCTGCAGACTGGTCTATCTCCTTCTTGGCTCCATCTGTAGTCCTTATTTCTAGCTCCATGACAGATCATATACAGTCACATAAAAGCCATATTCTAATCAAACTCATAAGAACTTAAATGAGTGTTTATGAGCTGTCAGGAGTGAAGAGAAAAGGGCTAAAGATGGAGCCAAGAAAGCTGAGAAGGCGAAAGACCAGTCTGCAGAGAGAGGAAGAGCTGAGGGCTACAGAGAACAAACTACAGAAAATTTGTAATAAATACCAATTGGAAAAATAATTTTTAACCCAAGACGTGTAGAATGCAATGATAAAAAGTGCCCCAAAGGTGTTCATATCCCTTAAATCACAGCAATACTATTGGTTTACATTTCATCTTGTTTCTTTGCGCACTGTATTTGCACGTGGCTATTAGGAGGGTGCTTTCTACATGGCACTTTATTGATTTGGTGATTAAATCTTTAGCGCACCGTGTATCGCAAAATGTGAGCAGTGATGGTACTTCGTCCAGGGGCACAGCCATTGGTCTAGTTGTTGAGGTGTGCAGGCTAGAGCAGCGGCCATGTTGATTAGGGGCTGATTGTCTTATATGTGTTTCATAGTGATGTGTCTGGTCGATATACAACTCCCTCCAGTGAGCAAAGGACATCCTTTAATTCATTGTTGCCAATGTCATCTATTGATATACCGCACTATGGGGCACCTTCTTTTATAGTGTTCATAGACGAAGATGCAATAAGATGCCATTGGGGTATTCTGCATGCTTTGCCTCCTACCGAGTGGCAGTACTCCTCTGAGCATTGTGCCCTCTTGTACGTTTTTTAGTTTATAGACGGGCACCGCACTAGGAGGAATGCCGCGGTCCCTTGTTCTGTTGTCTAGCAGGAGTCACTGGGCATAGAGCCCAATAATGACTGATCTCATGCCAGGTGGTTTAAATGGAGCTACCATAAAAGAATGTGTCCGTTTGCCAGCTAAATGTACAGTCCCCTTAGGCCTTATTCACATGACTGTGTGATTCTTGAAAAACGGACGGCTTCTGTGTACATTCCGTTTAGTGGAATAGACCAATAGACTTGAATGGGCAAGTCTGATTTGCAAGGGAAGGAGGATAAAACAGCAGCCTGAACCAATGATGAGATAGGGGGCATGTCTCAGACTACCGCAGACCCGCTGCAGGTAAGGTAGTTCAGCTGTATTTACACTCTTACTGATCGCGGTTCACCTCCAATGGATCAGCAAGATCTGAGAAAAATACATTGCAGGAAACCATCCCCTATAGCAGTGATGGCTAACCTCCGGCACTCCAGCTGTGGTGAAACTACGACTCCCAGCATGCTCTATTCATTTCTATGGTGTTCTGAGAACAGCCAAGTAAGGGTACATCTTGGGAGTTGTAGTTTTACCACGGGCTGGAGTGCCGGAGGTTAGCCATCACAGGTCTATAGGTACTGGCTTACAGTCACTTAAAAAACCAATACACATTACAGCCTGTCTGACAAGCAAAGCATACAGGCCAGATGTTAAAGAGGCTCTGTCACCGGGATCAACCCTATAAAACCAGGCATATGGCCTGGTAGGGTTGATGACGCTGAGTAAAACGATCCCTTTCTTTGCAGAAGAAAGTAGTACTTTTACGCAAACCAGCTATTGGAGCACAAGGAGGCATACCTATGCGGTTTGAGCACTGCTTCAGCGACATCCCTGGTGCTTAATACAGACTCCTCCATTGTAAACAACACGCCCCCCCCTTCCCTTAGACTGACAGAGAAATCGCGCGCCTGCGCACTGAATCTCTAGCACGGTGCATGAGCGCCACATCTTCTGCTGCTTGCCAAGCTGATTAGTGCAAAGATGATTAGTGCGCAAGCGCAGTTGACATCACTGAACATGGAAGTAGAGGTGACTGCAGATAAAGTCGATGGCACCTTCACTTTCCGGTTCAGTGATGTCAACGGCACTTGCGCACTAATCATCTTCGCTGCTCCACAAGCAGCAGAATACGTGGTCTGCATGTGCCATCCTAGCGATTCGGAGCACAAACGTGAAAAATCAGCGCTAGATTTCATGAGGGCGCCGTCATAGTGCAGCCGGACTCGCTGCAGGATGAGGCCTTATTCACACGTCAGTGATTCACGGACAGCACACGTACCCATTCATTTTAGGCTACTTTCACACTTGCGGCAGAGTGATGCGGCAAGCAGTTCCGTCGTCGGAACTGCCTGCTGGATCCGTCAAAAATGTATGCCAACTGATGGCATTTGTAAGACTAATCAGGATCCGTCTTACAAATACATTGAAATGCCGGATCCGTCTTTCTGTTCTCATCCGGAAAAACGGATCCGGCATTTATTTTTTTCACCTTTTTTTCGGGTCTGCGCATGACGGATCTGGCACTAATAAATTCCTATGGAAAAAAATGCCGGATCCAGCATTCATGCAAGTCTTCAGTTTTTTTGGCCGGAGATAAAACCGTAGCATGCTGCGGTTTTATCCCTGTCCTGATCAGTCAAAAAGACTGAACTGAAGACATCCTGATGCATCCTGAACGGATTACTCTCCATTCAGAATGCATGAGGATAAAACTGATCAGTTCTTTTCCGGTATTGAGCCCCTAGGACGGAACTCTGTGCCGGAATAGAAAAACGCTAGTGTGAAAGTAGCCTTTAATGTGCATTTTCACACATCCGTGTTTGAGCACAGAAGCTCTATTTTATCCGTCATGCCCATTATAGTCTATGGGAACGGACATGTGAACCAATTCTTCACAGAAGTCTTCACGGATGAATCACTGACACTCTTATCACAGATTTCATCTTGAACATGTGAATAAGGCCTAAGTATGTGACAGGGATATTTCCATCTCAGGCAGTTATGGCCTCATGCACACGATTGTGTTCATATTGTGGTACGCAAACCATTAATCCACAAAATGCGGACACCTTCCTTGTGCAAGCCGCATTTTTTTTTCACTCCCATTACTAGAAATTACTGTTCATGTCCGCAATATGGACAAGAACAGGACATGTTCTATAATTGGTGGAACGGACACAAGGATGTGTACTGCACACGGAAGACATTCGTGTGCTGTTCAATTAAAAAAAAAAATTGCGGACCCATAGAAATGTATGGATCCGTGTGCAGTCCCCAAGAAATGCGGATACGGATACAAAATACGGTCCTGTGCTCATGCCTATAAGCATATCCATAAATATATGATGTGGTTCGGGTCCCACGTCTGGAATCTGCATCAATGTCACGAACAGGGGCTCACCCCACACGTTCCTCCAAACGCATGGCTACCCTCTACACTGCGTGCAGAATTATTAGGTAAATGAGTATTTTGACCACATCATCCTCTTTATGCATGTTGTCTTACTCCAAGCTGTATAGGCTCGAAAGCCTACTACCAATTAAGCATATTAGGTGATGTGCATCTCTGTAATGAGAAGGGGTGTGGTCTAATGACATCAACACCCTATATTAGGTGTGCATAATTATTAGGCAACTTCCTTTCCTTTGGCAAAATGGGTCAAAAGAAGGACTTGACAGGCTCAGAAAAGTCAAAAATAGTGAGATATCTTGCAGAGGGATGCAGCACTCTTAAAATTGCAAAGCTTCTGAAGCGTGATCATCGAACAATCAAGCGTTTCATTCAAAATAGTCAACAGGGTCGCAAGAAGCGTGTGGAAAAGCCAAGGCGCAAAATAACTGCCCATGAACTGAGAAAAGTCAAGCGTGCAGCTGCCAAGATGCCACTTGCCACCAGTTTGGCCATATTTCAGAGCTGCAACATCACTGGAGTGCCCAAAAGCACAAGGTGTGCAATACTCAGAGACATGGCCAAGGTAAGAAAGGCTGAAAGACGACCACCACTGAACAAGACACACAAGCTGAAACGTCAAGACTGGGCCAAGAAATATCTCAAGACTGATTTTTCTAAGGTTTTATGGACTGATGAAATGAGAGTGAGTCTTGATGGGCCAGATAGATGGGCCCGTGGCTGTATTGGTAAAGGGCAGAGAGCTCCAGTCCGACTCAGACGCCAGCAAGGTGGAGGTGGAGTACTGGTTTGGGCTGGTATCATCAAAGATGAGCTTGTGGGGCCTTTTCGGGTTGAGGATGGAGTCAAGCTCAACTCCCAGTCCTACTGCCAGTTTCTGGAAGACACCTTCTTCAAGCAGTGGTACAGGAAGAAGTCTGCATCCTTCAAGAAAAACATGATTTTCATGCAGGACAATGCTCCATCACACGCGTCCAAGTACTCCACAGCGTGGCTGGCAAGAAAGGGTATAAAAGAAGAAAATCTAATGACATGGCCTCCTTGTTCACCTGATCTGAACCCCATTGAGAACCTGTGGTCCATCATCAAATGTGAGATTTACAAGGAGGGAAAACAGTACACCTCTCTGAACAGTGTCTGGGAGGCTGTGGTTGCTGCTGCACGCAATGTTGATGGTGAACAGATCAAAACACTGACAGAATCCATGGATGGCAGGCTTTTGAGTGTCCTTGCAAAGAAAGGTGGCTATATTGGTCACTGATTTGTTTTTGTTTTGTTTTTTAATGTCAGAAATGTATATTTGTGAATGTTGAGATGTTATATTGGTTTCACTGGTAAAAATAAATAATTTAAATGGGTATATATTTGTTTTTTGTTAATTTGCCTAATAATTATGCACAGTAATAGTCACCTGCACACACAGATATCCCCCTAAAATAGCTAAAACTAAAAACAAACTAAAAACTACTTCCAAAAATATTCAGCTTTGATATTAATGAGTTTTTTGGGTTCATTGAGAACATGGTTGTTGTTCAATAATAAAATTAATCCTCAAAAATACAACTTGCCTAATAATTCTGCACTCCCTGTATTATAGTGAACTGAACATATGGAAAAAGAAATCTGAGCGCATATACACCGCCACCTTCTGCATCTGAGGCCACCATGATGTTGCCGATTGACCGTTGCTGCCCTAGGGTTATAGTCAATGTGAAATGTCAAGGGAATTTGAAGAGGTCACACAGGAGGCGAGCTTTGTTGTTGTGAAAGCTGCTTGTCCATGTGTGGCTCTCCTTTGTGTAAGACGTAGGCGGTGAGATTAACCTCCGCGTGATCGGCGTAAGTGTCCCGGGCAGCTTTTCCAATAATCCACATGTGGGCCGTTCACTTCCCAGATGGCTTCATGCACTTGATTTCTGTTATTTTTCCATATCCAAAAACACAAGCAAACATTGTACAGAAACAGGTGCAAAGACTGAGAAAACATGTCGCGAGTCAGAAGATCACAGGTCACCTTCTAAACGTTCTGCCAGCTCTCCGGGCCCAAAAAGCACATATTGTACCAAATACAGTAGGATTCTGCCTTAAAATGTATATGAATCACGACTTTTTGTAAAAAAGCAAAAAATATATAAATTTTGGCTGATTCTGCAGTTTGGGTTTGTGATGGCTGAAGTGGCATAGCCTTGTGCCTCCAAGAAACTTTTTACATTTGCTTTTTATGGAGTTTAATACAAATTACGCAGTATCATGTGGTTTCCGGTTACGTAAGCCAATGCATTTTGAACCTCACAGAAGTCATGGCTGAAATAAAATGAAAAAATAAATAAAAAATTCCTGATAGACGGTACTTCCCTTCGACAGCCACCCCATGCTGCTTGTCACTGGGCCGTTCGCTGGCCACAAGAGCAACATGTCATTTGTAGTGCTTCAGGCCAGGGGCGGATGCACCATATATGCAACCTGGGCAGTTACACAGGGTCACAGTAGTTAAAAGGGTTGTCCCACGAAAAAAAATATTCTACTGTTTTTAAACCAGCACCTAAATCGGAATTCTTTTGTAATTGCATATAATAAAAAAATTTGCATAGCCACTGAGTTATTTCATAAAATATATCTGTATAGCGCCACCTGTATTTTTTGTTTTCTCATTTCTTTGTCCTTCTCACTGAGATGGACGCACATGCTCAGTTTTATCCTTCAGCTGCCTCCTGAGCTGTGATAGGTAGAGCTGAGACACGCCCCCTGAGCTGTGATAGGGAGAGCTGAGACACGCCCCCTGAGCTGCAGCAGGAAAGACACATCCCTTGAGTTGTCAGCTTGATATAAATCTAGCAGAGCAATGAATAGGGAGATCTCTGGACCCATGTGAGGTACAGGGCTGATTCTAGCTTTTTTAGAAAGAGATTGTCATGGAGAATATGTGTCAGATGTCTGATTTTCATTTTTTTTTACATTAGGCATGGGACAACCCTTTTAAAGGGGTTATTCGTGCAGACCAACCTATGTGGCCAGACCTAGAGAGGGAATGATACTTACCTGATCCCTGCCGCTGGGTTCCGGTTCCTTTTCTGTGACAAACTTTACCATGGCTTATTGCTATTGGATGGCTCGGCCATATATACGATATGATGCTGTCACTGAGACCTAATTATGGCAGTGCGGACTAGTAGACTGGTAAGGAGTATTGACAGTAATTGCAGACTTTTTTTGGCTAACTTTCTAAGGGCGTTAGTTTTTTGTTCTAAAACCCAAACCTGACTCAATTACACACAGCCATAGCGTTAAAGGGGTTGTCCAGAAAAAAATGGCTGCTTTCCATCAAAAAACAGCTCTACGTCTGTCTATGGATTTGCTTCAGCTCTGTTGACGTGAACAGGACCGAGCTGCAAGGCACCATACACCCAGTGTATAAGTGAGGTGCTGTTTTTTTAATGCTTTCAATTATGAATGACTGCAGCTGCCACTAGGGGGAGCTTTCCGCATTTATACATCTCTCAGTGATCTCAACAGTTGCTGTATAAATATGCACTCAGTTAGTTCTGCTTAGTGGTGCCTACAAGCAGACAGATTTGTATTCATTTAAAGAAGACATGTCACTTCTCCTGACATGTTCGTTTTTAGTAACTACTTGCATTACCCTTGTAATAACAATTCTGGAGCCTCTATTCCTATGACTCTATGTTGTGCCATTCCTTTATTATTCCTGTCGGAAGTTATGACTGAATTGCTAGCAGTTTGCAATGAAGATCCAGATGGATGTTTTACCAGTTGGGGTTGTGTCCCTGCACAGTCAGACACTGATTGGATAATGTCAGACTGTGCAGGGACACCCCCCCCCCCCCCCCAAACTGGTAATATAGTACCCCAGAGAGGGCACTGCCATTCTTACACCTAGCTACTGTCTCTAATGATTAGCAGAGAATGTCATCTGTGTATTTAATTTCAGGTCTTCTGATACTGTGCCTTAATAATATTGCTACGCAACTGTTATTAAATTTAATGTGCCTGGTTGTCCTGCAGGTGGCAGTGTATCTGGCAGAGAGTACCTTTAGATAGAATGGAACTTACCATTCCATTCTTCCCCTTTTGGGCAGAAGTGGGCTAGTCCTGGAGGAAGCAATAGTGGAGTCAAGAAGGGGAGTTGAGAGTTGGAGCAAGAGAGGGGGGGTAGCATGGTGTGGTGAGTAGTGATGTCGCGAACATAAAATTTTCAGTTCGCGAACAGCGAACGCGAACTTCCGCAAATGTTCGCGAACTGGCGAACCGGGCGAACCGCCATAGACTTCAATAGACAGGCGAATTTTAAAACCCACAGGGACTCTTTCTGGCCACAATAGTGATGAGAAAGTTGTTTCAAGGGGTCTAACACCTGGACTGTGGCATGCCGGAGGGGGATCTATGGCAAAACTCCCATGGAAAATTACGTAGTGGACGCAGAGTCGGGTTTTAATCCATAAAGGGCATAAATCAACTAACATTCCTAAATTGTTTGGAATAACGTGCTTTAAAACATCCAGTGTGTGTATACGATCAGGTATGATGTTGGCACTGGCAGTGGGCACACTACAGTCAGTGGAAGAGGGCCTGACACACTGACTGGCAGCAGGCAAGCAACTGAATTTAGACTACTGTCTAAAAATTAAATGCCTTATTTATCGGCAAGCTACTGTGCCACCCGGTATCAGTGGTTGGCACTGGCAGTGGGCACACTACAGTCAGTGGAAGCGGGCCTGACACACACTGGCAGCAGGCAAGCAACTGAAATTACACTAAAGTGTAAAAATTAAATGCCTTATTTATCGGCAAGCTACTGTGCCACCCGGTATGAGTGGTTGGCACTGGGCACACTACAGTCAGTGGAAGAGGGCCTGACACACACTGGCAGCAGGCAAGCAACTGAATTTAGACTACTGTCTAAAAATTAAATGCCTTATTTATCGGCAAGCTACTGTGCCACCCGGTATCAGTGGTTGGCACTGGCAGTGGGCACACTACAGTCAGTGGAAGCGGGCCTGACACACACTGGCAGCAGGCAAGCAACTGAATTTAGACTACTGTCTAAAAATTAAATGCCTTATTTATCGGCAAGCTACTGTGCCACCCGGTATCAGTGGTTGGCACTGGCAGTGGGCACACTACAGTCAGTTGAAGTCGGCCTGACACACACTAGCAGCAGGCAAGCAGCTGAAATTACACTAAAGTGTAAAAATTAAATGCCTTTTTTATGCAAAGTCCTGTGCCAGCCGGTATGAGTGGTGGGCACTGGCAGTGGGCACACTACAGTCAGTGGAAGTCAGCCTGACACACACTGGCAGGCAACTAACCTTAGATTAAAGTGTAAAAATGAAGTGCCTTTTTTTAAGCAAAGTCCTGTGCCACACGGAATGACAGGGGTGAGCACTGGCAGTGGGCACACTACAGTCTGTGGGCCTGCAGCTCCTCACACACAGGCAGGCCAGGCAACTGCAATATGTATATAAAGGAAAAAAAAAAAGCAGACTAATGTTGCAGCCCTAAAAAGGGCTTTTTGGGGTGCTGTCAGGACGCTGTCCTTACAGCAGAGATCAGATGAGTCTTTCAGGACTGGAGTGGACACTGAATTCACTAGCCTAGCTATCGATTTCCCAATTAAATCAGCAGCAGTTACAGTCTCCCTCCTCTCACTAAGACTGCAGCTTCAGAATGAATCTAAAATGGATGCTGTGCAGGAGGTGGGAGGGTCTGGGAGGGAGGGTATGCTGCTGATTGGCTGGAATGTGTCTGCTGACTGTGAGGTACAGGGTCAAAGTTTGCTCAATGATGATGTATAGGGGGCGGACCGAACATCGCATGTGTTCGCCCGGCAGAGGCGAACGCGAACAAGCTATGTTCGCCGGGAACTGTTCGCCGTCGGATAGTTCGGGCCATCTCTAGTGGTGAGGTAGGGTTTCCCCTCACTGCTGCAGGAGCTTGGGAAAGTAGCTCTGAGAGCAGCCCACTCCTGATATATAAAAGGACTCTGTACTTCTGAGAGGAAAAATGGAGCCAAAGACAACCTACTCAGCAAAACGGGTCACAGGATACCTCACTCTGATAAGAAACAGTAACTGAAGCTGATAGGAACCAGACTGAAGCCAAAGATTAGCACAGCAGCAGAGAGATAAAGCAAAGTGTTGAAGTTTGCCTGCCAGATTACCCTTAGGCTACATTCACACGTCTGCAATTTCGTTCCGCATTTTGCGGAACAGAATTGCGGATCCATTCATTCCAATGGGGCAGCACGATGTGCTGCCCAGACATGGAATTGCGGATCTGCAATTCCGGATCCGCACTTCCGTTCCGCCAAAAAATAGAACATGTCCTATTCTTTATTTTGCGGAACGCACATTGCCGCTTTCCGTGTTTTGCGGATCCACGGCTCCGTGGATCCACAAAACACGTTGCGGACGTGTGAATGGAGCCTTAGCCTGCTGGAGCCATTGATGTATTTGGTACTTACCTTGTATTTCTAACTTATTTCCTCTTTTCTCCATTTTTAGCTTGATGTCTGGCTTGGCTGCTCTCGATGCTAAGACGTCCAGTCGTTTGGGTATTTTCACCATTGCCTACTACTTATGGACCACCTTTGTGGCGGTGATTGTGGGAATCATCATGGTATCCATCATCCACCCTGGGGGTGCAGCCCAGAAGGAGAACACAGAACATAGTGGGAAGCCGGTTATGAGCTCAGCGGACGCTCTGCTGGACCTGATCCGGTAACTGCGCAGTCCGTGGCTGAGTTATAGTACAGATCCATCAAGAGGTTTATCAGAGGTTTCCAAGGAGGAGTATTTAGCGCTGAGCAGTAAGGAAATGATGCAAACAGCTCTCTGATTCTATGACATTACATGTGTGTCACATGCTGTCCTATCTATAGGGGTTCTACATGTGAAAAAAGGATTCTATAGATAGTTGGTATCAAGTACTCCTTAGATAGTTGGTATTACTTTCAAATAAGTTCTGTGAACACATGACTGCATGATACTATTTAGCAAGCAGCAGGGGCCAAATCACCAGCAGGTTGGCAATACCGCAGTATCAAAAAGACACAGGGGCACATTTACTATAGTGTTTGCGCCTGTTTTTAATTGAAAAAATGCTGTTTTAGACAGTCTAATTTTACTAGGCTTACTTTCACATCTGCGTTGTGCTGTCCGGTTTGGAGATCCGGCACAGGCTGTCAAAAACCCCAGCACAACACTTCCGTTTTGTCCGCATTCATTGTCAATGGGGAAAAAACGGAACCAACCGGAACATAGTGCACCAGAATGCATTCCACTCCGGTTTGTTGCGTTCCCATGCCGGACACAAAAACGCTGCAAGCAACGTTTTTGTCTACGGCATGAGAAACGGAAGAAGCGGGATCCGGCACCAAAAACCATGTAAGTCAATGGTGCCAGATCCGTTTTTTGCAGACAGTTTCTTCATTTCAGAGATAATACAACCGGATCCGTTCTGAACAGATGCAGCCGGTTGTATTATTATAACGGAAGCGTTTTTGCTGTGGTTGTGTGATCTCATGACAGATCTCAAAACCAGACAGCAAAAACGCGGATGTGAAAGTAGCCTTAGTCACATTTGCTTGTTTTGGAGGCATTTGCGCCTAGTTCTAGACTAATTCAGGAGTTGCCTAAATTTTTGGTTCTTTTTTTTTTACGACTTAGGCTACCTTCACATATACGTTTTGCATTTCGGTTTTGAGATTCGGCAGAGGATTTCAAAACTGGGGCAAAACACTTCCGTTTTGTCCCTATCCATTGTCAATGGAGACAAAACGGAGCAAACCAGATCAGGATGCATTCCGTTCCGGTTTGTTCCGTTTTTTGCTGGGGTTTTGTGTCCGGTCTGCGAAACCAGAATGAAATGCATCCGGTGTGCAAAACTGAACAAACCCGATCCGGCATAAAAAAAATATAAAAAAGTCAATGGTGCCGGATCTGTTTTTATTCGGTAACGGTTTGTTCAGTTTCTATTTAATGCAACCAGATCTGCACAAAACGGATTCATCCGGATGTATTAAAAGAAACGGAAGCGTCACAGGACCTCAAAACCTGAATAAAAAACGCTAATGTGAAAGTAGACTTAGGCTACTGGCGTTTTTGCTGGATCCGGCAGGGTTCAGGAAAAACGCTTCCGTTACTGATAATACAACCGTCTTCATCCGTTCTGAACGGATCCGGTTGTATAATCTTTAACATTGCCAAGACGGATCCGTCATGAACTACATTGAAAGTCAACGGAGGACTGATCCGTTTTCTATCGTGGCAGATTGTGGGAGAGAAAAGGTATCCGTCCCCATTGACTTGTATTGGGGGTCATGCCGGATCCGTTTTGCTCTGCATCCCAGGACCAGAAAGCAAACTACAACATGTTGCGGTTTGCTCTCCGGTATGGGAACGCAACTAAATGGAACGGAATGTATTTTGGTGCACTCCATTCTGTTCAGTTTTGTCCCCATTGACAATGAATGGGGACAAAACTGAAGCGTTTTTTTCCGGTATTGAGCATCAATGACGGATCTCAATACCGGAAAACTAAAACACTAGTGTGAAAGTAGCCTTAGGGGCAAAAACAGTCAAATTTTTACTCCACTCCAGAGCTGGCTTATTTTCATTTGACAGTTTTGAGTAGTAAAAGTACAACTTTTTTTTTTTTTTTGCACACGTGCGATTTTTCTCCGCACAGATGCGACTATTTTCCATGTGCAAATAAATTGGTCAGACACCTAGTCTAATTCATCAACGGCGGTGTGCGACTTTTAAAGGGGTTTTCCGGGATTTTAATATCAATATCAGAACCGACCAGCTGGTTGAAGAGAAGGCCACGTGCCGTGCCAGCGCTGCATTCACTTCATTGTTTACCTGCTCGCCGTCGACATTGCAGCGGTGAGCAGGTGTAACTATCGGCCGCCCCATTCACGTCCATGGGACGGCTCCTGTAGTATACACTTGAACAGGAAAGAGCCGTCCCATAAAAGTGAACGGGACGGCTTCTTGTAATCACACTGCTCACCGCTGCGATGTCGACGGCGAACGGGTAAACAATGAAGGGAAGGATGCGCTCGAACGCCACGCGGCCTTCTCTTCAGCCAGATGATCGGTCGGATCTGATATTGATCCTGGAGATAGGTCTTCAATATTAAAATCCTGGAAAACCCCTTCATTAAATACTTGGCAAAAGACTAACAGCCAAATCAAATACGCCAGTCTAATTTTACCCCCTTGGAAACAGGCGAGCTTGATAAAGGTGCCCCGCAATCTCTGCACAGTTCAGGGGTGGAAATGCTGTTTGCCACCTCTACCTGCTGGTAGGCATCCACCCTGTAGGGAGAGGGGAGTAAAGCTGTCGGACGAACCCTTTGGCTGACAGCTATTCTTCTCGATTCCCCCGTACATACAGCATGTACACTCATCTCGGGCCTGTTCTCTTCTCCCTACTGGGAACACACGCACACCACTCAGCTGAGCTACTGGATGCATCTAGCAGACCAATCAACAGGTGTTTTTTTAAAAACTGTTCATCTTTTACTTCAAAGGGAATCAACAACCTCCCTATCCAACTGTTTGCATAGACGCATAGCAGTGAGCGCTGTTTTTCTTCTGTTGAGTTATGGTACTTTTTTTGTAAATATGCAAATTAGGACATTGGTGCATCGAGGGTGTCACCATTGCCCTTGTTGCACCCAATCTCCACTCATTTATCATGTAGACAAAGTTAATACAAGGCACTTATGAGGGCGCGCTGGCACACTGTAGGACAAGGAACTGACCTTTCCGGTGGCTGGGACCGCAGGATTGCACATAGGCCAACACTTTTTTTCTAAATTGTGCAGGCACGACCACCACTGATGAATTGCAAGGTGGTCATAATAACCCCTGGAAACGAGCAGTGCATAATGTGACGGAAAAATGAATCAAGAAAGCAAAGGAGGCAATATGGACAATCACAATACATTAGTAAGTGCCTTGTATTAACTTTCTCCACATGATAAATGCTACTGCTGAAGTGACACAACTCCTTTAAGTTCTTCGGACATGTTCTGTATTTATCAATGATCTTGTGATATTCTATTATATAACTGTCCTTTATATAAATGAAATCCTGCCCCGCTTCTATACAGCATCCGTGAATTGTATGTCACATGATATAATATCAATCTCTTGGCACAATGTAGGGATAAATTGACCTTATAACAATGTGTGAGATTATCCTGGAAATGCTCCCGGCGTAATTTCACTACGTGAGTTATAGGAATGAAAATACTTTAATCCCCTTCAAACCAGAACAACAATCTGCCTGGTGATCACGGGGTCTTGTCTCTCCGGAGCAATCTGAATCTGACCTGAATGTTGCTTTTTACGTCTGTATTCTTATCCCGCTTACTTGCTACTACATGATGTCAGTGCACTCACTATACAGTATCTGTAACTTTAAAAATAAATTAAATCTTAACCCTTTCCCGACCAGCCAACATAAATTTACGTTGGCGGCCGGGCATTTAAAAATGGCGCCCGCTGCACGTGCCAGGGTAGCCGGGTATCTGCTGTTTCATATTAGCACTAAGGTCCACTTATGTGCGTTACCACCGGTCGCAGACTTTTAATCCGTCAGATGGCATAGTCAGGAGGCTGCTGCATATTAGTCTCTATGGAGTCTCTGCCTGTGGCAGAGCTCTATAGGAACATGGTAAAGTTCTCATTGACTCCAATGCTAATGCATTGGAGTCTATGAGGCAAGCAATCTGATGATTGCTTGTTTTAGTTCCCCATGGGAAGTATAAAAAAAAGTGTACAAATTTTTTTTTTTTTATGGACAAAATGTTATAAAGTATGGGGGGGGGGTTCCAGAGAAAGGACCCGCCCGGGGTGCCCAACACCTTAGGCCCGCCACTGCTCAGCTCCCATTTACTTGACTGGGATTTGAGTTGCACTACCCCGTCACAGCCGCTACACGGTGGATGGAAACTTCTGCTTCCAGGTCTGTCCACAGTAGAGTTTTTGGTGACGGCAGTTGCCCAAAACAGCTGACCAGTGGGCCAACCGGGTACCAGACCTCCACCAGTATGATATTGCTGACTAAGGCTCCATTCACACGTCCTCAATTTCGTTCCGCATTTTGTGGAACGGAATTGCGGACCCATTTATTTCTATGGGGCAGCACGATGTGCTGCCCGGACACGGAATTGCAGATCCGCACTTCCGTTCCGCAAAAAAATAGAACATGTCCATGTGCGGACAAGAACAGGCATATTCTATTAGTGCCGGCAATGTGCGGTCCGCAAGATGCGAAACGCACATTGCAGCTGTCCGTGTTTTGTGGATCGGCAAAACACGTTGCGGACGTGTGAATGGAGCCTTAACCTGAGATATGTAATATACATGGGAATACAAGCAACAGTGTGTGTTTTGGTTGCTATTCATTCCGTCATAATAAAAGTATATGGAGAGGATTCCCCATTATAACGGAAACGGGACGGATCCGTTTTGCAGCCCATAGACTTCTATTATGACGGAATGAATAATGGAATGCCTCTAAAGGCATTCCGTTATGCATTCCGTCATAGAATTGCGTTATGGTCCGTGGTAACGGAATCCATAACGTAATTCTGCTTTCACCACTAAACGAAGCCTGAACAAATTTCATAACATGAAATTCGCTCATCTCTAGTTGCTACCCTTGGTAGATACTCACTTCTTCTTGCTCCTGCATCTTGCAGGTCTCTTCCCTGTGATGTGTTGCGATGTTATCTTGAATGAAGTACGTTGCAATGCTATTCAATCCTCCATTGCAGAAAACTGCAGACAGTTCCAAGTGTAAAAAAAAAATTGCATTGTGATATTACGTAACTGGTCAATCATATAATATTGCATGTGAGTTTAATACAACCACAGAGGGAAAATATGATGTCATGTGCAATTACGGATTATTCTGCGATATAGCACTCACATGAGAACTAACGCAATCACGTAACCCAATAATCGCATGTGATTTATTGCTGTGGACTTCTAGGCTTAAAGTCAAGCTGTTATGTGGATGAGAAAATAACTTTGTTATATCTGTTCCCGTCAGCCTTGCACAAAATATGGACTCCCCTAAACAGAAGTTCTGCCATAAGGCCTGGAGGGGACTTAGATTTATTTGTACTGAGAGGGGATGTGTAATTGTTTGCCAGAGTTTACGCCACAGTAATGTAATGTGCCAAAAGAACAAATCAGATCATGGGAACACAAATTCTAAACTCTTGCTATTCCTGTCCCTCCGGATGTTGGTGCTTATTCCTTATGAATGATTTCTTTATTAATGGTTCCGTTCTGAGCCTCCTTTGGCAGCAGCATCCCATATGATGACTGGAAGAGTGGGGTCCTTTTGGGCACAGTTTGGATCCTTCATACAATAGATCAGCATTGTAGCTTCTGTTATAAATGGAAGTCATATGGCAAAAGTGAGAAGTGTCAATCTTTAAAGAGGACCTGTCGCCATGAGATGCAATGCAATCTGCAGACAGCATTCTATGGAGCAGGAGGAGCTGAGCAGATTGCTATATATATAGTTTTATAGGAAAAAAATTCAGTATTTATTGATTAAATCCTCTGCGTTTTCTGAATTTAAGACCACCTCTGTGTACAGCTATCTCTGTATACACACTTACACAGAGAATGCTATCAATCACTGATAACACCTCCCCATGTACAGCTATCAGTGACTGACTTCTATCTCTGTATACACACTTACACAGAGAATGCTATGAATCACTGATAACACCTCCCTGTGTACAGCTATCAGTAACTGACCACTATCTCTGTATACACACTTACACAGAGAATGCTATCAATCTCTGATAACACCTCCCCGTGTACAGCTATCAGTAACTGACCACTATCTCTGTATACACACTTACACAGAGAATGCTATCAATCTCTGATAACACCTCCCCGTGTACAGCTATCAGTGACTGACAGCTATCTCTGTATACACACTTACACAGAGAATGCTATCGATCACTGATAACACCTCCCCCTGTGTACAATCAGTGACTGACTTCTATCTCTGTATACACACTTACACAGAGAATGCTATGAATCACTGATAACACCTCCCTGTGTACAGCTATCAGTAACTGACCACTATCTCTGTATACACACTTACACAGAGAATGCTATCAATCTCTGATAACACCTCCCCGTGTACAGCTATCAGTAACTGACCACTATCTCTGTATACACACTTACACAGAGAATGCTATCAATCTCTGATAACACCTCCCCGTGTACAGCTATCAGTGACTGACAGCTATCTCTGTATACACACTTACACAGAAAATGCTATCGATCACTGATAACACCTCCCCCTGTGTACAGCTATCAGTGACTGACTTCTATCTCTGTATACACACTTACAGAGAAAATGCTATCATTCTCTGATAACACCTCCCCGTGTACAGCTATCAGTGAAGGGTGTCGGAATAGTGTGGCGGGGAAAGGTTAAGTATATTTCTCTTCACAGGTCCCACTGGCTAGGGGTATAGACAATACTTTAATGTTTAAAGTAGGAAAATGTTTTTATTATTATTATTATTATTATTTATTGTATTGTGTGCAAAAATAAAAATAATATACTGTATATTCATATATTTGACACTAAAATGACTTTTTCTCTTTCTAGGAACATGTTTCCTGCAAATCTGGTGGAAGCAACTTTTAAGCAGGTCAGTCGGACTCAATCAGTTGTATGGGTTGTACTTCTGTTTTAGGTTCCAGAGAATATATTACACCCGCTTGAAGGGGTTTTCCAGGATTTTGATATTGATGGCCTATCCCCAGTATAAGTCACAAATATCATAGCAGTGGGGGTCTTACTGTCGGTACCCCCGGCAATCAGCTGTATGAAGAGGCCTCGGCGCTCCGTGAGATCAATATGAAAATCCCCCCAAAAAAACTTTAAAGTGTAATTGTCATTTTTTTTATTTTTTTTATCAGATACATTTTTATTGGTTTTGTACAAAATAGTAATTGTCATTTCAGTTTATTTTTAAGGTTGTGTAGGGACAGGGCTGTGAAGCATTTTGTAATATACCTTATTAGTGTAAAGAAGTACATTTTATTACAAGGAGAGCCCTTCTTCAGGCTTCTACTAGGCGCTGAAGATGACTGTGTGGAACATACAGAGGCTTCTCAGCCTGCCTCTTATCTCACTACATCATCCCCTGTCTCCCTAGATGTGCCTTCTTTGCCTATGTACCTGCTTATCTTACTGTTAGCACTGACTGCTGGCAGCTCTGTACATTTCTCTTTTTCCAGCACTTCTCTGTTACTTACTGAATGTGGGGAAAAGAGAAAATGGAACTACCAGCGCTTAGCGATGAAATTAAGAGTGCTGTGTTTCTGTATGCAGACTGTCAGCACTAAGCACTGGCCATCCCATTCTTGCCTCTCCCTCCTGTGCTTAGTGCCGACAGTAAGTGTACTATGTTCTTGTATACCTACTCCTTGGTCCTCCTCTATCCTGCTAGTTACTGAGCCATGGGGCTACCAGCACTTAGCAATGACAGTAGGTATACAAGGACCTAGTATACCTAATGCCACCGCTGACAGTGTGACTCATGTGAGGGATGGTGGCCAACAGACCCTATTGACTTACCATGTGGTCACTCATAGTTCTGTCTTGGTGTCTGTAATATTAAAGGCAAAAAGTGCTGCATGCTGGGTTATTTTTGCCTTCAAAGTAATGGAACTGCTGATTGATTTTCCACACCGAGCCTCCTATGACCATGTGAACGCCACCTTAGGCTTTGGTCACAGGCTTTGGTCACATCTGTCCTGTGGCTTCTTTGTGTAATGGTGCACACTATGCAGGACTGGAGCTATCATATGATAGACTTTATTGACCTATAATGAGTTCCATTGTTGCTTTTGACGGAGGCTTCATATAGAAATGTGAACAGAGCCTTACTTTGTGTTATGGAACTGGAGCTGCCTTCCATACATAGTGTGCGTAGTACCATGTATGACCCAATACATCTATAGCTATTACTGGTAGCAGTCCTCTCGCCATATGTATATAGTATATACAGTACTTACATATTTTTGGTGTTTATTTTTTCCATCCTTCCAGTATCGCACCAAGAATATACCAGTGGTGAAAGGTGGGAAGACGACTTCATCAGAAAGTATGACTCACAGAATCCTCATCTATGGGATCCAGGATGAAAATGGATCACATATACAGAACTTTGCTCTTGATATCACCCCTTCCCCAGATGTAGTCTACAAGTCAGAGCCCGGAACCAGCGAGGGGATGAATGTACTCGGAATTGTCATATTTTCTGCCACCATGGGTATGTGATATTTGAAAAATTTAAAGCCCAGGTCACTCCTAACCCACATACGGGAAGAGGAAAACCTACATGTGGCTCAATCTGTCCTGTCCAAGTCTATGGGGGGTCATGGAGAGCCAGACACATGCATGGTTACTTCTCTTTTTCTTTTAACTAGAGTGGATCCGTGAATGCCAATAAGGGATGGGGGGGGTCGATGGATTCTCCCTAGGCACCCAAGATGGTAGAGATCCCAGGGTGCAAGCCCCATGTGCCTCCGGCCAAGCTAGAAATAGAAACTGATTCAATAGATGAGAAAACAATGCAAACTGACAACTTTCTATGTTACCAAACCAGCCCAAAAAAATGCAAAAACAAAATCTTACACAGCAAAAAATGCAGCAGTGCACATGCCGTACTATTATCACCCGTGACTGCCATACCGGACTGTAGCTAATGACATACCAAAAGTGTTTGTTGCTGTGCGAGACATCTGTGAAAATGGGCGTTTATCGCTCCACTTCTGTCTTTCAGGTATAATGCTGGGTCGCATGGGAACAAGCGGAGTACCTCTTGTTAGTTTCTGCCAGTGCCTGAATGAGTGTGTCATGAAAATTGTAGCCATTGCCGTGTGGTGAGTTTGGGGTTGCCTTACCATTTTTATGGTCACTTATTTATTCTTAGAGCAAAAATGGTCTGATGCCTGTGGGGTAACACAGTCATTTTTTTTGTCACTTAATGTATGGACTGATTAATAAATGCTAATTTTTGAAAATTTTGTGCAAGCTTTGAAAAATATAATTCTTACACAACAAAACTATAATCCCACATAGCAAGCGGCATGGCCAGTATGGAGGGACTGGCAGGGCATATGACCTGGAACTAAGATTGGGGCAGCAGACTGAATCTTTGCCCCATGGGAAGGCAAGCCTATCTAGATGTAGCTTAATGTAGTGCAGGGTTCAGTGACGTTCGGCACTCCAGCTGCTGTGAAACTACAACTCCCAGCATGCTCACTTGCTCATCTGTTCTTGTAACTCCCCAAATTTTTTTAAGGAGGATTCTGGCAGTTGTAGTTTCAGAACAGCTGGAGTGCCGGAGGTTGCTGATCCCTGATGTATCGGTAGATATGTATTTGCTCAGCAGGGCATTGTGAGGCATTGCAACCCATTGCTTTTAACCCATTAGTGCAGTGCATAGCTTAATGTGACCCCAATTAAGTATTTGTCAAAATTTGCAGTTGGTTTTACATCTACAACAGTCCCATCACATTTACTTTGCCTTCTATTGAACTGTAATTCAATAGAAAGAAGTCTGCGATCTCAAGCACCGGTCACAAGACCTTCATCCTCTTGCACAGAGCATCGTGGATGTGATAGAAGCATCAAGGTGCCCATACACCTTCCATTGATGGTCGATCAGCAGATATTGCTCCTGACCTCCCCACACACATACATGGCTCCATACAGCCCGCATATGTTCTAAATGGGAAGACACCTCTGATGTCAGCTTATCTATCCAATACCAAAAGGATTGGGCTATAAAATTCAATATGCCCAAGTCATCATCTGTCGGGACATCTGCTATGATGGGGCCCTCATTCTGATACCCCAAGATAAGCAATAAAAAAAACGAAGTAACTGAATTGATGTGTCCAGTGTACATTAAAGAGAACCTGGAACCTCTCCTGACATGTCTCTTTCAGTAACTATTGTGTAGCATCTATTTTTATGACTTTGTGTTGTGCCACCCCTTTTTTTATTCCTGGTAGAAGTTGAATGGATGAATTACTAGCAGTTTACAATGGAGATCCAGATGGATAAGACCAGTTGGGGGTGTCTCTACACAGTGTGTTGCTGGCAGCACTGATTGGATAGTGGGACACACCGACAACTGGTAACAGCCTTTTGAATCTTCACGGCAAACTGTTGGCAATTCATTCATAACATCTAGCAGGAATAATAAAGGAATGGCACAATGTAGCGTCACAAGAATAGATGTAGCAGTTAATAAAATGGACATGACAGGAGAGGTGACAGGTCTTCTGTCAAGGCTATGTACACCTTCAGGGGCAATATTTTTTTTATGATTGAGTTTTCCTCATTTTGGACTTAAGATAATTTTTTTTATATGGTCTTTATTAAAAATATTCAACAGCTTTGTCATAAAGGGCTAACTTCCACCTAGCTGTAAGAATCGTACTTTCACTTTCACTATGTGGCGGTCATGTGAAAACCCTTATCTCTAAATTACTAATAGCTCAAAAACAATTATTTAAGCCACATTCTTTTCAGTAAGATCGGAATTGAGCTATAATGACTATTTATAAGGTCAGAGATCAGAGATAAGGAGCCCATCAGCTGAGCTGCCTGACGGAACATGGTAAAAATACAGAGCACACTACTAGAGAATCTCAAGGCTGTACAGAGAAAGGGGCTCACAAGTTTTAATAAAGACCAATTTAAAAAAGATTTTTAGCTTGAATTGAGTAAAATGAAATAATGAAAAAATGTCCCCCTCCCAAAGGTGTCCATAGCCTTTAAGTTTTTTCTTTAGCTCTTTCTCTCTCTCTCTCTCTCTCTCTCTCTCTCTCTCTATATATATATATATATATATATATATTTATTTATTTATTTTTTAAATGTAATAAATTCTGATAACTCACTCATCACCCGTTGAATTGAGGTGACGGCAGAATTTTTGTTTGGAGTGACCACTATTTTTGGTTTCTTGGTTCGGACAGGTACTTTCCGTTTGGGATTGTCTTCCTTATTGCAGGCAAGATCCTGGAGATGGATGACCCTACAGCAATTGGGAAGAAGCTTGGATATTATGCCATCACTGTAGTTTGTGGACTGGTGGTGCACGGCCTTTTTATTCTTCCCATCATGTATCTGTGTATCACAAAGAAGAACCCCATTGTCTTCATCCGAGGAATACTACAGGCTCTGCTCATAGCCCTGGCCACATCCTCCAGGTAGTAGCCACACTCTGCACACAGTTGCCTTAATTTGTATGTTGCTGTGGTTGTGGAACATGTCCATGTTACGTCTCAGCACCTCACAACAGAGGGGGCAGAATTGGCATTTTCCATTGTCTAGTCTGCACCCTTTTTGGGACACGCTGGGTTCTACCAATCACTTTTATAAAATACTCGAAAATATTTTCTATTGTATTCATTTTAGTACAGTGCTTTATTCCATATTAATGTTCAGTATGGATTCTTACTGATCTGTGTCAATAAGATCAATGAACTTGAGGCTATAATGGCATCTGAGAATATAGATTTTGTGGCTGTTACTGATACGTGGTTCAATGGGAGTAATGACTGGGATATAACAATACCAGGGTTCTCTCTATATAGGAAAGACAGAGAAGGCAAGAAGGGGGGAGGGTGGCCCTGTATGTGAAAGATAGCATAAAATCTAATTTGATACAAGTTAGCGAGAACAATTTAGAGTCAGTTTGGGTTACCTTGCAGCTTGATAATCATAAGGTAACTCGTGTAGGTGTGATATATAGACCACCTAGCCAAGTCAAAGAATTAGATGATCTACTAGTTGAGGAAATAGCTAAAATGACATTGAAGGGGGAAGTTATCATTATGGGAGACTTCAATCTTCCTGATTTAAACTGGAAAACCAAAATAGCTAGTTCGGCCAGGAGTACAAATATTCTAAATTCCCTACTGGGATTATCTCTACAGCAAGTAGTTGAGGAGCCAATCCGGAAGGAGGCCATTTTAGATTTAGTATTCACAAATGGGAATTTGGTATCTGATATTACTGTAGGGGAAAGCTTGGGATCTAGTGATCACCAGTCAGTGTGGTTTACTATAAGTACAGTGACTGAGTCACACCACACAAAAACAAAAGTTTTAGATTTTAGAAAAACAGACTTTTCTAAAATTAGATTAGTGGTATACGAGTCCCTATCAGATTGGAACAGTTTCAATGGAGTCCAGGAGAAATGGGACTACTTAAAAGTGGCACTATTAAAGGCAACAGAAAATTGCATTAGGCTTGTCAGTAAAAGCAAAAAAAGGAAGAGACCACTGTGGTACTCAGCAGAAGTGGCCAAAATCATTAAAAACAAAAAGATAGAATTTAGTAATTATTAAAAAAAACAAAAAACGAGGATGACAGGCAAATTTATAAGATTAGGCAGAGAGAGGCCAAACAAGTTATAAGAGCTTCTAAAGCACAGGCAGAAGAGAAATTAGCTCAGTCAGTGAAAAAAGGTGATAAGGCATTATTTAGATACATAAATGAAAAAAGGAAACTAAAACAAGGAATTACCAAATTAAAAACAAAAGAAGGAAGGTATATGGAAGAAGATAAAGAACTAGCTGACTGCCTCAATGAATACTTCTGTTCAGTTTTTACAAAGGAAAATGAAGGAAAAGGATCTCGGTTAGGAAGAAAGACTAATGAATCTTTTGATGCATGTGTCTTTACAGAGGAAGAGGTTCTAAGTCAGCTGTCTAAAATTAATACAAATAAGCCACAGGGGCCTGATGGGATACACCCAAAGCTATTAAAAGAGCTCAGCGGTGAACTAGCAAAACCATTAACAGATTTATTTAACTAATCACTGGCAACAGGAGTCGTCCCAGAAGATTGGAAATTAGCAAATGTTGTGCCCATTCACAAGAAAGGTAGTAGGGAGGAATCGGGGCAACTATAGGCCAGTAAGCCTGACATCAATAGTGGGGAAATTAATGGAAACCCTACTTAAGGAGAGGATTGCGGAACATCTAAAATCCCATGGATTGAAAGATGAAAAACAGCATGGGTTTACTTCAGGGAGATCATGTCAAACTAATCTTATTGATTTTTTTGATTGGGTGCCTAAAATAATAGATGTCGGAGGTGCAGTAGACATCGCTTATCTAGACTTTAGTAATGCTTTTGATACTGTCCCACATAGAAGGCTTATCAATAAATTGCAGTCTTTGTGCGAGGACTCCCATATTGTTGAATGGATTAGGCAGTGGCTGAGGGACAGACAACAGAGGGTTGTAGTCAATGGAGTATATTCAGACCATGGTCTTGTTACCAGTGCGGTACCTCAGGGATCTGTTCTGGGACCCATATTGTTTAATATCTTTATCAGCGAAATTGCAGAAGGCCTCGATGGTAAGGTGTGTCTTTTTGCTGATGACACAAAGATCTGTAACAGGGTTGATGTTCCTGGAGGGAGACCTCATTTGGAGTATTGTGCGCAGTACTGGAGGTCATATCTCCAGAAGGATATTGATACTTTGGAGAGAGTTCAGAGAAGAGCTACTAAACTGGTACATGGATTGCAGGATAAAACTTACCAGGAAAGATTAAAGGCCCTTAACATGTATAGCTTGGAAGAAAGACGAGACAGAGGGGATATGATAGAAACTTTTAAATATATAAAGGGAATCAACAAGGTAAAAGAGGAGAGAATATTTAAAAGAAGAAAAACTGCTACAAGAGGACATAGTTTTAAATTAGAGGGGCAAAGGTTTAAAAGTAATATCAGGAAGTACTACTTTACTGAGAGAGTAGTGGATGCATGGAATAGCCTTCCTGCAGAAGTGGTAGCTGCAAATACAGTGAAGGAGTTTAAGCATGCATGGGATAGGCATAAGGTCATCCTTCATATAAGATAGGGCCGGGGGCTATCCATAGTACTCAGTATATTGGGCAGACTAGATGAGCCAAATGGTTCTTATCTGCCGACACATTCTATGTTTCTATGTTTCTGTGTGTCCTAATACATTGTAAATTCACATTTTGGTAATTTTCTATGAATATTCTTCATTAGCAGAAAAAACATATGTAATTGCATGCTGTTTTTGGATCCAGTATTCAGAATGTGGTAGTGGTACATTTTAATTTTGCCTTAGGCCTCATTCAGATTCGTGTATTGTACCCGTATCCTGGATATACAGTAATTTTCAGGACCCCTGCTATACTGATCTTACAGCACCAAATGGATCTAGGGTGCTGTAAGTTTAGTTGCCAGGAAATACAGGGTGGCCTATGAAAAAGTAGCCCGTCTCAAATATCTCCAAATCAAACTGCCTAATAGTAAATTTGTCTTAGTAGTCCATAGCAACCAATCAGAGTTCATCTTTCATTTTTTCAGATCTCTGTACGAACTGAAAGCTAAGCTCTGATTGGTTGCTATGTACAACTAAGACAGATTTACTATTAGGCAGATTGATTTGGAGATATTGGAGGCAGGCTACTTTTTTATAGGCCACCCTGTACTATGGTCACTGCCTGGATCCACAGCTAGCAAACCCAGAAACTGTTACCAGTCTTCAGTCTTCCTTAACCATTCAAGTTGGTAGGAAGCTAAGGCTACCTCTAGGTTCTTCACCAGAGCCCACTGGAGGCCAGATGGACTTGACTTCTAGAGTAAGGTAGCAGAAAACTGGTGCAAACTCTCTAAAAGTAGACCCACCAGAATGATTGGTGGGTGCAAAGTGTATTAGACAAGCAGGATCAAAACCAGAAGACATAGTCCCAAAACAGTGGAGAAGGAGTTAATACAGAAGCAAGAATACCAGGAGAATCAGTAGGGGCCAAATTAGCAGACAAGGAGTTAATCCTAAAGACAAGCTACAGGAGTTCAAATGCCGTAATGAGTAGCACAAAACACCAAAGCCTGGATACAAACAAAATCAGAGGCAAATCGCAATCACTGAGTTGCAGTCTTAATTAGTTCAGCAGAACCATGGGAGATTCAGTGTCTGTTGTGTAAGTAGTTGCCCTGGAAGAAGGAGGAACTTTATACCTCCAGACCCACATGAAAGGCCCCTCACCCAGCCAAACCAGCAGTCTGTTCTGCACTGACCCCGAAAGACCCCGAAACAGCTACCCGTGCATGTGTCTCCTTTCCTTATGGAGAAGATTCAGGTCTAGCTTACATCTCAAGTCATGTTACAAGGCCTGTTAAAAGGTCAGACATTGACTTCTAGGGTAGCCATCCAATAAGTCCAGCTTTCCTTCTTCTTAGGAAACTACACTGTATTTGCATACCTTTTTTCTCAGGGCGCATTGCCTGGCCTTTAAGACTTCCTTGTTGGGCTCCAAAAGGAGAAACTTTATTCCACCAGACTTATAGGGGGATATTTATGCAGACTGGCATTTCCTACACCACTCTTGATCTCCTGTGTGCTAGAGTGAGATGCACCTAATTTACTAAAAGGCATGCCTCAATAAATTAGGCGCATCGCTGAATCCTCCATGTGCCAGAAGCTCACATATACAACGGCTCGGGGCTGTCGTAGACTTGAGCTATAATTTGCACCAGTTTCTGGAGTAAATTATAGTGAATCCAGGAGGCTCTGCCCCTTTACTAAGCCCCACCCCTTTATTGCTACTTTAGAAAAGTGGTGAGAAGCACAAAAAGTCACAAATTATGTCGTAACTATGTCGTGTGCATAATTTGTTACTTTTTAAGGCTACGAATATGACATTAAACCCAAAAAAAAAAAAGATGGAGCCCACCAACTAATGCTGTCAGTGGGATCCAGTGGGGCTAATCTATACACCAAAAAGAATGAATGTCCCCCACTAATAAAGAACAATCAAATACCAAAAATCAGTATCTTTATTAAATTATGCAAATCGTGAACATATAAAAACAGTCACAGCAGCGGCATACATGTGCAAGCAAAGAGGATACATTGGTACTGCAGTAAATGGTTATATATATTCAATGAGCTAAATCCATCTCAATATAGAGTCCCAGTCTATCTCAGGATCACAAAATTTGTACAAAAATACGTCTAAAATAAGTGCATAGTGCAAGTTGAAATACTTAGTAAAAATAATACATGTTCCAAAAAGAGAATAGAAGAAAAGGACAGCTAGACAAGCACATCGAATTACATCACATACTAACAAGCCAGAATATAACCCGTAATAATCAAAAACATACAGACCAAAGTGCCTCCAATTCCGACGTACGTTTCACCATACAGCTTTCTCAGGGATGACATTAAACTGTTAATAAATCTCTCCCATAGATGACAGTCCACTCATCCGAATGAGGCCTTCTTCCGCAAATTTTTACCCTTAGTTGAGATGCTCATTTCTAATTATTAATGTTTTTTTCTTTGTCATATCTTGATATAGCAGCACTGTATACGTAAAGTGGTTATCCCATGATTAATGTCAAAAATGAATATTATACATCATCTAGTACATAAAAACCTTTTTCAAAGGCCCCTTTCACACGAGCGAGTATTCCGCGCGGATGCGATGTGGGAGGTGAACGCATTGCATCCGCACTGAATACCGACCCATTCATTTCTATGGGGCTGTTCACATGAGCGGTGATTTTCATGCATCACTTGTGCGTTGCGTGAAAATCGCAGCATGCTCCTCTTTGTGCGTTTTTCACGTAACGCAGGCCCCATAGAAATTAATGGGGTTGCGTGAAAATCTCAAGCATCCGCAAGCAAGTGCGGATTCAGTGCTATTTTCACGCACAGTTGCTAGGAGACGATCGGGATGGAGACCCGATCATTATTATTTTCCCTTATAACATTGTTATAAGGGAAAATAATAGCATTCTGAATACAGAATGCTTAGTAAAACAGCGCTGGAGGAGTTAAAAAAAATATATAGATAATTTAACTTACCTTAGTCCACTTGATCGCGTAGCCCGGCATCTCCTTCTGTCTCCTTTGTTGAATAGGACCTGTGGTGAGCATTAAGGAACAGGACCTTTGATGACGTCACTCCGGTCATCACATGATCCATCACATGATCTTTGACCATGGTGATGGATCATGTGATGACCGGAGTGACGTCATCAAAGGTCCTTGACCTGTACTGGACGCTCACCACAGGTCCTGTTAAAGAAAAGGAGACAGAAGGAGATGCCGGCATCGCGATCAAGTGGACTAAGGTGAGTTAAATTATTATTATTATTTTTTAACCCCTCCAGCGCTGTTTTACCAAGCATTCTGTATTCAGAATGCTATTATTTTCCCTTATAACCATGTTATAAGGGAAAATAATACAATCTACAGAACACCGATCCCAAGCCCGAACTTCTGTGAAGTACCAAACATGCGCATTACAATGTTTTGCACTCGCGCGGAAAAATTGCTGGTGTTCCCGTAACGCACCGGCACATTTTCCCGCAACGCCCCTGTGAAAGAGGCCTAACAAAGCCTGAACCAGCCCCAGGGGTGGACTGGGAACTTAAAGTGGTCCTGGAAAAAAACTAAAAGAGGCCCCATGCTGTAGGTGGTTCCAAATTGACAAAAGCCAGGGCAACACAAGTAGGCGAGAACAACACAAGTAGATGGGAACAGCAATACCAAAGCGCGTCAGACAGGGGCGGACTGGGAACGTAAAGTGTCCCTGGAAAAAAATAATAAAAGTGGCCCCATTTTGCAGTCAGGTCCAAACTGATGGAAGGCAGAGCCAGCAATACTATATTGTAGCACATTACTGTATAACTCCCCAACAGAGCCAAATACCACAGTGCATCACAAAATACTGCTGCCAGCAGCACAGAATACAGCCCCAAAAACTTCCACCGGCCATTAGGAAGCCTTAGGCGGCCCACTGGGTTTCGGCCCACCGGGAAATTTCCCTGTAACGTCTATAGTCAATCCATCCCTGGAGGCAGAAAATATTGCCCCAGGGGAACCAAATACCACAGTGCAGCACAAAATACTGCCGCCTGTGCTCAGGTATTCAACTTTATCACCTTCCTGAGGATGGCGATACAGCTGAATTCAGGAGGGCACCTGCGGCTGCGGTGCATAAGTACCTGATACTCCTAGTATTACTTACTACTGAGAGCATGAGATCATAATACATCCAGCCAGCTGGCAGCCATGAGGAGGGCTTGGGTGGCCCCCTGGGCATTGGCCCACCGGGAGATTTCGCTGTAGGGTCTATGGCCAATGCGCCCCTGACCAGCCCTGTACCTCACATGGATCCAGCGATCTCCCCATCGATTGCTCCAATTGCTCTGCTAGATGTATTCCAAGCTGTCAGCTAAGGGGCCATACCCTTTCTAAGGAGTGTGTCCTGCTAAAGCTGGTGGCAGTTGAAGGATGGAACTGAGCATGTGCTTCTGTCTCAGTGAGCAGGACAGAGAAACTAGAAAAAGGGCAAACAGCAGGTGGCGCCAGACAGATAGATTTCATTGAATAACTCAGTAACGATAATAATAAAATTTTATTACATGCAGTTACAAAAGTATTCAGAGCCATGTTTGATGGCTTGAAAAATGTAGAATATTATTCATGGGTAAATTACTTTAATACGGTAAAATGTTATAAACCGGAGTTTAAAAGGGTTTGCCCATCTGGGACATTGATGGTATAGGTGCGGGTCCCACCACTGTGACCTGGTCCTTACTAGAGAATGGGGCTCTGAAGTAAATTAGGGTGCACCAATCACGTGTGGTGTTCCTTCTATTCGTTGGATTTCAGAACACAGCCAAGCAAGGGCATGGAGAGTGTACCACACAGGCTTGGTCACCTCTCCATTCACCGCTCTGGGAATGCTGGAAATAGCCAGCCGGCAATCGCCTATTTTTCGGATCTCCGATAGCAGTAAACGGAGGGTGGCTGTGCATGCGTGACTGCTCTCTTTTCACTTTGGTGGTCCTGTTCTGGAGATAGGAGCGGGTCTCAGAGGCTACACCCACACCTGGTGATATGCCATCAATGTCCCACATGGGAATGCCCCTTTAATTCTTTCAATATAGTTCAGCATAACTGTGGTTACTGCATTACGGGCAGGTTTAATATGGAGCAATATTTTCAGCTTGCAGCGTTCTTCCTGTTCGCTTATCTCCTTTTGTCCATCATCACTTTGTTTAGAGATTCTGTATAGATTCCAAAGCAATTATCTTCGTTAGCTCCTGGCACACCATGTCAGTGCTCTGCAGTAATATCGCTGCTCTATATTACATAATGCTCTAATAGCCTGCGGATACTACCAGGCAGATGTTTCATATTAACGGTGGATGACTGCACAGATAATAGTCCTGACATGTTATCTAAACATTGGTAAACACAGATAACCGCGCTCCTTTCTGTTAACATTTTCCCTAATTTTAGCCAGACCGGACTAAAGCCTCATAGGCTTGTATAGAGTCGCATAATATGTGTGAAGAGGTGGAAGCTCAAGGCAGCTCTGCGTGTTATTGATCTTAAAAGGGGTTGTCTGGGCTAGTATAGATATTGATGACCTATCCTCAGGATAGTTCATCAATATCAGATCAGTAGACACCCAGCGCCCCCACCAATCAGCTGTTTTTGGCAGCCACGCCACCATGATCTATACAGTGTAAGCAGAAGGCTTTATACACTGTTTATTTTCTGGTACCAGCATACTGCAGCTCAGCTCCCCTTCGTTTGACTAGGAGCTGAGCTGCAGTACCCAGGCACGGCCACTACATAGTGTATGGCGCTGTTTACTTCTAGCTCCATACACTGTATAGTTTCCAGGGCTGAAGGCGTCAGAAACAGATGATTGGTGGAGATGCTGCGAGTCGGAACCCCACCAATCTGATACTGATGACCTGAGGATGACTTGGACTCCAAGAGTGCTTTCTTTTGCTCAGAAGAGGCACTCGGCCATAAAGCCCAGATTGATGGAGTGCTGCAGTGATGGTTGACCTTCTGGAAGTTTTTCCCATCTGGACACAGATTCTTTGATGCTCAGCCAGAGTGACCATTGGGTTCTTGTCCACCTCTTTTTTTCAAGGTCCTTACCCCCCAATTACTTAGTTTTGTGGGGCAGCCAGCTCTAGGAAGAGTCCTGGTTGTTCCAAACGTCTTCCATTTAAGAATGGAAACTTTCAGTAAAGTAGTATTTTTTGTACCCTTCTGCAGATTTGTGTCTCCACACAATCCTATCTCTGACCTCTACAGGCAGTTCTTTCCTGCCATGGCTTGGTTTTTGCTGTGATATACATTGTCAGCTGTGAGATCTTATATAGACAGAGCCGTGTCTTTCCAAATCCTGTCCCATCAACTGAATTTAACACAAGTGACTCTGATCCAAGGTGTAGAAACATCTCAAAGATGATCAAGAGAAATGGGAGGCCCCAAGGCTAAATGTCAAGTGTCATAGCAAAGGGTCTAAATACTTATGTCCATGAGGAATTTTAGTTTTTCCTTTTTAATTAATTTGTAAAAAAAGGTCTAAAATTCAGTTTTCACTATCTAATTATGGGGTATTGAGCGCAGAATGATGGAGGGGGGACTTGGATTTATTTTCATTTTAGCACAAGGTCCAACTAGGGATGAGCGAATCGACTTCGGATGAAACATCCGAAGTCGATTCTCATAAAACTTTGTTTCAATACTGTACAGAGCGAGCGCTCCGTACAGTATTAGAATGTATTGGCTCCGGTGAGCCGAAGTTATTACTTTGCGAAGTCTCATAATAATTTCAGAAATTGATTTATACTGTAAAAAAACATTTCCCGAACTCGGGTTCGGTTCCAAGTAGTACCTTGGAACCGAACCCGAGTTCGGAAATGGTTTTTTACAGTAAAATCAATTTCTCAAGAGACTTTGCAAAGTAATAACTTCGGCTCACCGGAGCCAATACATTCTAATACTGTACGGAGCACTTGCGCCTTACAGTATTAAAACGAATCGACTTTGGATGTTTCATCCGAAGTCGATTCGCTCATCCCTATTCGCAACATAAAATATAAAAGAGTCTGAAGACTTTCTGAATGCATTGTATGTTTGGTATATCTTTTGTACTTCTGTATGGGCAAGAGAAGCAGAAAACGCTTTCCTATAAATGGGTCACTGCAAAATAACTTATACCGCGTGGTATATTGGAATCCATAGGTGGTGTACGGCATGGTATGCCCACATCGGAGCCTTCGGTTTGAGGTTTAGGTTAATAAATCCCGACGTGAACCTCTTATGAAAGGCTTGAATGAATTCTGCGAGGAGCTTAAGTTTGTAAATACATTGCACAACTTATCTCGTCCTAATCCAGCGTTTACAGCCTGTGGAGTGCTGCAGAGCTGCATTCACGGTTCTGCTGGTTGCCATGGTAAACAGTCAGGCTTACAGTCTACAGGCATAGACGGCGTTGTACAATCGTAATAATGAGATGACGTTTTTGTGTTTCGCTAGTTCTGCCACGCTGCCTATAACATTCAAGTGTCTTCTGGAAAACAACCACATAGACAGACGTATCGCGAGGTTTGTGCTGCCGGTTGGAGCCACCATCAATATGGATGGGACCGCCTTGTACGAAGCAGTAGCTGCCATCTTTATTGCACAAGTGAACAATTATGAGCTTGATTTTGGCCAGATCATTACCATCAGGTAGGCCGAAGAAACCTTCTTCTTAAAACAGTTTGCAACAAATCAGAGCACTTTAAAGGGATTGTCTGCCCAATTACACAAGAAAATAGTGTAAAATAATAAATTAAATCCTATGCCCATTACCAATCACTCGCTGCTCCTGTTCCAACGCTTCCCGGTCCCTTGCTGTTCTTTACTTCCTGTTCTCTCTTGACACACAGGAAACGGCTGCTCAGCCAATGACAGGCCACAGCAGTTTCCCGCCCTAGCCAATGATTGGCTGAGCAGTAATTTCCTGCATGGGTGTTTAGACTGACGGAGGACAGGGAAACTTTGGAACATGAGCAGCAGGGGATAAGTAAGGTGATTATGGCTTATGGCTTATAAATTGTTGGACCACCCCTTTAAGTTTAGAAAATGGAAGCAGAACTCCAGCGGGCTAATAATCACCTTAATAACCCATCTGCCCATTAAGAAATGAGTATTAGGTAAATATGTTGATCGGACTTAGAATAGGATACAAAAGTAATGGCTGAGATGAAGTTTTAAGATCTGTCAACAGCACCAGCTTGTTAATGGTTTCCAGTCATCAACACATTTTTTATTTTGCCAAATACTAAATAATCTGTGCAAGCAGCCAAAACTATGTAGGCGCAAAATATATTATGTTAATGTGTTTCATCCCAAAGTCAAAATTACTTATGTCTTGCTTCTGTCTCCAAGCATTACAGCAACAGCAGCCAGCATTGGGGCAGCAGGGATTCCCCAAGCAGGCCTGGTTACCATGGTGATCGTGCTGACCTCTGTCGGCTTGCCGACTGACGATATTACCCTGATCATAGCAGTAGACTGGGCACTGTAAGTATTATGGGTGTAACCTACGTATAGCTTACTGTATAAGTCTATTCGAAAATAAGATTCCTCTGTTATTCCTCCTCCAAGTGTATGAATAAGGCCTCATTCACACGTCAGTGTTCGGTCAGTGATTTCCATCAGTGATTTTGAGCCAAAACCAGGTGCGGCTCTAAACACAGAACAGGTGCAGATCTTTCCCTTATACCTTATGGGTCCATTCACACGTCTGTATGTGCTTTGCGGATCCGCAAAACACGGACACCGGCAACGTGCGTTCTGCATTTTGCGGACCGCACATTCGCCGACGCTCTCATAGAAAATTCCTTTTCTTGTCCGCAATTGCGGACAAGAATAGGACTAGTGTTGAGCGAACTTGTGTTTTAAGTTCCGCGTCTAAAGTTCGGGTTATCGAAAAATTCCGTTGTAGTGGAATCCATAACGCGATTCTTCGATAACCTGAACTTTAGACGCCGAACTTAAAACACTAGTTCGCTCGGAACGTAAGTGTGGATTCGGAAGTGCGGATCCGCAAATGCGGATGTGGCCAGCACATTCCGGCCCCATTGTAAAATAAATGGGTCCGCACCTGTTCCGCAAAATTGAGGAACGGATGCGGACTCATTTTGCGGACGTGTGAATGGACCCTATGCCTGTGGAGGCTCCACTCCTGGTTTTTGCTCACAATCACTGATGGAAATCACTGACCAAAACACTGACGTGTGAATGAGGCCTTAAGGCTGGGGCTACACGGGGATCTTTGTCGTGATAATGATCGTTATGTAGCACTGTAGCCACCGAACTGAATGGGGTTGCAGAGCGATTCGCAAGTTGTCATGGCTGTGACCCCAGAATTGCAAAAACAATCCAACATTCCTGGACTTTTGTGACTCTGGGGACACAGTGACGACAACGCGCGAGTCGCTCTGCAACCCCTTTCCGTTTAATGGGTCCACTGCTGCACAGGGTTCAGCGCAACGATTGTCGTGTTTTCCCAACCTTCATTATTGATTGGTGGTTACCTCTCCCTTTTGCTAATAGGGTGTGTCCCAAAACAGCAAATATTATTAAAACTCTACATTGAGCAATTCTTCCTTTATTCCTCCTGGAAATGTATAAATACATTGGTGTAAAGGAAAACTGGCTTAGTTGCCCATAGCAACCAATCAGATTCCACCTTTTATTTTTCAGAGCTCCTCTGATGGGTTGCTATGGGCAACTAAGCCAGTTTTTTCTTTACACCAGCTTTGATGAATCTCCCCCATTGACAACTGGGTATTAGCAGTTTTGGGTGTGCCCCTTACGCACTCCGACAACCAGTGCTGACAGTGGCTGACTATGTTGGGACACACCCTACTAACAAAGGGAAGGGTAACACTCAGCTGACAACTTAGGCTACATTCACACGTCCGTGGTGTGTTGCGGACCCGCAAATTGCGGGTCCGCAACACACCAGACCGTCACCCCCATAGAAATGACTATTCTTGTCCGCAAGCTGCGGACAAGAATAGGACATGCTCTATCTTTTTGCGGAGCTGCGTACCCAAAATCGGGGGCGCGCTCCGCAATTGCGGCTGCAGACAGCACACTGTGTGCTGTCCGCATCCATTCCGTCCCCATAGAGAATGAATGGGTCCGCACACTTTCCGCAAAATTGCGGAAAGGATGCGGACCCATTTTGCGGACGTGTGAATGGAGCCTCAGGCTACTTTCACACCTGCGTTCAGGTGTCCGCTCGTGAGCTCCGTTTGAAGGGGCTCACAAGCGGCCCTGAACGCAGCCGTCCAGCCCTGATGCATTCTCAATGGAGGCGGATCCACTGAGAATGCATCAGTCTGCCAGTGTTTAGCCTCCGCTCAGTGAGCGGACACCTGAACGCTGCTTGCAGCGTTCGGGTGTCCGCCTGGCCGTGCGGAGGCGAGCGGATCCGTCCAGACTTATAATGGAAGTCAATGGGGACGGATCCGCTTGAAGATGACACCATATGGCTCAATCTTCAAGCGGATCCGTCCCCCATTGACTTTCAATGTAAAGTCTGGACGGATCCGCTCAGGCTACTTTCAGACTTAGAAATTTTTCTAAGTTATAATGCAGACGGATCCGTTTTGAACGGATGCAAACGTCTGCATTATAGGAGCGGATCCGTCTGATAAAACATCAGATGGATCCGCTCCGAACGCTAGTGTGAAAGTAGCCTTATTCATACATTTGCAGGAGAAATAAGGCCTCATTGAAAAGACCGTCAATTGGCTCCGCATCCGAGCGGCATATTTTTTACGGCTCGGATGCTGACCTATTCACTTCAATGGGGCCGCAAAAGATGCAATAGCACGCCGTGTGCTGTCCGCATCCGTTCCGTGGCCCCACAAAAAAAATAGAACATGTCATGTTTTTGTCCGTTTTTCGTACAAGAATAGGCATTTCTATAATGGGCAAATTGCGGAACGCACACACGGGGCATCTGTGTTTTGCGGATCTGCAATTGAGCGCAAAATACGTCGCAGTCGTGTGCATGATGAGCCCTAACAATAAATAGGAAATATAAGAATTTAGGGGGTCATTTACGAACTGATATACGCCAGTTTTCTGGATATTTGCGTTGCAATCTGTGATTTTTCCCCGCTCAGGCCACGTAAAAAAAAAAGGGGGCGTGGTATGGGTGGGGAAGGGGCGGGCCACCAGGCCATCTCATTTATCATTTTCTACGCCTAGAAAATGTTCATAATCTACGCCGGCAAGATTTAGACCGGCGGTGGATGCACCGAAGTTATATAGTGGCCGGCGACTCTAAATAACTTCAATGGATCCACCACCGGCGCAGAGGTTATTAAAACAGAGATGTCAACAGCGGTGACAGATCCCTGTAAAAAAAAAATGAAAAAGGTGTCATATTAGCATAAAGTACACAAAGTGCAATCATCAATCCAGTAATCAATATCAATAAGTCTCCAAATGTGGTACAAAAGTAAATGTAAAAGTCATGGGTCGCCCCGAATACTTCACTAATGCAATGAATTCATCGCTAATAATAATTTTACAGCCAGGAGTTTATTACAGATGCGGTTTGTCTATACAGTAGCCCGTCAGATAATATATTGGCCGCAGTTACATTGTTACAATGTGGGGATCAGCGGATTCACTAGACTTGATTGTGTGACTGATGGAAGCACAACTGTGGAGCAGATGCTCCTATTACACAGATGTCTGCCACATAGTACTGAAGTTACTTGACTTCTTTTTTTTTTTTTACACAACTTGATTATTCTTACAGAACACAAGGCCTTTCCACTGTATTTTTTTTTATACTGAACAACACTTAGATACCTAATACAATACACATACAATATACACCATGATAAAAGTCTGAGCACAAAAGCAGCTACAAAGAAAAGAGTAAAAAGATATGCAACAAACTCACAACAAGGCTCCCTAAGGCCGGTGACAGGAGGACACACCCTTTCTTCCCTCGGTTGCATCCTGATGTTGGGGCTCCTGTCTGGTGGTGATGGGGGTGCCCTTGATGTTAAGTATTTTTTCAGAGTGCAAGGCAGGAGGTGCAGGGTACAATGGCTGGAATATATGGTGCTAGAGACAGTAACCAGGCCAGTTGTAAAAAAGTCTCTCTTTACTAAAGTGAAAATGGGATTTTTGGTACATCCAACAGTATAAAGGCACAGTTCCAAGGCAATGCACAGTGCAGTCCCTTCCAAATAGGTGTATAGAGGCAAACAGCAACGATGATGATAATAGGGGCAGTAGTCCCTCAGCTCTTTCGAAACACTTTACAAACTTTCCAAGATGATCGCAGGCGTGCAAAACTCTCTGCTGTTCCCACGGCGAAGTGCAAATACTACAAATGGTCTGCCAATCCACTATCTATGTGTGAAAGGTGCCGTAAACTACTAATCCTTCCACAAGCAGCAAAGTCTATAGCCAAAACGGGCAAATACCTTGCTAAGGCTTGTTTCACACTTGCTTCTGCGTCCAGCCGGATCCAGCATTGCCGGACGCTGCCGGAATGCCGTCCGGCCCTGTTAACTATAATGGGGTCTGGCGGTGAATGGTTCGCAATCCGGCTAATATGCTGAGAAATGGCTGAACAAATACCGCTGCGCACAGTGGTTTTTCTCTGTCCAATTCCCGGCATTTTATGCCAGAACAGCCTGCCGGCAGCATGAAACAGGCCCAGCGTGCATGGCCGTGTGACCCTAACCAGTCTCTATATATCTGTTCTTCTTTCACTCCGGGATTCTCAATTTCACAGGAAAGCTGTTTCTACTGAAGAAATAGTCTCTTTCATCACACAGGTTTATAGGCACTGCAGGCCCAGCTAAACCGTACCGGCTGATGAAAAACTAGCTAGAAAGCTCCTCCCTCAGAGGGGAAAGCTAGTTCCCTCAGCTGAGTGAGGACATGATTAAATATACAGTGCCCCCTACAGACAGCTTTTGGGAATACATAAAAGCATTAATCGTTTTAGTAATGTACCAAATTAACAGTTTGCATGGACCTAGTTGTGAGGTACTGCAGATACAGCAGGAGATCCATACCATAGGAGCTCACAATCCACAACTATGTATATCTTCCATTTGCAAGCCATTGAGGTTCCAGTGTGAGACAGCCTCAGGTGCCACATATGTGCCTACGCCACTGATCCCCCAGAGTTCCAGCCTAGATTACTTGTAATCTATACTCCCCATGGTGCCTATAGACTTCTCTTACCCCAACCATGGACTTTTCTCTGTACAATACTGGTGTAACATGTGGACAGTCCTTCTACTGTTATTCAAACTCTTGAAAAGCTTGGAAGAAAAATAAAGAACCTCAATGAATAAGATTTTAAAGGGTTCTCTGGACTTCTTATTTGTTAGAAGCTGATCACAAAGTGCCTCCCTACTGGGATCCTCAGTGATCGGCTCTAATCTGTGGAGAAATCTGTCTGCAAGCGTTCAGTTTCCTTACAGCTCCACCGCAGGAAATATGAGGCATTGCACAGTGTCCATTCCAATCAACGAGTTGTCTGTGTAATACTGGACAGGAAAGGTCCTCCAGAGAAAGAGAGACGCTCTTCCTAAGCACTTTCTGCTCTGGCATGGACAGAGGAACCCATCTAGTAATTCAGAATTCCCTAAAAGTCTATATAAAATTCATTTTCTAAACAGGAAAACTCCCTTAAAATGACCACAATTGAAATTCCAGAATCTCCCATGGAATATATCACAAACACCAAAAGACAGTCTTAATAAAGGCTGTGTGCTGGCAGTGGATCCGCCGAACTTATGAAGAGGTGCCGGCCTCTCCATAACTTCGGCGGATCCAGCGCCAGTTCTAAATGTAGGACAGCTTCCGAGCTGTCTTACATTTAGACCATTTTCTACGTCTAAACCAGGCATAGAGAATGATGAATGAGACGTGCCTTCTGGCCTGTCCCCTTCCCCGCCTATGTCACGCCCACTTATTTAGACCTGGCGTGAGCGGGGCGAAGTCTCAGATAACTGTGCCGCCACCTGCGCCTGAAATTCGCGTATTTCAGTATAGTAAATGACCCCCTTAAACTTTGCCTGTACAAGACTACACACTACACAAAAATACCATACACAAAAGAGATAAAACATAAAGACAAAAGTGAATAATAAACAGCAATATTATATTTTAATAGAGACCGTTTCCGGACCATGATTAATGTGCTGGGAGATGCATTGGCCGCCGGGATCATGGCTCATATCTGCAGGAAAGACTTTGCCAAGCAGAGTGAGGAGGTAAAGCCTGACAACACTGCTATTTAAAGGCTGTGGGGGCATTTTTTGTTTTTAAATTTTATTAAAACATTTCTACAGTTTGCCTTCTGCAGCAGACCGTTTCTTCTCCTTCTCTGTGAAACCCATCAGAAAGCTACTTCAACGCCCGATCTGTAACCCTTGAAAGCTTATAAACACTCATTTAGGCTAAAAATCTTGTCATGCAGGTCATAATTCAGCTTAAAGAGGACCTTTCACTTGTAAAAACTATGTGAACTAAGTATGCTGCCATGTAGAGCGTCGCCCGGGGATCTCACTGCACTTACTATTATCCCCGGGCGCCGCTCCGTTCTCCCGTTATGCCCTCCGGTACCTTTGCTCCTTAAGTTATAGTAGGCGGTGTCTTCCCTTGTCCTGTGGGCGTCTCCTTCTCCTAGGCTGTAGCGCTGGCCAATAGCAGCGCACAGCTCACAGCCTGGGAGAAAAAAAACTCCCAGGCTGTGAGCTGTGCGCTGTGATTGGCCAGCACTCCAGCCTAGGAGAAGGAGACGCCCACAGGACAAGGGAAGACACCGCCTACTATAACTTAAGGAGCAAAGGTACCGGAGGGCATAACGGGAGAACGGAGCGGCGCCCGGGGATAATAGTAAGTGCAGTGAGATCCCCGGGCGCCGCTCTACATGGTAGCATACTTAGTTCACATAGTTTTTACAAGTGAAAGGTCCTCTCTAAATGACGGGTCTTGAGCTGTTAGGGAACTTAGACGTGAGCCTACAGATCGAGATGACAGAGCAGCTCTCTGGAGAGTTTCACTTCGAAGGAGAAGGAACAGTCTGCAAAGCCAGCGAAACTGAAGGCTCTAGGAAGCAAACCGTTGATTTAAAAAAAATAAATAAAGCCAGATTGAAAAAAATATAAACTTTTTATAAGATTTTTTTTTTAAGATAAAACACAATAATAAAAAATGCTCCCAATTGTGTCCATAGCAATTAATTGTAAATGTAATGTAAACATACTCAAAGTGTCTGGGCTGGGGGCTTGAAAACACCTTTTGGGAACTCGCAGCGAGTGGGAGTTGTGTTGGGGATTCCAGGATGTATTCTCCAAATCATAACAACAGTGTAAAACAAAACATGCAATATGCAACCAAATAAAGTACAAAAATGCATAATAATTGCTAGTGCTATACTTATAAATTAGAGATGCTTGGCAAATACATTTTGTACAAAATTATTTGAGCCCGTCTTCCACACGTCAAGGCGATCTCTGTAAGACGGGTTCTAACACTAAATTCTACCTGTTATGTGCCATGACGGCCACCATATAATTCAGGGAGTGCAGGTTCCACATGCATGCTGGGCCAGCTTTAATTTGTGTCATCTATGGTGCCAAAATGGCCTCCATTATATCCAAATCATAACAACAGTCATATTGTGTAGCAACAAGGGGCGTAGCTATAGGGGGTGCAAAGGTAGCAGTCGCTACTGGGCCCAGGAGCCTGAGGGGCCCAAAGACCCTTGTGCCGCATAAGAAGACACCAGAATTATAGAAAGTGCATGCTGGTCAAGTTACACCTCCCGCTGGAGGGAAGGGTTAAGGTCAAGAATTTGCCATTTAAATTTTTGACCCTGGCCACAAAGCACTGCCCAAGCTGAACTCTTTCACCAGGGCCCATGAGCCTTTAGCTACGTCCCTGGCAGCAACTGTGTATATGTATATGTGTGTAACTAGTAATGAATCAACAGAATGAAAGGAGGAATACCAGAAGATTGACACTACAGTTTATTTTTTTTTAAAAAGATAAGGATTTAGTGAAAAACAGACATGTCAAGATCGGCGACAGATCCCTTTAGGCTAGGTTCACACCTGAGCGTTTTACAGCGCGTTCCTACGTGCTGTAAAATGCTCAACAGGCAAAAACCAATGTTTCCCTATGGGCATGGTTCTCACCTGAGCGTTTTACAGCGCGTACGAACGCGCTGTAAAACGCCCTACGCCCCAAGAAGTACAGGAGCTTCTTTGGGGCGTATTGTCGCGCGTAACACCTCTGTTTTTCATTGTACGCCTCTGTGGTCAATAGCAACAAGAACGCACGTACGACGCGCGTTTCGAAAAAACAAAAACGCCTGTAAACAGCGCTTATCGAATACGCTCAGGTATTAACCCGGATTTTAAAAAAATGAAAAAAGTGTGTCTTATTAGCATAAAGTAAGAAAAATGCAATAATCAATCCAGTAATCAGTATCAATAAGTCTTCACACATGGCACAAAAGTAAATGTAAGGCTAGGGCTACACGACGACATGTGTCGCGCAACAATAAGTCGCGAGACACCTAGGGCACAACTGCACTGCAACATGTGTCGCGGGACATTGATGTCGCAACAATGTCGCGCGACAATTTTTATAATGCTAGTCTATGGTGTCGCAATGCAACATGCTGCGACTGCGACGGTTGCAGAAAAATCCATCTTTCGCTATTGTCGTGTCGCAGTCGCAGCATGTCGCAGTGCAACACCATAGACTAGCATTAGTCTTGCAGGCAGACAGCTTTGTAAGACATGGGAAGCAGGAGATTTATCAGGGGATTTATGCCAGTTGTCTGGGGGAGAACACATTGATAAATATGGTGGTCAGAATGAGCCCCATATTTATGAAACACCTGACATGGAAGTCGGATAAAGTAAGTGAGTTTTTTATTGCAGTTTTTAAAATTAAAGGGGAATACCCATCTCAGACATTGATGGCATATCACTAGGATCTCTGATAGGTGAGGGTCCCACATCTTGATTAAGCAAACAAAATTTTAAAGGGGTATTTCCTATCGCTAGGATATGCCATCAATGTCAGATAGGTGCACCTCTGGTACCCGCTCCAGGGTGGGATCCATGAAGTGAAGGACAGACCACCCTGTGTTCACTGCTATGGGTCTTCCAAAAATATATGAGCTTGTTCACTCGGCTCTTTTCAAAACTGCCATAGCAGTGAATGGAGAGCGTGGCCCGCCTTTCACTTCAGGGGCCCCTTTCTGGAGATGAGTGGGTTCCAGAGGTGGGACCTGCACCTATCTGACATTGATAGAATATTCTAGTAATATGTCATCAATTTCTGAGATAGAAATACCCCATTAAAATTTCTGCAGATTAATGAATATTTTTGTAGGGGGAAAAAAAACGGTAATTTATATATTTCTATCTGCAGCTCTGTGAATACCCATCGGTACTGGAGGGAGGGGTTAGCGTTTGCAGGCGGCAGGTCGGGCTGTCTAAGGGCTCATGCACATGACCGTATGTATTTTGCGGTCCGCAAAACATGGATCTGCACAAAATACGGATGACATCTGTATGCGGAACGGAAAAACTGGCCCCTATCCTATCCTTGTCCGGACATGTTCCATTCTTTTGCAGAACGGACAAGTGGATCTATATGTAACCGGAATGCACACGGAGTAACTTCCGTTTTTTTTTGGAGGATCCATTGAAATGAATGGAATGGAAACGGAAAGAAAATATGTTCATGTGCATGAGCCCTAAAAATGATCTGCCGCTGGCAAACCACTAGGCAACATGGGGACAAGCGATGGCATCGCGATTGCCCCTCCCCATTCTGCAGAGGGGATCGCTGCATGTAATAGCAGCGGTCTCCTCCACTAGCGAGCAGACAATTGAGTCTGCTCGCTGAGTCTTTTCCCGCAAAAATATATATAGATCTGCTCAGCTCCTCCTGCCCGATCACATGGTGCTGTCAGATTGCACTGCGCTTTGTTGGTGACAGGTCCTCTTTAATCAAAAGACATAAAACATAAATTATTCAGAAATCCGGGACGTTTCTGCATTGCATGGGAGTGACTGACGCACGTGTATTAGGAAACCGGGGGGACAATTCAATTTTTTCTATGGGGTCTCTGTACGCCCCTGTCAGGATCAGTACTGAGAATCCCCCGATTGCATGGTTACTCTTTGCAACCTTATAGGTTATTTGCTAAGGGAAATTCTATGTCTTTGCAGCAAGTATATTTCTGTCTCTCCAATATTCTTCTTCTACTATCTACCCAATACCCTCTAGATGCCCCCCATCATTCCCTCGGCACAAGATTTATCTCAATGTGAATAAGGCTTCCCTCTTTGCATTTATCATGTCACTCTCTCCCCGCCATCTGTGTCTGCCCCTTTGTTTCCTCATGTCTGGGACTCTTTTTTACTGATCTTTCAACCTGTTGTGAGTTAGAACGGAAATCTGGAAATTCTTTGACTTTGGGCGTCTCTGACGGGAAATCAAGAGATATTTATATTAACCTTTTCCATCCGGTAAGGCAGCTTCTATGGCATCTGCTGTTTAGATGTGAGGGACTGTACGTTTTTTTGGGGGAAGATGATATATGACCTGCTTTATCCACTACGATCTGTGTTCAGATTGGGTTTGGTGACATCATCATACTTTTAGTAAGCGATGCTGATCCCTTAATCATTGCAAGAGTTAATTTGGACTCTACAGGGCGGGATAGGAAGGAAACGAGGGGCCGTGTATTAATGAGCTCAGTAACAAGGGAACGCGGGCCGGCTCAGTTAGGATGGCTCAGCTGGGGTACTCGAGGTCTCTGAGGTGGTATGCTTTTGCTAGTGCAGATTTTAATAGTAAAGATGCTTTCTAATTGAGTATAAGGGTACGGCTGCATGGCGATTTTGGGAACGACCTGTGTCACGTGCCCTCTGTTGCACCCAAGTATTGTAATGTAATAGGGCTCAACACGCAACACGTGAATTGAAAACAATCCAGCAGTGTCAGCCCCGTTACATTGCGATTAGAGATGAGCGAATTCCTCAAAAACTCAATCCGGCCGGTTTGGCAAATTTTTGGAAAAAATTTGGTTCGATCCAAATTTATTTGTGGCGAATCGCGTTAAAAAATGGCTATTTCCTGGCTGCAGAGAGCCTTGATAGTGGTGTAGAACACTGTGCCTTGCAGTAACACGCATAGGGAGTCTGCTGTGGTAGTGAAACAATATTGTGAGTCCGTATGACATGCAGATGACAGGCGTCGCTCCTAGAAACACTGCACACTTCACTTATTTGGGCAGTCATAAGGCCAAAACTGACCAAATAACTCAAGTGTGAACTCAGCCTTACAGGTCAATGCAAGCGTCAAGAAGAAGTGCACTCCTTTTACACGGTCGGCAGCTGATTCCACATAGATACCTACAGAACCTGTTCTATTAAACGCTTAGACAAGTACCACAAATCCAGTTTGGCTGCCCAGTAGTCCAGCGGATATTCAATGTGGGGTGGCAGGGTGCTGTCCAAGTATGCCACCACCTGCTGGTTCAGGTTCTGCTCCAGATCTAGCTGCTGCTGCTGGTGAGTAGTTTCTTCACTAGGCGGGTGAAGAAAGATGCTCATCAGCGACTCTAGATTCAAGTTGCTGCTGATGGAGCTGGAACTGCTCCTACCCCCCCCCCTTCCCGCCACAGCAGCCATGGCAGAGGAACGTGAGCGCAGACGGCCCCCCAGTCAGACCTGTGATAGGATGGATGATGGCACAGATAGGTAGAGGCCAACTGACTACATAGGATGTCTCTATAGTAGTTCAGTTTGTCCTCCGTCTCAGCAAAAAAGGCCCCCATTTTGGACCGGTAGCGAGGGTCCAACAAGTTGGAGAGCCAGAAGTCATCCCTCTGCTGAATGGTGACAATTCGGCTGTCACTACACAAGCAAGTGAGCATGCAGCGGGCAATTTGCGCAAGTGACTCGGAGGGACTCCCTGCCTCCATCTCCACTGCATACTGCTGCAATGAGCCGGACCGTGGTACGGTTAGGCGGACGCCAAAATATGCAGTGGGTCCGGATATGGGTATAATAGTCTATGTTTTTTGTTCGTGATGCCAATTGCAGCGTGTGCAGGGTACTAACACAGGGCCCTTTAAGATGTTGCAACTCACGTACCAGGTGAGGAATGCCAGAGTGGTGTAATGTCTCTGTGTAGTAGTAGGTATAGTGTCAACGATGTCTCCTGCCTTGGTACGGCTGGACTCCTGGATCCTGGCTCACTTGCAATAAAATGAGTGTTGCTAGTAGGAGTAATTGAGGATTTTGGTAGCAATGAATGAGATCCAGACTTGGAATATAATTCAACTTGTCTTTACTGGAGGCAGCATTAATCCACATGAGATACAGCAATAGTCTTGGGTCCCAGCAGGTATTGGCAATATATGGCAGGGATTACTATCTCTTCTGCTTCTATCATATGCCTGGAGAATATGGCAGGAATCTGTCTTCTGCTCTGTCTATCTTCTGCTGTGTATGGGACTGACTAGCTGAGGAGGAATTTGGCTTCATCTGGTCTCTGGATGTTACTCACAGTTATGCTCACAGGGAATGGCTCTTCCTGGAGATCTGGAGGTGCTGCTTGCTTGTCAACAATCTGAGGCTGAAGGCTCAGACTGGGGATGAAGATCTTTGGTCTCAGCCGAGACTCAATCCTGGTCTGGGATCCCTATTTCTGGGAGCTCCTACCAGCACAGCCTTCCCCTAGCAGGGGTGGCTGGCACACTGACACTAACTTCCTTTCCAACCCATGAGGCAGGATATGCTAAACTGTTACTAAGGTCTTGCTAAACATTGCTGCCACCTGCTGGTGTACATGGAAATTACAGCAAATACATGTAACAGGCTTAGAAAATGCACATTTGTGAGAATGTGATGTAAAATTACACAGGATAACAATGCACACGTTACCAACAAATAGTAGCGGGGAGAAAGAGTTTAGTAATATAACTCTGGGATGTTACACTGCCACGGTGTGTCTGGGTCCTCTGCCTCATCTTCCTCATCGCCCTGTAGCTTCTCTGACTGCTCTTGCTCCTCCTCTTCTGTCACTTGTGTCGAAAAACCACCTTTTGCTTCACATTGCTTGTGCTCCGATGTCGTCGTCGTCCTCCTCCTCCTCCTCCAGTTCAGCCCCCACAGGGCTCATGTGGCCATGAGATCTCGGCACCAGGGCCGTCTTTCCGAATGGGCACGCTGGGCAGTTGCCCGGGGGCCCCACTTGCCTGGGGGCCCGCCTGCCCAGTGAACCCACCAGCCAACTTCCCAACCGTCATCCCCCAGTTGAATACTAATGAGCGCTTCCATTATGGAAGCGCTCATTAGAACCGAGAGACCAGGAAGTGGTGAACGCTCTGTACTCACCACTTCCTGGTCCTCGGCTGTCGGCTGTGCAGGGCTGCGCACAGCGTGAGGGCGCTCTGTGACCTCACGCTGTGCGCGCCAGTTCAGAGCACAGAGTCGACTGAGGAGAGGCAGGCGGCGTCCAGGAGCAGGAGAGGTAAGTGATTTTTTATTTTATAAGAAAATGTGGCTGCTGGGGGCATAAGGGGGCTAATGGAGAGGCATATGGGGGGCTAATGGAGAGAGGCATATGGGGGGCTAATGGAGAGAGGCATATGGGGGGCTAATGGAGAGGCATATGGGGGCTAATGGAGAGGCATATGGGGGCTAATGGAGAGGCATATGGGGGCTAATGGAGAGGCATATGGGGGCTAATGGAGAGGCATATGGGGGCTAATGGAGAGGCATATGGGGGCTAATGGAGAGGCATATGGGGGCTAATGAGGCATATGGGGGCTAATGGAGAGGCATATGGGGGCTAATGGAGAGGCATATGGGGGCTAATGGAGAGGCATATGGGGGCTAATGGAGAGGCATATGGGGGCTAATGGAGAGGCATATGGGGGGCTAATGGAGAGGCATATGGGGGCTAATGGAGAGGCATATGGGGGCTAATGAGGCATATGGGGGCTAATGGAGAGGCATATGGGGGCTAATGGAGAGGCATATGGGGGCTAATGGAGAGGCATATGGGGGCTAATGGAGAGGCATATGGGGGCTAATGGAGAGGCATATGGGGGCTAATGGAGAGGCATATGGGGGCTAATGGAGAGGCATATGGGGGCTAATGATGAGGCATATGGGGGCTAATGATGAGGCATATGGGGGCTAATGATGAGAGGCATATGTGGGCTAATGATGAGAGGCATATGTGGGCTAATGATGAGAGGCAGCATATGGGGGCTAATGATGAGGCATATGGGGGCTAATGATGAGAGGCAGCATATGGGGGCTAATGATGAGGCATATGGGGGCTAATGATGAGAGGCATATGGGGGCTAATGATGAGAGGCATATGGGGGCTAATGATGAGAGGCATATGGGGGCTAATGATGAGAGGCATATGGGGGCTAATGATGAGAGGCATATGGGGGCTAATGATGAGAGGCATATGGGGGCTAATGATGAGAGGCAGCATATGGGGGCTAATGATGAGAGGCAGCATATGGGGGCTAATGATGAGAGGCAGCATATGGGGGCTAATGAGAGGCATAATAACACTGTCATCCACAGATGCCCCCATAACAGTGTGTCTTCCACAGATCCACCATAACAGTGCGCCTGCGCACTGACGAGAGACAGAAAGAAGGGGAAAGAATCCGCGGAAGCAAGCAGAGGACGGCACAGCAGACGATTGAACAGCTTCTTTTGTAAGTAAATAGTTTTATTATAAATGTATCCCTGCATACCGCAATTCTCTCATATTTTGTAATCTTATTTATATATACTTATTTTGTTTTTGCCCCCCCATTTTTGACTGTGGTATCTTTGTGCCCCCCCTATATATTATTCCTATATTAAACACTGATTTTGTTGAAAGTACCAATAAATATCGCCTTATTGATAATTTGCATTTTTATTCTAGTGCGTGATTGTGTAGACAGGGCCCCAGTGCACTGTATTGCCCGGGGGCCTATAATGCTCTTAAGATGGCACTGCTCGGCACCACGTCTCCAGTCCCCTGACCAGACAGTTTTACCAGCATCTGTTCCAGGTCATAAAGCAGTGGAATGACGTTGTTCCTCCTGTAGTCCTGGCGACTGACAAATAACGTGGCCTCCTCAAAGGGCCTGAGCAAAAGGCAGGTGTCACGCATGATCTGCCACTGGCTGACATCAAAGTTACACAGGGGAGTACTCCTGTCCGCTTGCATCACCAATAAATTGTTTATGGCCTTTCTCTGTTCGTATAGTCGGTCTAACATATGGAGGGTGGAATTCCAACGGGTGAACACATCGCATCAGCTTATGTTGGGGGACGCCATTCTGCCGCTGCAGCTCAAGGAGGGTGTGCTTTGCGGTGTACGATTGGCTGAAGTGCATGCAAAGTTATCTGGCCATTTTTAGGATGTCTTGCAGATGAGTGGAAGACTTCAGGAACCTCTTGACAATCAGATTGAACACGTTTGCCATGCAGGGCGCATGGCTCAGCCCTCCTTGATGCAGCGCCGACACCATGTTTTTCCCGTTGCCTGTCACCATGGTTCCGATTTTGAGTTGTCAGGGAGAAAGCCAGGATTCGATTTCTTCATGAAGGACACGGAGCAGTTCCTCCCCTGTGTGACTCCGTTCGCCCAGGCAAACGAGGTGCAGAACAGCGTGACACCGCCGTGCCCTGCACATGTGGTATTCTGGAGGGGCACTGTGAATTGTCCCTGCAGTGGAGGCTGAGGACACAGTGGAGGATGATGAGGCAGAAGCAGGCATTGTCACAGGACCAACGGCGTGAGAACTTGGAGGCGAAAGTGGCGTCACCTGGCCAAGTTGCTGGTGTGGCTGTGCAGGAACCACATTCACCCAGTGGACCGTAAAGGACATGTATTGTCCCTGACCGTAGTTACAGCTCCACACGTCCACGCTGCCGTGCACTTTGGCAGACACCGACAGGCTCAAGGACTGGCCCACCTTCTGTTCTACATACGTGTGCAGGGCTGGTACTGTCTTTTTGGCAAAGAAATAACAGCTTGGGACTCTCCAACTCGGCTTGGCACAAGCCATCAGTTATCTGAAAGGTGCAGAGTCGACCACTTGAAAAGGGAGGGACTGCAGCACCAGTAACTTGGCCAGGAGCACATTCAGCTTCCGCTCCGTTGGATGAGTGCACGTATACTGTTGTCTCTTGACAATCGCTTCAGTGATCGATTGCTGACGGAATGACTGACGAGGAGTTGGAGGAGGAGCAGGAGCATCAAGACCAGCAGATGATGGGAAGGACAGACAGCTCCCTTCGGCTGAGGTGGTGGAGCCTTGACTGCCTGAAATCGGGTGCGTGCCACTGGGTGATGCAGCGGTTGCTGCAGCAGGCTGTACCATCACATCGAAGCCACGGTTCTCCCAGGCCACTTTATGGTGACGCTGCATATGTTGACGCAGGGCCGTGGTGCCAACATTGCCACCCTGGCCACACTTCACCTTCTGCCTACAGATTCTACAAATGGCCATGTTCAACTCCTCTGGTGGCTTAACAAAAAACTGCCACACCACCGAGTAGGTGATTTTACCCCCAACACTCCGCACTGACTGACTGCTACCGCCGCTGCTTCCATGAACCCCTGCACCACTACTTTCCAGGCAGGTAGGCTCCTGTGAAGCAGGTGGTCTACCCCAGGCACGTTTGGCTCCCGACCTCCCACTGCTGCCACCCTGCTGACTCCCGGCCATGCTAGCGACTTGCTGGCTTCGGCGCTGCCTCACGGGCAAGCTGCCACCCTCTTCTCCCGATAATGATGAAGCCCCTAATTGTGTCTGACGCACCCACCGACTCTTGGCTGGGGGTGTCTGATGTCACTTGGGACGAAGTGGATGACCGAGCTCAACCCGTTTCACTTTAGCGGAGCTCAGATGCAAAAGCAGACACGACCTCTGAGCAGATGGAATATAGTCATTAAAGGGGTTGTCCGGGCTTTTAATGTTGATGACCTATCCTCAAGACAGGTCATCAATATCAGATTGGCAGGGGTCCGACACCCACGCCAATCAGCTGTATGAGGAGACGGCGCGTCCGACACCCCCGCCGATTAGCTGTATGAGGAGAAGGCGCACGCAGTGTGCATGTGCTGTCCTCCTTCTCTCTTCCTGTTGGCTGCTCATTTGCCATAGACATACAGCAGCGGTGAACAGGAATAGAGACGGGAGAGGGCACGTGCACACTGCGCTCCGTCTCCTCATACAGCTGATCGGCGGGGGTGCCGGGTGTCGGACCCCCGCCAGTCTGATATTGATGACCTATCCTGAGAATAGGTCATCAATATTAAATGCCTGGACAACCCATTTAAAAACAGATAAACTGTCAGTTTGCATCAGTGTGTGCATCTATTTCCTGGCCATCTATCCGTTTTTAACAGCCGTTAAAAATTGATAGGTTTTATTAGCTTTTTTTTTTAAACCCAAGGCCATTTCAAGGCCCTCAATATACAGGGTGGGCCATTTATATGGATACACCTTAATAAAATGGGAATGGTTGGTGATATTAACTTCCTGTTTGTGGCACATTAGTATGTGAGGGGGGAAACTTTTCAAGATGGGTAGTGACCATGGCGGCCATTTTGAAGTCAGCCATTTTGAATCCAACTTTTGATTTTTCAATAGGAAGAGGGTCATGTGACACATCAAACTTATTGGGAATTTCACAAGAAAAACAATGGTGTGCTTGGTTTTAACGTAACTTTATTCTTTCATGAGTTATTTACAAGTTTCTGACCACTTATAAAATGTGTTCAATGTGCTGCCCTTTGTGTTGGATTGTCAATGCAACCCTCTTCTCCCACTCTTCACACACTGATAGCAACACCGCAGGAGAAATGCTAGCACAGGCTTCCAGTGTCCGTAGTTTCAGGTGCTGCACATCTCGTATCATCTGAAGGCAATTGTCTATGCTGTGAAGATACGAGATGTGCAGCACCTGAAACTACGGATACTGGAAGCCTGTGCTAGCATTTCTCCTGCGGTGTTGCTATCAGTGTGTGAAGAGTGGGAGAAGAGGGTTGCATTGACAATCCAACACAATGGGCAGCACATTGAACACATTTTATAAGTGGTCAGAAACTTGTAAATAACTCATGAAAGAATAAAGTTACGTTAAAACCAAGCACACCATTGTTTTTCTTGTGAAATTCCCAATAAGTTTGATGTGTCACATGACCCTCTTCCTATTGAAAAATCAAAAGTTGGATTCAAAATGGCTGACTTCAAAATGGCCACCATGGTCACCACCCATCTTGAAAAGTTTCCCCCCTCACATATACTAATGTGCCACAAGCAGGAAGTTAATATCACCAACCATTCCCATTTTATTAAGGTGTATCCATATAAATGGCCCACCCTGTATATATATTATGCCCCCCCACAGGGCCCTCGGTATATATTAATCCCCCCACAGTGCCCCCAAAATATATTAATCCTCTCACAGTGCCCCCAGTAGAAATAATGGCCCCCATAGTGCCTCCAGTAGAAATAATGGCCCTTTAGTGCCTCCAGTATAAATAAGGCCCACTTAGTGCTTCCAAGTATAAATTATGGCCCCCCTTAGTGGCCCTTGTATAGAAATGTCATCATAGTACCCCTTGTATTTGTAATGTCCCCCATATACAGTCAGGTCCATAAATATTGGGACATCAACATAATTCTAACATTTTTGGCTCTATAAACCACCACAATGGATTTGAAATGAAATAAACTAGATGTGCTTTAACTGCAGACTGTCAGCTTTAATTTGAGGGTATTTACATCCAAATGAGGTGAATGGTGCAGGAATTACAACAGTTTGCATATGTGCCTCCCCCTTGTTAATGGATCAAAAGTAATGGGACAATTGACTTCTCATCTGTTCCATGGCCAGGTGTGTGTTATTCCCTCATTATCCCAATTACAATGAGCAGATAAAAGGTCCAGAGTTCATTTCAAGTGTGCTATTTGCATTTGGAATCTGTTGCTGTCAACTCTCAAGATGAGATCCAAAGAGCTGTCACTATCAGTGAAGCAAGCCATCATTAGGCTGAAATAACAAAACAAACCCATCAGAGAGATAGCAAAAACATTAGGCGCGGCCAAAACACCTGTTTGGAACATTCTTAAAAAGAAGGAACAAACCGGTGAGCTCAGCAACACCAAAAGACCCGGAAGACCACGGAAAACAACTGTGGTGGATGACCGAAGAATTCTTTCCCTGGTGAAGAAAACACCCTTCACAACAGTTGGCCAGATCAAGAACACTCTCCAGGAGGTAGGTGTATGTGTGTCAAAGTCAACAATCAAGAGAAGACTTCACCAGAGTGAATACAGAGGGTTCACCACAAGATGGAAACCATTGGTGAGCCTCAAAAACAGGAAGGTCAGATTAGGGTTTGCCAAACGACACCTATAAAAGCCTTCACAGTTCTGGAACAACATCCTCTGGACAGATGAGACCAAGATCAACTTGCACCAGAGTGATGGGAAGAAAAGAGTATGGAGAAGGAAAGGAACTTCTCATCATCCTAAGCATACCACCTCATCAGTGAAGCATGGTGGTGGTAGTGTCATGGCGTGGGCATGTATGGCTGCCAATGGAACTGCTTCTCTTGTATTTATTGATGATGTGACTGCTGACAAAAGCAGCAGGATGAATTCTGAAGTGTTTCGGGCAATATTATCTGCTCATATTCAGCCAAATGCTTCAGAACTCATTGGATGGCGCTTCACAGTGCAGATGGACAATGACCCAAAGCATACTGCAAAAGCAACCAAAGAGTGTTTTAAGGAAAAAAAAGTGGAATGTTCTGCAATGGCCAAGTCAATCACCGGACCTGAATCCGGTTGAGCATGCATTTCACTTGCTGAAGACAAAACTGAAGGGAAAATGCCCCAAGAACAAGCAGGAACTGAAGACAGTTGCAGTAGAGGCCTGGCAGAGCATCACCAGGGATGAAACCCAGCGTCTGGTGATGTCTATGCGTTCCAGACTTCAGACTGTAATTGACTGCAAAGGATTTGCAACCAAGTATTAAAAAGTGAAAGTTTGATTTATGATGATTATTCTGTCCCACTACTTTTGGTTCCTTAACAAGTGGGAGGCACATATGCAAACTGCTGTAATTCCTGCACCGTTCACCTGATTTGGATGTAAATACCTCAAATTAAAGCTGACAGTCTGCAGTTAAAGCACATCTTGTTCGTTTCATTTCAAATCCATTGTGGTGGTGTATAGAGCCAAAAATGTTAGAATTGTGTCAATGTCCCAATATTTATGGACCTGACTGTATATAATGCTCATCCGCAGGAACACTTGCTCAGCACTTTTGTTAGCAGGATCTGATGCTCCCAGCGTTGCGACGTCACATGATCACGCTGGGAGTGTCAGGTCCTGCAGCCTCCATTGTGGAGCAAGTGTTCATGTGGTGAGGTAACTATTTTTTCCCATAGTGTACCCATTTCTATCTTTTGGGCGGCTGCTGTTCGCTGGCGGTTAAAAAAAAACTGCCATGTGAATAGCCCCATAGACTGCATTGGTTAGGAAAATGGCCGTCACATGGACTTTTTACACAGGCATGTGAATGTTTCCTTAGGACTCATGCACACAGCTGTTTTTTGCGGTTCTCAAAATCGCGGATCTGCAAAAAACGGATCCTGGCTGTGTGTATGCCGCCATTTCTTTTTTTAACTCCTGTAGAAATATTCTATCCCTGTCTGCAAAATGGACCAGAATAGAACATGTTCAATTTGTATTTTAGTGCCCGCGGAACAAACGTGCGGATGAGGACATATCTTTTGCAGCTTCATTGAAATGAATGGGTCCACATCCGATCTACATTTTTTGTGGACAGAAACTACAGCCGTGTGCATAAGCCCTTTTGCGGACAAGGATAGGCATTGTTACAATAGATCCGCCAAAAAATCTGTGTTTTGCGTACTGCAAAATATATACGGTTGTGTGCATGAGCCCTTAAAATTATAGTACACAGTTAAAGTGATAGTGCTTCCTCAGGATAGGCCATCAGTATCTGGGTCTGACACCCCACATACCCGCCAATCAGCAGTTCTGCAGTAGCACCAGAACTACATAGCTCCATCTGTTGTGTAGTGGACGGAGCTGGTTACTGGAGCGCAGTTGTTATTGAAGTGAATGGGAGCAGCCCTGCAATAATCATGTCTACTAGACAAGCTGTGTAGTTCCAGCGCTGCAGCTACTGCAGAAGAACCGTGGTATGTGGGACCTGCACTGATCACACAGTGGTGGCCTATCCTGATAAGCAATCACTTGTGAAAGAGTGGACAACCCCTTTAAGTAAACTGTTCCTAAGTCCTTTTCCATGTCAGTTTTAGGCCTCTTTCACACTACAGTATGTCGATTTCAGTGTTTTGCGTTCCGTTTTTCACGGATCTGTTTTTCCGTTTTTTTGTTTCCGTTGTGTTTCCGTTTCGGTTCCGTTTTTCCGTATGGCATATACAGTATACAGTAATTACATAGAGAAAATTGGGCTGGGCATAACATTTTCAATAGATGGTTCCGCAAAAAAGGAACGGATACGGAAGACATATGGATGCATTTCCGTTTGCATTCCTTTTTTTTTGCGGACCTATTGACTTTAATGGAGCCACGGAACGTGATTTGCGGCCAAATATAGGACATGTTCTATCTTTCAACGGAACGGAAATACGGAAACGAAATGCATACGGAGTACATTCCATTTTTTTTGCGGAACCATTGAAATGAATGGTTCCGTATACGGAACGCAAAAAACGGTCCGCAAAATGAAAAAAAAAATGGTAGTGTGAAAGAGGCCTTACCCAGTTTTTTCTGTTAGTATGTACTGGTGCTATTCTTGTATCAGTTCTTAACAACTATGTCCTTTGTGACCAGGAACATATGTAAAGAGTTATCTCCCAGGTGAAAGAGAACCATCTCCTGGAATATACCTGTCTATTTTTTTCCCCATGGAGCATTACCAATAAGTCTTCATACACAACTGGTCTCTTTAAGGAGAGCGACGAGTGACGCGTGGTCTTTTGTTGAAGTCAAGGGTCACATTTGGTCTGGCAGACCACTACTGTTTTAGACCAAGTTGTTCAATGACTCATCTGACTATGTCCACTATACGTTGCGTCTTATTGTTTTCATACTTTCCAGTAACGGTTGTGTGTGTGTGTTATCCAGGTGCCTCTCATATGTGAGACCAAGCCTATAAGTATCCACCAGATCATGGCGTACCAACGGAATGGATGCGTGAAAAGCCGCAGCGCCCCTCACCTTTCTCACACGGAACAAGAGTTTCACCAAGTTCAAGTGGATCCTGAGCCTGAAGCTCCTGAACCTTCCAAAAAATGCACAGAAAAAGATCACTGTACGATAGAGATCAGCGAACTTGAGACGAATGTGTAACCACAGGTTATGGACTCCTCTAGAGACAGAGCAGGTCCTACATCAACTTACACCTGGAGGTGGGATGCGAATGATGTTCATCACATCACCTACAAAAGGTGGCACATCAGTCAAACAAAGCAGAATACCTGGTTCTTTATTCGAAGGACTATGCTATAAACTCACTGCCAACTTGGAATGATCTCACAGTTAGAAGCATGCAGACGCTGGAGATGTCAGGTTTCCATTATGTACAATACCATCCAGTTGCCACCATAGTTAACTCCAGATAATCCTCAGTGCAGATATATGAAGGAGATAAGGATGTTTACATGACTAACCTCATTTGGTAAAATACATTTTATAAAATGTGATATATTTGTGTGTAGAGTAGAAACAGAATGGTGCCTACAATCCTCCTCTTGAAATAACACTTCACTGTGCTGTGTCTTGTATGTTTTATGGCCATTTATCTATTTTAATATGAATTCTATGGGATTAAAGTTGTAATGTGATGATCAAGTAGAGGCAACCAGAGATCTTAGGTGAAGACCATATGTACAATGGCCTTTATTAAAAATATTGAGCTGTTCTGTCACAAAGGCTTAACTGTTTTTCTAACTGTGTGACTGGTACTTTTTACCTTGTGCTGGTCATCTAATAATCCTTATCTCTAAACTACTAAGAGGTCATAGACACTTATTTAAGCCACATTCTTATCAGAAAGATAAGAACTGAACTATAATAAGTTTTTATAATGTCAGAGAGCAGAGGTAAGGAGCCCGTCAGCTCCCCAAATGATGGAAAAGACAGAAAATCCACAGGCTGCTATTACAGCATCTCAACAATGTACACAAAAAAGGCTCCATATTTTTAATAAAGACCAATTGAAAAAATTCTTTTTAGCTCAAAATAAGTACAATACAATAATAAAAAAAATGCCCCCAAAGGTGTACATAGCTTTTAAAGGAGTTTCTACAGCATTATAAAAACATAGCTGCCTTTTTCCAAAAACAGCGCCTTATCTGTCAACAGGTTGTCTGTGGTATCGCACCTCAGCCCATTCGCTTCGGTGGAGCTTACTCGCAATACCAGACACAATTCATCGACAGGTGAAGTGCTGCTTTTGGAAGAAAGCAGCCATGTTTTAATACCTTTATTAAACCTCATTAAAGGGGTTGTCTGAGATTTTGATATTGATGGCTCATCCTCAGAATAGTTCAATCAGAATAGTATCTGATTGGTGGGAGTCCGACTCCCTGGACCCCCGTCACGGCGTGATGCAGACTCTTCGTAGGCCAGTAACATCACATTATGTGCAACTGTCCCCTTCAAGTGAATGGGACTGATGTGCACTACCAAGCACAGCCGCTATCTGATGGACGTATCTGTGCCTGGTAAGCTGCAAGGAGTCCGTGGCGCTGATCGGCGGGGGTGCTAAATGTCAGACCCCCACTGTGATATTGATGACCTATGCCAAGGATAGGCCATTAATATCAAACACCAGTAAAACTTTTAAGTCTGGTCTAAAAGCAAAAAGTCAAGTGACATGTTGGATGCGTCCGTTTCGAGACATGGAAACACTAATGAGTGTATCAATTGAATTTTATTATTGAAAGTCATTTGACGGTGATTGCAAGGACCTATGACACCAAAGTCTTTCCATTGCTGCTTGTACAGTAAAATGATGGAGTTGGTAAGATTTGACTCCTGGTCGCCTGTTATTACAGAGATACACGAAAGTAGAAGGCACAATTCAATGAGGACAATTTTGTTTCTTTTGGTTTTGTTTATCTCTTTTTTAGGTAATAAAATTAAATGGAAATACCTTGCCTTTTTGTTGTGTTCCTTCCAGCGCTCTGGGCCTCGAACAGTATTGAAGGCGATAGATGATTGATTTGACTTCATGAACTGTGTTTGAGCAACATCTATCACCCGTGGGCTACACTAGAAAGGCGCCCACACACCTTCAGTAACTGTCGACTGAACGCTCATTTGGCTGACAGCTAACTCTCCCGTCTCCCGATACAGGTACATATGGGTTCTGCCAAGCAGTGGCGTAGCTATAGGGGTCGCAGTTGCCGCTGGGCCTCTAAGCCAGGGGGACCTGGGAGGCCCCCTTGCCAGTGGTACTGTACTTCTCCCTTTATAAGATGCAGTGTATCTTATAAAGGGAATACTAGTAAGTGCTTCCATAATGGAAGCGCTCACTAGTATTCAGGAGGAGGAGGCGGGAGTGAGGCGCTGTGAGCAATGTACTTACCCCTCCTCCTGCTCACTCTTCTCAGGTCCCGCGCTGCTGTGTCCTGGCTGCCTGCAGCGTCAGGATGTACAGAGCGCACTCTGACCTGACGCTGCAGGAGGTCAGGTGACTGTGCAGCGCGGGCCCTGAGAGGAGAGCCAGGACAGGGAGAGTGGAGGCAGGAGACAGGAGAGGTAAGTTATTTTATTATTTTACAGTGTGATCTGAGGTCTGATATGGAGGTCTTATTGGGGGTCTGGAGAGGTTTAATGGGGAGTCTGGAGATCTTACTGGGGGTCTGAAGTGGTCTGACTAGGGGTCTGGAGGGGTCTAATGGCGATTCTGGAGGTCTCATTGGGGGTCTGGAGTGGTGTCACTTGGGGGGTCTGAAGTGGTCTGACTGGGGGGTCTGGAGAGGTCTAATGGGGGTCTAAAGGTCCGACTGGGGGTCTGGAGAAGTCTAATGGGGAGTCTAAAGGTCTGACTGGTGGTCTGGAGAGGTCTAATGGGGAGTCTGAAGGTCTGACTGGGGGTCTGGAGAGGTCTAATGGGGGGTCTGGAGGTCTGACTGGGGGTCTAGAGTGGTCTAATGGGTGTATAGACATCTGATTGGGGATCCGGAGAGGTCTAATGGGGAGTTTGGACGTCTGACTGGGGGTCTGGAGAGGTCTAATGGGGGGTCTGAAGGTCTGACTGGGGGTCTGGGGAGGTCTAATGGGGGGTCTGGAGGTCTGACTGGGGGTCTTAAGAGGTCTAATGGGGATATAGACATCTGATTGGGGGCCTGGAGAGGTCTAATGGGGGGTCTGGAGATCTGACTGGGGGTCTGGAGAGGTCTAATGGGGGTATAGACATCTGATTGGGGGTCTGGAGGTCTAATGGGGGTCTGATTGGGGGTCTAGAGGTCTAATGGGGGTCTTATCTGAGGTCTGATATTGGGTCAGGGTCTTACATGGAGGTCTAATGGGGGTCTGATCTGAGGTCTAAAACGCGGGTCTGACATAGAGGTCTAAAGGGGGTTTGGTCTGAGATGGGGGATCTTATTTAGGGTTTTATATAGGGGTCTGATCTTAAAGGGGTATTTTTTGTACTGTCGCACAATATAAAGGGGTGTTTTTGTACTGACGCTCTGTGTGGTACCAGTATTTTCAGTGGGACTGTTTCTGCAGGAAAGTATTGGGGTGCACAGTGGACGCAGTATTGAAGGTGGCAGGATGGGGTGTTAAGAAGGTGAGGAGGAGGATGGAAAAGTAGGAAAGTAAGATGTCTGTTTGTTAAACTCTGCAGAGACGAGGCGCGGCTGAAAGAAGTCACCATGGCGGTCTGGTCTAAAAGGAGAAGAAGAGGAAAGAGAATATTTACATCAGAGAAGAGAAGTCACTGGATGTAAGAGGTACATAAGTGGCGCTGTATGACCCTGTATGTTCTGTAGCGCTGTATTTAATATTTTCCAAGTATGTCTTTAAAGGGGTTGTCTGCTTTTTTTCCGTATGAGCGCTGCCTTCTCTGCTCTGTTTAGCTGCTCATCACTGCAAATGCTACTGGTCGTGGCTTGTCTACCGGGAGAACAAAAGGATTGTGTCCTAAATTTCAAGGTGTCCAATGCTTCTCTTTACTGACGCCTTGTGTTTAGAGAGTCAGTAGCTTCACATACACATTAGATCGTTGGCCAGTACATCCAAAAAGGGTGGGTTTGGCTTACAATAACCTTTTGTATAGGGGAACCTGAAATTACTCCTTCAAGGCTGATACTTTCCTGTAATCTGCAAAACAGTATAGACAAGCACTTATATTTTACCCCTAGATACCTAACTCTGCTGTTCATAACTGTATGTTGAAAAAAAACCAGCCCTGTAGTACCACACACGGTCTTACAAAAATGGCTCATATAAGAGAGTGCCTCTGGCAATTGGCTTTCCTGCAGCTGTAGTCTCTGCAAAGGTATTTGGGAACGTCTCTACAAAACCAGATGTGGACCAGTCCAATGCCTAAAGACATGGGCGTTCTGGAAGCAGTTAAATATTGTAGTCCATGCTCCCATCCATGCTATAAATCTCCTGCTAACGCTTCCTGAAGGTGTTTTATTGCATTGAGATCTGGTGGCTTTGCAGGTCCTTGGAGTATACTGAACTCATCTTCATGTCTGAGGCCACATACCACATGAGAAGGAGCAGCATCATGCTGGCAACCATTAGAAAATAAGTAGACGGGCCATAAATGTATGTAATCGAGTAATCTGTGGGCATTTAAATGAGTTGAGCTAGCCACCCCATGACATCCCACCACCACAAGCCTAAATGACTTACACATGGCATGATGGACCCATTGTTTCATATGGTTTGTGCCCAGTTCTAACCATACCATCTGCATGGTGCAACAGATCAGTGGGGGTCCGACACCTGGGACCCCTGACGATCAGCTGTTTAAGAAGGCTGCGGCGCTCTCAGTAGCACAGAAGGTCATCAGTAAAAAAATCTCTTGGAAAACCCCTTTAAGATTCGTCAACATTATTTCAAATCTTCTAATCTCCTGTCAACTTTTCTTACTGCAATTCAGGTGGTGCCTCAAAACACCTCATTGTACCCCAGCAAGGCTTTTTCCCTCTGTTCTATGACTTAAAGAAGTTGTCTGAGCTTTATTTCCCCCCAGAAACTACACCTGCCCATGGTCTATTGCGGTGAATACACAGGAGGATTTTGCACAGATTGTCCTTAAAGTGAAACTCTAGTATTTTGAGTTTTGAGACTTTGAGTATTTACAATATTAGATGCAGAATGGATGCAGGAGTGGGCAGAAAAGGAAGTCTATGAGGTGCAGCTTCAGCCAATAGTTGCAGAGAAGGGGTCGTGTTTTCGGTAACTTCCCCTGCACGGTATGTAAACCTGCCGTCATTTTGTTATTTTAGGTACCAACTTTGCACAGTGCCCCTTGGAAACTTGGACCAGAGTTAGGGCTCGTGCACACGGCCGTTGCCCCACCATGGCCGTATTGCAGCCCGCATACGGCGGGTCCGCAATACACAGGGCACTGGCTGTGCACACCTCACATCACGGATGCGGACCCATTCACTTGACTCGGTGCAGAAGCATGGATCGGAAACCCCACAGAAGCACTACGGAGTGCTTCCATGGTGTTTCTGGCCGTGCCTCCGCACCGCAAACAAGTAGTGCATGCGCTACTTTTTTGCGGTGCGGACAGTCGGATGCGGATCGCGGACCCCATTCAAGTAAGTGAATGGGTCCGCGATCCGCATGCCGCTGCCCCACGGTCAGTGCCGGTGCATTGCGGACCGCAATTTGCGGTCCGCAGCATGGGCACAGAGCCGTTACGTTCGTGAGCATGAGCCCTAAAGGAAATATTCTTCATGATGACATGCCTACCTGATTGAAGGAAGTAGACCTTTTCTTTTCATCACATATATTCCATGCTACTCACAATCTCACAGACATTTTGCAAGACACAAGCCATTTTCTGACATAATCACATTGTGTATGACCAGCATTACTTTGTATTGAATAAGACTCATGACAATTCTTCATATAAAGTCAGTCTACCATGCATACCATCATATTTTGCAGGCCCCGATGTAGTATATTACTAAGGCTCCAGGGTGGGGAAGCCCCTTCCCATATGTAGATGAAGAAGCATCTACATTAGGCTGCTAAAGAGTTAAAGCGGTTTTCTTTCAGTAAAATATTAATGACCTATAGGTCATCAATATCTGATTGGTAGGGGTCCAACACCCGGCACTGCCATTGATCAGCTGTTTGAAGTGTTTGGAGCCTCCTCATAGTACAGCGCCGTACATTGCGTAGTGGCTGTGCTTGGTATGGCAGCTCAGGACCATTCACTTGAATGGTACTGAGCTGCACCTAGGCCATGTGACCGCGAACGTGACTTCATTGGCCTAGGAAGAGGCTGCAGCCCCAAGGCCTCTTCAATCAGCAGGGGGTTCCGCCACCAATTACATATATTGATGACCTACCCTAAGTATAGCTTATCAATATTAAAGGGTAACTGTCAGGTTTTCATCAAAAAAACAATTTTAGCATATGTTACTGCTGCAGCAGCATTATGCATAAGGCAATCTTTAGTTTCTTCACATACCACTGTTTTCCTTAAGTTTTTCCCTTAGTTACGGCTGTTTAAACATTTACAATATGAGGACCTTCTCAAGGTGGCTCCTCTGCCAGTTCTCTGAGGCCAACACTGCTTTCCCTGACTTCCCATACACACTTGCTGTAGCCAGCAGCTCCCTGCCAGCCAATCAGATTGGATTACTGAGAGACACGCCTCCTCACTCTGAAGCCTAATGCAGGCATTCAGTGTGAAGGACCGCCCCTCCGTCTTCCTGTCTTCTTAGCCGGAGACAGACAAGCCATAGCAACTGTCTTTTAAGGGAGCAGTGGAAAGGGACAGGGGACATTAATGAAAGCTGTTATTATAAGGTAATTACAGATCTTTTGGCAATCATTGACAGACTCATTCAGGTATACATGCCGAGCTCTAATAAACTAGCAAATAAAAAAAAAAATATGACAGTTACACTTTAAACTTCTGGAAAACCCCTTGAAATCAATGCAGCCCTATAAACGCTCATAATTATGCTGATAGGATGATCTTCACCATGGCTAACAGGATTCAGCTCCTAACAGCAACTTTAAACTTTCTTTGCAATGCAACTTTCTGTTATAGTTTGTGTTTCAGATTCTCACCATTTTTAGAGGGCATCTGTCAGCAGTTTTGTACCTATGACACTGGCTGACCTGTTACATGTGCACTTGGCAGCTGAAGGCATCTGTGTTAGTTCCATGTTCATATGTGCCCGCATTGCTGAGAAAAATATTGTTTTATTATATGCAAATGAGCCTCTAGGAGCAACAGGGGCGTTACCGTTACACCTAGAGGTTCTGCTATCTCTACAACTGCCATGCCCTCTGCAGTTTGATTGACAGGGGCAGGAAGGCATGATGATGTTTTCACTGCCTGGCCCTGTCAAAGTAGAGAGATTGCAGCAGTTGCAGAGAGCAGAGCCTCTAGGTGTAATGACAACGCCCCCGTTGCTCCTAGAGGCTCATTTGCATATATTAAAACATTCTTTTTCTCAGCAATGCGGGCACATATGAACATGGGGCCAACACAGATGCCTTCAGCTGTCAAGTGCACATGTAACAGGTCAGCCAGTGTCATAGGGACAAATCTGCTGACAGAGGCCCTTTAAAATATCTGCTTCCTGTCATGGAATGGAAACATTATTGTTTGAGAGTGAGTTATCATGTATCCAGTCGAGGCAATGCTTTTAGACAAGCATGTCTAAGGCTGAGTTCATGTCTACGTTGGCATTCTGGTTTTCTGTTGCGTTAGAGGAGTAGAAAACCTGAAAAAGTCGGAGTTCCACTCCATTGCATGATGGCCACCAATGGTTGCATGATGGCCACTATTGACTTATAATGGAGTCCATCAGGTGCCCTTATACTGTCCATCATTTTGAGGAAAAGTATAGCACTGCATGCTGCGCTACTCTTCCCATCAAATATGATGGAATCTCTGATGTGAACACAGCCATATACAATGTATCAGTTTAGGCATATTGTAAAAGCCAGTTGCAACTGTTTAGTTCACAGAGAGCTACCTAATGTGCATACATTGTAACAGACTCTCAGCTGTGATGGTGAGGAATTGAAAAACAAATATATTAGAAAGTTGCAGAACTCTTCATTATAAAGAAAGTATGTTTTATTTACATAGGACTGCACAGCCCTTTTACACTGGGTAGCAATACATGGTATTTTTATCATACAATATCATAAGAATAATGATAGCTATAAAAATAATTTACGTCAGCTGTGTGAACACTTCAATAACAGGACATTATGAGATTCTGCTAGTCCAGGAGATTAGAAGCTTCAGCCATCTACTGATTTACAGATAAATCCGAAATGAAATATAAAAAATATAACAAAAGCCAGCTTTTGCACGGTCCATGGCAGACATTACTCTTGTGTTGATTGAATGAGGGTCTTCTTTGTTCTTTCACTTCTGGAGGAATCCACAACGTTCAGCAAAGCTAGTTGAGAGGAGTTGATAGAAGGCAAAGCCTAAAAGTAGGAAAGGCAAGATTCACTTTTTGTCTTGTACAGTGGGAACCAGGGTTGCCATCATGGAAGTATTGGAATTATTACTGTCAGTGGCTTCCAGAAGATGCCATTAAGAGCAGCTCATTACATTAAGGATTTCAATTTAAATGTTCATCATTTACAGTAGATGCAAAAACAGCCAAAAGATTGAAGATGACTCCAAATGTATAACTGTTTGTGGCCCTGAAATTGCTAATGGCAGCCATTTGAGTTAATATAACATAGAAAAATATCTATGTGTTCTGTATGCTCACCAGATGATGCCACCATGGTTCAAAAAGTAGTTATTAATTTTATTATCTTGCCCAGCTCTGTGCTGTACCTTTGTTTTGATGCTGCTAGGGCTTGCAGTGCATGGGATAACCATGTAAAGGACTGCATTTCCCATGATTCCTCTCCCCTCTCACAGACATTGCCTCTATTTACAGCTTCCTATATGCCTCTCCATTACACGGTATAATGTAGTGCTGTAATTACTTGCTGTCTTTTCACATAACACAGACCTGCAAAACAGTTCTGCTGCCCAGCATGATAAACACAATCCCTCCAGAGAACTATAGAGGGAAAGGGAGAACCAGGGAGCAGTGAAGACAGGAGACATGTGAGCACTAGTCAAGGAGAGGGAAGAGGAGGGGTCGATAACCATCTGTTGAGTGTACAGGAGGCCACACAAGCAGGAAATAAACACCATGAACAGGAACACAACTGAATTTGTCAGAAAACTCTAGTGAACCATACTCTATGTTCTTCAATAGTGCGCTCACTAAGACATCATTACACAAAGTCCTGCTTTGAGTGACTCTTAAAGGGGTTGTCTGAGACTTTTTCACTGATGACCTACCCTCTGGATAGGTTATCAGTATCTGATCAGTGGAGGTCCGGCACCAGGGACTCCCGCCAATCAGCTGTTTTGAGATTGCACTGACGCTTGCAGTAGCACCACGGCCTTACCAAGCAGAGGACCATACATTGTATAGCGGCTGTGCCTGGTATCGCACCTCAGCCCCAGTCACTTCAATTGGGCTGAGCTGTGCCTAGGCCGTCTGACTGTCTTAGGCAGAAATGTAAATGATTACAGGTCTGATTAGACACAAGGTCTTGCCACAAGAGGGCATAAAAGTGCTTCCTCCGCTACCCTATAAAAAGGCTCTTAGAGGCTACTTTTTGGGTAGGCTACTTTTCTTGGTGAGAAACAGTAGACACATGCCTTTACCGTGCACCTCAAGACATTTTGCCCAGTTGAAAGACCTTAATAGGGTGCACATCATTGAACTCAGAGAAGCAGGATAGTCATTTTCAATGAACTACCCACCATCTAGGCCGTTCTGACCTAGGTGTTAGGAAATGTTGTGAGCAGTGGTTACAGGCTCTGGACAGCCCACCAGTAGAAATAATTGATTGATATGACGATAAACACGAGTAGCTCCCACAGATTTGTTGTCCACCATCCAGTCATAGGCGGCACCTTCATTACACACCCCTGTCTCTGCCAGGACCATTTTCAGGCACTGAGCAGAAGAAAACTTGGTGTCAAAGCGCCCATTACATCTCCTTGCACTGACAGCCAGCCACAGTTGCCGTCATTTGCAGTGGTGTCGTGAACGAGAAACCTGGACTGCTGTGGACTGGAACCATATTGTCTTTAGAGGCAAATTTTGATTCTGGGATCAGACGACGATTGGGTCGAGTATGGCAGTCTCGTGGTCTTGCTGTGGAGCGACACACCACGCCCCAACTGCTGGTGTGATGATCTGGGGAGCCATTGCATACGACAGTCGGCCACCCCTAGTAGTGATATGAGGGACATAAGAGCAGGACATCCTGTGGCCACATGGGTTGGCTCTCATGGTGGGGCTTCCAAATGGCATTTTTCAGCAGGATAATGCTCGCCCACACATAGCAAGAGTTTCCCAGGAACATCTCAGCCAGATCAGAAGACTTCCTTGGCTGCCCAGTCACCAGATTTATCACCAATCAAGCATTTATGGGACTTCAGCTTCAGCAACCTACAAGTGTGAAGGATTTACAGGCCCAGCTGTAACATCTATGGGCAAATGTGCCGCAGGATACCATACTGTGTGCCTCCGTGCCCAACCATACCTCATCTTGTATCCAGGCCACAGGATACCCAAAAGGCCCCTTGAGCCTCCTTGTAATTGTACAGTTTTTCCCAATAAACACACTAATATTGTAATCTCTTCCATATCATCATTACATTCACACATAGAAAGTTTCATTCAACTCCTTCTTGGTGAGTTTTGTTTTTGTCAATAAGTGTGGATTGACTTAGGGGTGTAACTATTAATAATGAGGCCCCATAGCAAAAAATGGAATGAGGTCCCCTTTCTCATGACCAACATCAGCAAGTGAGTTCATGTTATAATTAAAACATTTTTATACTGATACTTACCACAGTTACTTTTTGGTCTTAGTCATCATTGTCTGTTTCTTCTTCTTTCTTCTTCTTGGTGACTTTGAAAGCTAGATTGTTCTCAATGTCTAACACTTGCAGCTTCTCCAGTCCCTGGAAGGCGGACTCCATCACTGACTCAAGAGTTAACGTATTGAACCTGCAAAAAAAAAAAAGTTTTGGAAACCACAGTATTAAATGGGTTCTGTAGTTTGTTTAAACAGATGATCTATCCTCTGGATAGATCATCAGCATCTGATCAGCTTTTTGAGCGCCGCTGACTTCTCACTGTTTACCTCAGGCCCAGTGAAGTCACGACTTGTATCAACTGGCCTGGGCACGGCTAAGCTCCATTCAAGTGAACAGAGCTTAGCCGCGCCCAGGCCAGTGGATACAAGTCGTGACGTCACTGGGCCTGCCGTAAACAGTGAGAAGGCCGCGGTGCTCCTGGAGCGCCGCTGCCTTCTCAAACAGCTGATCAGTGGGAATCCTGGGTGTCGGACGCCCGCCGATCAGACAGATGCTGATGATCTATCCAGAGGATAGATCATCAGTTTAAACGAACTGCAGAACCTCTTTAAAGTAAAAAATGAAAATTAGACCAGCCCTGTACCTCACATGGATCCAGAGATCTCCTTATTCATTACTTTAATTGCTCTGCTACATTCTATTCGGGTGGACAGCTCAGGAGAAGTGTCTTTTCTGCTGCGGCTAAGAGGACATGTCCTTTCAGCTGCAGTTCTCTCCCTATCACAGCTCAGGGGGTTTGTCCTTTCTGCTGCAGTTCTCACCTTATCACTACCCAGGAAGTGTTTCCTTTCATCTGCAGCTCTTTCCCTAACACAGCTCAGGGGGTGTTTCCATTCTGCACAGATTTCTCCCTATCACAGTCCAGGAGGCGTGTCCATTCCGCTGCAGCTCTCTCCCTATAACAGCTCAGTGGGTGTATCCTTTCTCAAGAGGCATGTCCTTTCACAGGGGTTTGTCCTTTCTGCTGCAGCTCTCTCCATGTAACTGTCACAGCTTCTAACTGTACATATGACTGGTGGCTGTTGAAGGCTGGAATTGAGCATGTGCGACCACCTCAGTAGGACGCCATTATAATGAAGTACAGAGAATCTCTCAAAAGTTGGTCATTTTTGTAACATAAAGAAAATTAGAATACAAACTTGTTTTTCATGCTGAATGATATTAAAATAATATTTAAGGGCGACACAACCCTCTTGATGACATTTTAATTCAAGACATCATATTGTGTTACCTGAGGAAAATACCCTTTAAGTTAGGCGTGGACTGGAAGGCGCTGTCAGGGACCGTACTGATCTTGTTACTTTGAAGATACAGATATTCAAGACTCTCTGGAAGATCCGGGGGGACATAAGACAGCAGGTTTCCTGACAAGTCAAGTAGCTGAAAGTAGAGAAGCAGATTTCTTGATGACCAAGTATGTAGACACATGTAATCTATACTAACACATTAGCAACATGCTTGTTTCTCATGGATCTCAGTTGCAGCCCATGAGGCTGCTATGGGATCCTTTGAAAGATGGAGCCCATCTCTCACTAATTCCACCCCCTGTACTCTTGATTAGAAAGAACCAGAGGATCTACTTTGTAAGCAAACATGGGGATGGGGAATTGACCAAAGGCCCACGAAAGGGTAGGAAGAGGTAAACAAACATCAAGACTTCTTCTTAGTCAGAATTTCTGCAAAATGCTCAGGCCAGTCACTCTACTTTGCTCTAAGACATTGGTTGTCATGCAACACCACCTATGTACTCTTATGGGGAGCGAACTTTGAGGTTTGAAGAGCTACCTCACCTGGAGGCTACTGAGCTCTACCCAAGCCCCGATGTAGATGGAGCTGATCTTGAGTTTATTGTTTTTCAGATAAAGTTCTTTAAGTTTCGACATCCCGGCCAGTGTGTCTTGTGGTATTGAGCTAATTTCATTATCATTTAGTCTCAGAATTTCCAAATTCTTGGGGAGTCCATGTGGTACAGATCTCAAAAAGTTACCAGAGAGCTCCAAGGTCTTGAGGAGCCTCAGTTTGCGGAAAGCGTCCTTATGCACCGCGCTGCTCAGGATTTTGTTGTATCTCAGGTTCAGGTCCTCAAGGAGGTAAGTAGTGGCAAAATCATCCTTGGAAATACCAGTGATCTGATTGTGAAGGAGCATGAGCGTCTTCACCCTGCGTGGAAGTCCTGCAGGTACCTTCTCTAACAAATTGTTGTAGATATGAAGAGTGTGCAGCTTCTTTAAACCAAGGAAGGCTGACGGATGAATTCCTCGGGCCCTCAGCTTGTTGTTGTGAAGCAAAAGATACTCCAGATTTCTAATCTGAATCAAAACGTTATTAGAGATACTCCTGATTGAATTTTTTTCCAGGTGAAGTATTACAATGTTACGGGGTAGTCCGCTGGGAATGTGTGTCAAGTTATTGCTTGAAAGGTCAAGGTACTCCAATCTGTTTAGATTCCTAAAGTGACAAGAATAACCTTTGAAAAAGTAAGAAAATAATGATCTATGACATTTATTAGGAACATAATAGACTTAAAGATGAAAGAAAACTGAAGGGCCCTCAAGACCCCTTAAAATGCAAATATATCCAGTGCTCCAGATGGCGACCAAAATGATCGCCAATGCGACTTAGAATTGCAAAATGGGTGACAAGACGTCTTGTTGCCATTTGCACCCTCGGCTGCTCTGCCTCTTTAAGAAAAAAAGGCTTTCATCCAGCAGACACACGCTGCAGATGTCTGTAGTGTACGGGAACTGTAATACCCGTCACTACCAAAGGTCACTTGGTGTGCTGTCGTCCCTCCTTAATTATGGGGAAGTTGGTATATGTCAGTTTTATAAAATGTCATGTAATGTAATGCATGTATTTCCCTGTTGCTATGAAACTTGCAAGTACAGGCCGGCTAGGGGTGTCATTCCAGCTCTTAGGCATTAGAGGGAGCTAGGGAGCCCTAGTTTATATAAGGGCCAGACAAGGAAGGGAAAGTCAGTGTAACCTGATCTAGTGTGGAGTGCAGAAGTCAGTCTAGACCACAGCTCAGAAGTTTCTAGAGCCTGAGGAAGTTTCCAGAAGCTGAGAGAGACAGAGGCAAAGATCAGGAAAGCAAGAGGTACTCAGAAAGACAGAGGAGGTACTGATTAAAGCTATAGCCAAGGATATAAAGCCAGAACTAGGTTAATGGGCCTTGGTGAAGATATGCTATATTCCAGGATCAGACAGAAATAGAGTGCTAGCTCCTGTGCTGCAAGTCCTGTGTTCAACACTCTGTAATTACCTTGCTGTAACTGAATTGCCTGCATCGACCGAATTGCAAAATCGACTGTATGCCAAGGAACTGCGATTCCACTATTGTCTCTGCTGGAAAACTACTAAAGTTGGAGTTCTGTTTTAATACTACGTTTCCTCAATTTATTCCTGCATCCGCAAACGGCGTGCCACCGTTTACTTGGCACTGGCGTCACGAACTATTTCTACCTATACCTGCCCTTGCAGAGAGTCAGCTGTACCAGGTTAGTGTATATTGCACTACATCACCCAGAAACACCTACTGCACACAACTTGAGTACGCTGCACATCTCTTTTGGCGTCACGAACAGGATACGCACGCTTTCTAGTGCAAGAAGCGTGAACTTTGTGCCTTATACAGTTGCCCTGTGACCAAAGTGACAATTTTCCTGTTTTATTCAAGTGGACTTTGTGGACTGAAAATCGTACCCAAAGTGTACCAAAAACCTCTAAAAAGCGCTGTGCAGTGTTGCGCTACCCAGAGGAAGAAAATCGCCGCATTGGAGTGTGGTTTTGTGGACTTTTTACAATCCTGCTTGCTGTCAGTGAATGGACAGCGTTTTGCTAAAGATGGCCACCGGCTGCCTGGAGTAAAGTTTCCCGCGCCGCTGAGGACATTCGTGGGCGGATCCCTGCAAAGACACAGAGAGTCCCGCCCCTCTTCATCATCGCACCGCTGCGGCCCTGCTTCTCCTGCGTCACCGCGGTCTCAGGACGTCCGGAACCTCGCGAGACTTGGCCTGCGCAAGACCAGCGATACCGGTAAGCACTTGTAACCGGAGGGAAGGGGATTGTTCCGGCCCCTTTAGTCGCCAGCGGTCACCTCTCAATAGACTACTATGTCAGAGCCAGGAGTGCCTGAGCAGCCGGCCCCAGGAGAGCTTGCGGCTCCTAATCATCCTACAGCCCCCAGCATGATGCCCTTTACCATGCCTTACTACTTCGGGGCCCCATGGTTCCCTCGTTACAGGGGAGAGACCCATACCCTAAGGGACTTTAAAGAAAAGTTGCTGGCACTATTCCGATTGTACCCTATAAATGCCGACCAGCAAATGGAAATCCTGCTGGCACAACTGGAGGGAGCTGCCCGTAGAGAAGTGTTATCCTGGCCGGCTCCTGAGCGGAGTACTATAGAACAGATATTCACCCGCCTCAGAGCCACTTTTGAAACTAGGACTGCCTCAGAGATAAAGATGCATTTCTTTGGCAAGAAACAGAAGTCCGGTGAGTCCCTCCGTGACTATGCCCTATCACTTCAGGAGGCTTTAGGGGCTGTAATCCAGATAGATCCCAAAGAGGCTGATAACCAAGACCAGACCCTGAGGGAACAATTTATCAACGGGGTGTCTAGTGAACAAATAAGGACCCAGTTAAAGATGCTGTCTGCCCAGCACCCTAACAGTACCTTTCTGGACTTTAAAGAACTGGCTATAAAAATTCTGGGGTCCGCAGTATCTCCTGAGTTGAGCACCCCACCTGAATCATCAGCCTGCAGGCCAAAACCGCTTATCACTAACCGAGCTGAGGCCGGCCAAGCTGTTCAAGTGTCAGCTACTGATACTATTGCCATGCTGACAGAGCAAGTAAATCACCTCACTAAAAGTCTAGAGAGAGTGTGCAGAAAAATAGAGGAATGGGAAAAACCCATAATGCTAGATGAAGAATTCCTGTCACCTCCTAGGCCGTTCCCACCTCAATACCAAGAGACTCACCCCAGGGATCCTGGGAGGCGTAATAGAGGTCGCAAGAAGCCCGTGTGTACATACTGCAAAAAGCTGGGACACACAGAATCCACGTGCTGGCAGTTAAACGGGCAACCCCTGAGGCTGAGGACCAACCCTCGGGAGGTAGAACACTAGGTCCAGAGGATCCAAATTGGATGCCACGTTATGTAGGATCCCATCCTAAAATCAATATAGAGATCAACGGGATCCCCTTTGAAGCCCTATTAGATACTGGGTCTCAGGTCACTACTATTCAGCTGCCCGCATTTGAAAAGTTCTGGGACACCAACCAGTTGACCCAACCGCCTGAATCCTGGGTGGAAATTATCGCCAGCAATGGCAAACCAGTAAAGACTCATGGATACTGGGAACCCACCCTGCAGGTGGGAGAAGTAACCCTGCCTCAACAGGGAGTGATCGTAGTGCAGGCCGGTGACAGAGGAGGACATCCTGTCATTCTAGGCACCAATGTCTTCAAAAACTGTTATTCAGAAATACTTGCTGTATTACATCAGACTTTGCCCACAGCTTCCTCTGCATCCAGGAGGGTGATTCAAAAGACTATTACGGTGTTAAGTGCCCAGCAGAGGTTTGCTAATGGGAAAGGAGAAATTTGTACTGCCAAGATCCGTGATAATAAACCTGTGACTTTGCCTCCTAATTCTCAAACTCTTTTATGGTGTCGTGCTGTCCTGGGAGTCCAAGGCCGAGATTATCCAGCCCTGGTGGAACCAATCCAGATGGAGGATTATCCTTATGTGAGAGCTGCCAAGTGCCTGGTGAACGTCTCCCAAGGTAAAGTACCTGTCCGTCTGATTAATCTGAGTAATCATCCTGTTGCGCTTACTAAGCATTGCCCTGTTGCCCAGCTGTCCCAGGTGTCCTTCCAAGACATCATTCGTCTTCCAGTGACAGAAAAGCCGCCAGCTGCAGACAGCAGATGTTCGCCGGTGACCCAGCCACAAGTGCCCTGGTGGGAAGAGCTCCATGTAGGGGACGAGACTACCCCCCAACATCAACAAGAAGGGATTCTACAGCTTGTCAAGGAGCACCACCAGGCCTTCAGTAAGCATGCTACTGACTATGGAGAGGTTAGTGTCATACAACACACCATACCTACTGGCTCTCATCCTCCTATCAAGGAGAGATACAGACCCTTACCACCTACTTCATATCAGACTGTAAAGGAAATGATCCAAGAAATGAAAGACTCTAATGTGATCCGGGACAGCCGTAGTCCGTGGGCTGCACCCCTGGTTCTTGTAAAGAAGAAGGACGGTAGTATCCGTTTCTGTGTGGATTATAGGAAAATTAATCAAATAACCCACAAAGATGCATACCCACTGCCCCGCATTGAGGAGTCACTAACTGCTCTGGGCTCCTCTGCCTATTTCTCCACATTGGACTTGACCAGTGGCTACTGGCAAGTACCCATGGCCCCTGCAGATAGAGAAAAGACTGCCTTCACTACTCCCATGGGCCTGTTCGAATTCAATTGTATGCCGTTCGGGCTATGTAATGCCCCAGGAACTTTCCATGGAACGGTGTTTGGGTCACAAAAACTTCGAAACAGTGCTGCTGTATCTTGATGACGTCATTGTGTACTCAAAAACATATGAGGACCATCTGAAACATTTGGCAGAAGTATTTGAAATCCTTATCAAATATGGCTTGAAGGTAAAGCCATCCAAGTGTCACCTGCTCAAACCTGCAGTAAGATACCTGGGGCATATAGTAAGCGGAGAGGGAGTGCAACCTGACCCTGATAAATTGGCAGCTGTCTATAATTGGCCGGTTCCTACTACTGTCAAAGAGGTGAGGAGTTTCCTGGGTTTTGCCGGCTACTATAGACGTTTTATCCCCCATTTTGCTTAAATAGCTGATCCTATCCAGGAGCTCTTGAGGGGGCAACCCAAAAAGAGTCCTAGAACTCCTGTGCCCATTGAGTGGAATGAGAAAAGAGAGATAGCGTTCCAATTGCTAAAAAAGAAACTGACCGAGCCTCCAGTGTTAGGTTATCCAGATTATAGCAAGCCCTTCCATCTCTATACTGATGCTAGCAAGCGAGGCCTGGGAGCTGTGTTAGCCCAGATCCAAGAGGGAAAAGAGAGAGTGATAGCATATGCAAGCCGCTCCCTGAAAGGAGCTGAGAAAAATGACCAGAATTATAGTTCCTTCAAACTAGAGTTCCTGGCATTAGTGTGGGCGGTGACAGAAAAATTCAAGGATTATCTAGCCGCCACCCCGTTCATTGCATTCACTGACAATAACCCTCTGGCGCATCTAAATACAGCTAAATTGGGGGCCTTGGAGCAGAGATGGGCCTCTCGCCTTGCCAACTATAATTTCTCTGTAAAGTATCGTGCTGGACGTACTAATGATAATGCTGATGCTTTATCCAGACTTCCCACAGAGACAGCTCCTGATGATGTACGAGATGCTTGGGAAGATGTAGAGATGCCGGCTTTCTATAACAAATTTGCTCAACAGGATCAGGCTCGAGCTACCAATAACAGAGCTGCAGTTCCTTCACCCTCCAGTAGGCCTGAACCTAAAGAAGAAAGGTGGGTGAAACTACAGTCTGAAAGTAGAGTGCTGGGTGAGTTGTTGGACTTCATTACTAGTGGCAGAGCCCCTGAGAGGATCCGGCGTAAGAGTGCAGATCCTGAGCTCAACAAACTGTGGAGACAGCGCCATCAGCTCTTCATACAAAAGGGCCTATTGCTACGGAGAAGCCTAGACCCAGTGTCCAACGAGAGAGTACACCAGATTCTCATACCCCGACGAGATGCAGGTATGGTGTTGGAGATGTACCACAATCAATCCGGTCACTTTGGGGTCCAAAAGACTGAAGCTACTATCCGCCAGCGGTTTTACTGGGTAGGCATGAGAGAAGACATGGAGAAGTGGTGTCGAGAGTGTGTAGCCTGTGCCTTGAAACGAAGTGAGCACCATGATCAGAGGGCACCACTGAGACCCATTGTAAGTACCCGTCCTCTTGAACTTGTCGCCATCGACCATGTAAAACTGGAGCCTAGTCGCTCAGGGTATGCTTATGCCATGACTATTATTGATCATTTCACAAAGTTTGTTGTAGCAGTGCCTGTGAGAGACCAGACAGCCAAGACTACAGCCGAAATGTTCTGGAAGCACTTCCTCCTGCCCTATGGATGTCCAGAAAAGATCCTCACCGATCAAGGACCTGCTTTTGAGTCCCATCTGTTCCATGAACTGTGCCGCTTACACAACTGTAAGAAGATCCGGACGACGGCCTACCATCCTCAAGGTAACGGATTATGTGAAAAAATGAATCAGACCTTGATAGAGATGCTGAGGGCCGTGCCTCCTGAGAACAGAGGAGATTGGCCCAGTCTGTTGCCACAGCTCATGTTCACATACAATCATACCATACATTGTTCCACCGGGTATACCCCTTTTTACTTGATGTTTGGGCGCCAAGGGACATTGCCTGCTGATCATTCATTGGACATACATGTGCCTGATTGCATTAACCCATTACCTAACACCGACTGGGTTGCTGAGCACCAAAGGCGATTAGATGCAGCCAAAGCCATTGTTCAGGAACGTATGGACCTTGCTAGAGACCGACAGCAGAGAGACTATGATCAGGCAGCCCATGCAGAACCCTTGACCATAGGGGCCGTGGTATGGTTAAAGAATAACCGTCGTACCAGCAAATTGGACAGTAAGTGGGAGCGAAGTCCCTATGTTGTCACTGCAATCCCAAATGTTGGAACTCACACTTATGAGATCACCCGGGAAGACAAGGGATCCCAAATTGTACACCGAAACCGGTTGAAGCTCTGCCTGACACCAGAACCTAGTGCCGAGAGTTCCGGATCTGAATATCCTGTGTCAGAGTCAGCAATACCGCCTGAGGATCCTATGCAGGCTGTCAGTAATCTCAGGTATGACGCTGATCCCATGCATTGGCTTCTGACACCGTGGTTGAACTTGCTGGTGCCTGCTCCGGCACCTACTGTAGTTTTACCTCCAGAAGAGCCGGTTCAAGATGCCCTGGATCCAGTTCCCCCTGTAGTGGATATTGTTGTTCCTGTTGTTCCAGTTGTTCCTGTTGTTCCAGTTGTTCCTGACCGAGGTCTCACGGATGGAGACCCTCCTGTTGCTCCTCTCCCTTCTACCTCGTTGCTAAGGGAAGAGGAGACCCCTGTGTTGAGAAGGTCTACCCGGATGACCAGGGGACGTCCGCCAGTCCGTTTAGGAGACTTTGATTATTCTGGTGGTGTCTCCTCCCAAACAGTTGCCACGGGCAATACCTTACTTGACATTTGTGCGCAAGAATGGACTCCTCCACGTGAGCCCTTGCCTGTGATACACCCACGGGAAACTCCTGGGTAGTTCCGTTATTTTGCTGTCCTTTTATAGTGCAATTTGATACTAAGGAACCGTGCCCGGAGACAGACTCAAAAGTACCTGAGCCTCTGAGATTCTTACTCTTTTAAAAGTAATGTGCCCAGGGATGGACTCCACCGCATGAGAGCCTCTGTGATTTAATAAGAAATAACCTGGGTACGGACTCATGTTTGTTATTTGAGCCTCCAAGAACTTTTATACTGTTTTCTACTGTTTTATCATGGACTTATTCATTGTCATGGACTATCCTGGTTATAATGTTACGCTGTGCCAGGTCAGCGCCCCCGTTCCATTCACTATCCTGAGAGAAGAGAACGACGCCCCTTGTCACCACACTTCACTTTTGCCAATTGGACCTGATGTAAATGTAAATGCAGATGAATTACATGTATGTATGCCTGCATGTCTCTATTTTCTATTTCAGGTAGAGATTCCAGTTGGGAGACCCATGATGGAGTACGAGGTCGTACTCAGCTTAAAGCAGTGGGGTATGTAGTGTACGGGAACTGTAATACCCGTCACTACCAAAGGTCACTTGGTGTGCTGTCGTCCCTCCTTAATTATGGGGAAGTTGGTATATGTCAGTTTTATAAAATGTCATGTAATGTAATGCATGTATTTCCCTGTTGCTATGAAACTTGCAAGTACAGGCCGGCTAGGGGTGTCATTCCAGCTCTTAGGCATTAGAGGGAGCTAGGGAGCCCTAGTTTATATAAGGGCCAGACAAGGAAGGGAAAGTCAGTGTAACCTGATCTAGTGTGGAGTGCAGAAGTCAGTCTAGACCACAGCTCAGAAGTTTCTAGAGCCTGAGGAAGTTTCCAGAAGCTGAGAGAGACAGAGGCAAAGATCAGGAAAGCAAGAGGTACTCAGAAAGACAGAGGAGGTACTGATTAAAGCTATAGCCAAGGATATAAAGCCAGAACTAGGTTAATGGGCCTTGGTGAAGATATGCTATATTCCAGGATCAGACAGAAATAGAGTGCTAGCTCCTGTGCTGCAAGTCCTGTGTTCAACACTCTGTAATTACCTTGCTGTAACTGAATTGCCTGCATCGACCGAATTGCAAAATCGACTGTATGCCAAGGAACTGCGATTCCACTATTGTCTCTGCTGGAAAACTACTAAAGTTGGAGTTCTGTTTTAATACTACGTTTCCTCAATTTATTCCTGCATCCGCAAACGGCGTGCCACCGTTTACTTGGCACTGGCGTCACGAACTATTTCTACCTATACCTGCCCTTGCAGAGAGTCAGCTGTACCAGGTTAGTGTATATTGCACTACATCACCCAGAAACACCTACTGCACACAACTTGAGTACGCTGCATGTCTGCTGGGTGAGGATCCGCCCCTCACACTACCCGCCATAGAGGGTGGGCGTGGCTTGGGTTCCCGCTTCCAGCAGTCTGGCAAGTGTGGAGCTGAGCTGCTGGAGACATCTCAACTACAGAGCTCCTGCACAGTCCACGGCTGATAACACGACGCGAGTCACCCGTATGCAGATTTATTAGTGTGTTTTATAGGACTGGGTCCCTATGAGGTCACAAGGAGAAGCCAGAGATCGATAAACCCTATAAGAACAAGTATAAGCACCGACTGTGCCGGTTTAACACCACAGTATGTCGGTGGGATCCGCTGTCCTGGTCTGCATAGCACTGCTGGGGTGGCAAAGCATTATATTGATTTATGATGCTATGTAACCCTTAGAGATCTGGAATGTACTGGATAACACTGACCTAATGCTGTCAGTGTTATCCAATACATTCCAGAACTGTAAGGGTTACATAGCATCATAAATCAATATAATGCTATGCGACCCCGGCAGTACAGAGCTCCTGCAGACGCAATCCTATCAATGCACAGACTAGTAACCATTTCTGATCATAAATCCTATAATCTATTATTAATCCACAAGACCAGTATTCACTTCCAATTAGGGCATAGCAATCAGCTCTCAACCTTCCCGTCAGTCCGTGTTACTGCTGGCAGAAGGATGAAACGGTGGGACTCCCGCGGCCTAGGGGCTCGCCCAGCAGTCCCAAGGCACGCAGATGGACAAGGAGAGATTGCCGCCTATACTGCGCATGTTCTAGAAAAGGACGGCGATGTCCGTGCGCGGCTCCTTACTGACACGTGGGCGATGGGCAGAGAGCCTCCTTTCTGCTCCAAAGACATGTGGTAGAGTTAAAAAGAGGGAAAATGGCACAGAAGCAGGCTATAAGGGGTTAAGCACAGGCTAGTTCAGCTGCCAGAGGAGGTCCCCTACCTTTCCCACATCTCAGCTTGCTGGCAGTGAATGGAAACCTTCAAGGTTGAATGTCCATGTCCAGCCACAGTCACACAGTGAGCAGCACTAGAATATGGGCAATCATTCCTCAAGAAACAACAGCAGTGGGGATAGTTTATTTTAACCCATTCTGTGTCACATATAGAAGAATACTGGTTTGAAACCCCTTAAAAAAAAAGTAACTCCTTAAAGGGCTTGTATACACTAATTTCTGAGACTCTGGCAGGACCCTTGTTGGTGATTATACTTATCTGATCCCAAGTGCGGGGTCCCGGCTCGTTTGCTCCCCAGCCCCCGTTGCTTGTCTTGAGTCCCTTCATGAAAACTTCCTATTTGACGCCGTTACAGCCAATAACTGATCACTGCTTCCCTTACATTATGTTAAATGCTCTTGTGATGCACGGGGAGCAGATCCCCACTGTGGCCAGTGATTGTCTTGATGCTACTGCAGCCAAATGTTTTCATGGAGAAACCCAAGACAAGCAGCGGAGGCCGGGAAACGAAGGAGCCGAGACCCAGCACCTAGGGGTTACCAGCGCGAATCCGGCTAGTCTGACAGGTCATGGAAATGAGTGCACAACCCCTTTAACTGCGTGGGCTGTAGCTTAGAAAACCCCATGCTCCTAAGCAGGGCCGTTTTTAACGTGGAGCAAAAGGGGCAGCTGCCCTGGGCCTAGGTGCTCCTGGGGGGCCCAAGGCAACTGCCTCTTGACCCCCGCTGGCCACTGGAGGACCTTTCATGGGTCCATACTTTATTAACTAAGTAGCAGGACATGTAGGGCATACATGGGGGATGTCCCTGCACTTAATATTATTTCTGAGCGCCGCTCCGTTGCGCCGATCTGGCCCCCGTTACATTCTCCCGCGATGTATGCTAAGTAACAGCATCGGAACACCAGGGAGGAGACATCAGCTTTGCTCCCTTGGCGTTCCTTCTCCCTGGCTGTAGCGCTGTCCAATCGCAGCGTAGAACGTCACAGCCAGGGAGAAGGAACGCCCAGGGAGAAAAGCTGATGTCTCCTCCCTGGTGTTCCGATTCTGTTACTTAGCATACAGCGCGGGAGAATGTAACGGGGGCCACAGCGGCGCAACGTGTTCTCCATCTTGTTCTGAATGCGGCAGCGGCACTTGTGTTCTCCATCTTGCCCAGGGTCCAATCAATATTAAAGACGGCCCTGCTCCTAAGCATCCCAGCTATATTATATGTATTTTAAATTTGGCGACAGAAAATTTCATTTGGCTCCTAAATTTTTCAGGTTAGGAGCCAATGGCTCCTTGATATTTACTTTAGTCTGGAGCACTGATATCCATATGGGCTCTCCACCTTGCTAGTATAAGTCGTTACAGATTAAACTGGGTTTGAGGGCCACTCAATAACCACCATGCAGATTTGCAGCTGGGGTTTAGGTTTCCAAGCCTGCCCATAGCAAACCCATCTGTCCCTGCAAAGAATTAGTGCCAAACTCATCTCCAGAGAGACCCGGCGTCCGCATGGAGCTGGGGATGGTACATCTCACCTCACTGCACATGAGCTACTCATCGGGAATATGCACAATGAAGTGAGGTGTACCATCCTGGGCTGCACATGCTCCCCATGGAAGTGGAGATGAGCTCTGGACTCATCTCCTGGTAAGTTCAATTTGCTATGACGGTACAGATGGGTTTGCTATGCACAGATTTGGGACCCTAAATCACAGCATGCTGGTGGTTTAGTAGCCCCAAGCAGGTTCCGTTTTAAAAAAAAAAGACAAACAAGTTTCTTCTAATAGTAACAGAGGTGTAGCTACAGGAGGTGCCAAAGTTGTAGTTGCGCCCAGGATTTGGTGACTGATGGGGCCCAATGGCTCCTCTGCCACATAAGACACCAATATTATAAACGGCACGTGGTAGGTGGGGACAACCATTACAGATCTTGCACTAGGGCTCAGGAGCATCAGGTTACTCCTGTGAGAAGGGACACCAGTTTTTGGTGGACTACACTTACTGTATATGGAAGTTTCTGTTCCTACTGGACTGGACGAGTTATATTCTTATCATTATCCTGACACTTTCTCCAGAGAGGATCTTAAATGAGAATGAACTTACACAAACGTCTCGTTATCCATGCCTTCATTGGAAAGGAAGTTGTTTTGCAGGTAAAGCTCACGCAGTCCCATGAGGTTGCTGAACGCTCCTGATGGAATCTTCTCCAACCTGTTGTTCTGGGAGAGACAAATACGTTTTTAATGGCCAGAATGAGTTATGGCACCCTGGATCTAGTATAGCAGCGATGGCCAACCTGAGGCTCTCCAGCTGTTGCAAAACTACAACTCTTAGCATGCCCAGGCTACCTACAGCTATCAGCCTACAGCAGGGCATGGTGGGAGTTGTAGTTTTACAACAGCTGGAGGGCCGCAGGTTGGCCATGCCTGTAGTATAGGTTCAAAGAAGTATGTTTCTGAGAAATGTCATGTTTATGTGAGTTCCTAATTGGAAAATACTGAGCTAGATAATGATTTGTGATATGGGAAGCCGTCAGGATCTGACAGTACATTTAAAATGGGCTGTCCACTTTATACAATTGTTTTTTATTATTGACTGAAAACAAGCTAATAACAGGTTGTCCTCCTGCAGGAGAACCTGGTGCCATGTGTTTAATTCTCCTACGTCACCCCCACAGGGGAAATTAAATATTACATTGCATCAAGATATGTTCTGCTATTCTTGGTTAAGGGAAGTTACAAATGAGAGACTCATACGTATATTAACTCAAAGTGCCCTAATAGGGTATCGGAAAATGGGTTCTCTAAATCTGAAAATCTCATTATCACTTGGCTTACATACGTCTTTTTTGTTCTAGATGGTCCTCCTAAGGAGTTCCCCCCTCACAGTGTCTACAGGAGGGGAAACTATTCTTGTCCTGTCCATAGAGTTAGTTATACTAGGTGGGACATTTGTGAACAGATGGGAAATAATTCCTCATACCTTCAAGTGCAGTTTATACAGAGCAGGAGGCAGGTACTTGGGAACTTGTCTCAAGAAGTTGCTGGACAGTATAAGGATCTCTACATTGTCGGAGCGGTTGAACATGTTGTCTGGTAGGCCGGCATCCGACAGCTTATTGTTATGCAGATACACAGACCTGATGAGAAAGACCATCCATCATCCTCAGTGCTGCATCATCCATTGCCACAATACCAAGGTCTAACTTTCTACTGTTTGTCATTTAAATATTACCATTTATGATCCATTTATATTCCAAACACGAGGGCATTCGCACTGATCAATTTGCACCCTGTGCAGGTATAGATCGTGCCATGTGATTATGTGTTATTGGTCTACTTGAAAAAATTGCAAAGAAAATTTTCAACAGCCGTAACTATAGGGGGCGTAGAGGTGACAGTGGCCTGAAGGGCCCAAATGCCTATGTCTCTCTAGCAAACAGTTTAACACCATAAAGTTCATTATCTGCCCTGTGACATAATTCTGTGCAATATAGATCAGCTTTATTACACTTGTCTGTGATAGGATTCATTGTAAACATCACTGTGTTTATTATCCCTGTACTGTGACATCACTGTGTTTATTATCTCTGTATTGTGACATCACTGTGTTTATTATCTCTGTACTGTGACATCACTGTTTTTTATCCCTGTACTGTGACATAACTGTGTTTATTATCTCTGCGCTGTGACATCACTGTGTTTATTATCTCTGTGCTGTGACATCACTGTGTTTATTATCTCTGTACTACTGTGTTTATTATCTCTGTACTACTGTGTTTATTATCTCTGTGCTGTGACATCATTGTGTTTATTATCTCTGTGCTGTGACATCACTGTGTTTATTATCTCTGTCCTGTGACATTACTGTGTTTATTATCTTTGTATTGTGACATCACTGTGTTTATTATCTCTGTACTACTGTGTTTATTATCTCTGTACTACTGTGTTTATTATCTCTGTGCTGTGACATCACTGTGTTTATTATCCCTGTACTGTGACATCACTGTGTTTATTATCTCTGTATTGTGACATCACTGTGTTTATTATCTCTGTACTGTGACATCACTGTGTTTATTATCCCTGTCCTGTGACATCACTGTGTTTATTATCCCTGTACTGTGACATCACTGTGTTTATTATCTCTGTATTGTGTAAGAAGGTACCTGGAATAATCGTAGATGCCAGGTATGTGTCACCGAGGTTCCTGGCCTCGGTGAAGTAAGAGCCGGTAATTTATGTGTCAGCAGCAGCTATTGCTAATTGACACTGTGAGATTTAGCATGGCTGTCATAGCTGATCCCGGACGGCTCTTACTGGGAGTAGTCAAAGTGCTGGGTGGGTTTTGCATGTTCCAGGCCGGGTTTTGCCAGGCATAAAAACCAGCCAGCACTGCCAGGTGTGGTGGATTTACCTCCCTCTGACAGTGGAGGTCAGGAGTCTGTGTGCTGTGAACTGAGGGCTGTGCTGGGATTTGAGGTTTGAGTCGGGCTGGAGGACTCAGGCCCCTCTAAAGGCGAACAGGGCGTCTATGGACTTGATGAGGCTGAACTGCTAACAGGGTGTGAATTAACACCCAGGAGAAAAGGTGACTTTTATTGTTTATGGACTTTCCTTGTGTGTGAACAAACACCAAGCCATCTGCGTTTTGTAATACAGCTTATCTGCATTTTGTTATACACCAATGTGTGATCAAACACCGCTGTTTCATTCAAGAACTTTGTACTTTGCCTCTATACTGCATCCGCTAGTCCTAACTACCTGGCGTGAACGGCAATATATTTTTGGGTTTGTATTTTTGGGCACAGTTGTATGTCGTACATCAAACCAGCTGTATTTTAACCTGTTCCCCACAACAAAATGGAGGCTGTTGTGAAGGCCCTCATGGAGGCTAATTTGCAGCAGCAGGAGACCAACCTGCACCAACGGGAGGCTAATAAGCAGCAGCAAGAGACCAACCAGTTGCTGCTACAACACGTGATGGCTTTGCAGACAGCAGGAGCAACCCCAAGCGTCCACGATGTCCGGAAAGCAGTCTGTGCAGAGATCCCTAAGATGGCACCCGCAGATGACATCGAAACCTACCTGGCGATGTACGAGAAAGTGGCCACTAGGGAAAAGCTGCCCCGAGAACAGTGGGCTGAGGTTGTCGCGCCTTTCCTGGCATCAGAGTACCAGCGGGGGTATTTCCAATTACACGAAGGTAAAGGGTGATATTTTGGCAAGACTGGGGGTGAATGTGTTGGTCCGGGCCTAGCGGGTACATCAGTGCGGGTGTAAGCCGGCTGAGCCCGCGAGACCCCAGTATTATGACTTACTCCACCTTTTGCAAAAGTGGCTACAGCCTGATGTGCTGAGTCCCACGGCTATGCTGGATAGACTATTGGCTGACATATTCTGGAGGGCGCTGCCATCCCCTCTCCAGCACTGGATCGGCCAGGTATCTCCTGGAAATGGTGGACCTGGTGGAACGCTATGAGGCCACCAAGAATCTCAAGGGGGGTTCTTTTGGGAGGAGGGCAGGCAAACTCCAGAACTCCCCACCCCAGGTCCACTGGTATGAGCCAATGAAACCCCCCGGGAGGTTTCCCTATGGGCTGGACCCAGTTAATCTGCTGGCAGTGTCAGGAACCTGGCCACACCAGGGTTGAGTGTCCTCATCGGGTTGAGCCCATTGACACTAATTGTGGTTACCGACAATCGCTATATGCTAGGAAACTGTGTGCCACAGGTACCCCGGGAGGCTCTAGACCACTTGTGCCAGGTGGAGGTGGGAGACACTCAAGCGGAGGCGCTGCTGGACTCAGGGAGCTTGGTGATCCTGGTAATGGCTACCCTGGTGCAGTCCGCTGAGTATACTGGCCAGAAAGTTGGGGTGATGCGCATTCATGGAGACTTGAAAGACTACCCCACCACGCTGGTGTCTGTAACGACGGTGGCCGGCAGGTGGACCCACGAAGTGGCAGTCGCCACAAATCTCCACTATGAACTCATAATAGGGAGAGACTTTCCAGGTTTCCCTGCCCTATGGCCGGTTGTGAGAGTTAAGGATACCCCTGAGACAGGAATAAGCCCCCTTGTTCAGGGGGATGTCCAGAACCCTGGGAACCTGAGGCCGAAGGGCCAGCAGTAGGGGTTGCCCCCGGGTCCTGGGTTGGCAGACCTCAACGTATCTGGGGAGAATTTCGGTACAGCCCAACGCCGAGACCCAACCCTATCCCGGCCCCTGGAGAATGTGGTAATACTTGATGGTGTACCCCAACAACCTGGGGCCAAGTCGATGTTTCCCTGTGTTGTGGTCCACCAGAATATGATATATTGGGTAAACCAGCTGCAGGGTGAACCTGTTGAACAGTTGGTGGTGCCCGGGACGTATCGAAAACTCGTGTTAGCTTTAGCCCACCAACATGTTCTCGGGGGTCATCTGGGACTGCAGAAGACACAGGATTGGATACTACAACGGTTTTACTGGCCCAGTGTCTTTAAAGAGGTGGATGACTTTTGTAAGTCAACCTGACCTGCCAAACCACTAGCCCTCAGCACTTGTTCAGCAGTCCCTTAGTGCCCCTCCCGATTATCAAGGTACCAATTGAGAGAATCGCTATGGATCTCGTAGGCCCAGTACCGAAGTCCGCTAGGGGGGCACCAACACATCTTGGTCGTCCTGGACTACGCCACTCAGTACCGGGAGGCGGTGCCACTGCGATATACATTGGCCAAACTCATAGCAAAAGAGTTAATGGAGATATTTTTCCGAGTGGGGATACCCAAAGAGGTTCTGACTGACCAGGGGACTCCTTTTATGTCCAAGGTCCTGCGGGAGCTCTGTAAGTTGCTGAATATCAAACAGATATGGACATCCGTCTATCACCCGCAAACTGACGGCCTAGTAGAAAGGTTTAATTAAACATTAAAAACTATGTTAAAATGAGTAGTAGCTAAGGATGGAAATGACTGGGACCTCCTTCTACCTTATCTTATGTTCGCAGTGCGAGAAGTGCCCCAGGCCTCTACTGGGTTCTCGCCCTTCGAACTACCATATGGAAGACATCCACGTGGTCTGTTGGACATAGCCAAAGATGTGTGGGAGCAACAACCCACACCATATAAAAGTGTTGTTGAATACATCACCCAGATGCAGGAACGTATGGAAACTGTGTTGCCGCTGGTAAAGGAACATATGGAGGCAGCTCAGCGAGCTCAAAGTCAGGTGTATAATTGGCAGGCTCGGGTCCGGATCTTTGACCCGGGAGATCGGGTTTTGGTTCTGGTACCGACAGTGGACAGCAGGTTACTGGCTAGGTGGCAGGGACCCTACGGGATACTCAAAAAGGTTGGAGAAGTAAACTACAAGGTACACCAGCCAGGGTGGCGGAAGCTGGAGCAGGTGTACCATGTGAATTTACTCAAACCGTGGAAGGATAGGGAGACCAGTACTGACGATAGCCCACAGCCGAGTTTTCTAGGGGGAGAGGTTCCGGCCCCTAAGTCTGATGTAAGGGAAACGGTTGCCACAGTGAAGATTGCTGACAGCCTCTCCTCTAAACAGACTCAGGAGGCCAGGGAATTTGTCAGCAGGAACACGGATGTGTTCTCAGACCTCCCTCGATGCACTTCGATAATCCAGCATCACATTGTCACTGAGCCTCAGGCCAAAATCTGGTTCAAACCATATCGGTTACCCGAGGCTCGGCGACAGGCCATCTCTGAGGAAGTACAACTAATGCTGCAACTAGACATCATCGAGGAGTCTAGAAGTGAGTGGGCCAGCCCTATAGTACTAATACCCAAACCGGACGGGACCTTGCGGTTTTGTAATGATTTTCGAAAATGAAACGAGGTATCTAAGTTTGACGCATATCCCATGCCCCGGCTAGACTAACTGATTGAGAGGTTAGGACAAGCCCGGTATCTTTCGGTTTTGGACCTCACTAAATGGAATTGGCAGGTGCCCTTAACGGAGGCTGCCAAAGAGAAAACTGCCTTCATCACACCAGAGGGGCTGTACCAGTATAAGGTGTTACCCTTTGGTCTGCATGGCGCCCCTGCCACTTTCCAAAGGCTACTGGACATTGTGCTGCGACCACATCGTCGGTAAGCTTCGGCTTACCTGGACGATATTGTCATCCACAGTACCGACTGGCAAAGTCACCTGCCCAAAGTGCAGGCTGTAGTAGACTCCTTTCAAAAAGCTGGACTAACCGCTAACCCCAAAAAAATGCACAATAGGGTTAGAGGAGACAAAATACTTGGCGTATGTCATTGGGCGCGGAGTGATCAAACCTCAAGTAAACAAAATAGAGGCGATAAGAAATTGGTCCCGACCTGTCACCACTAAACAAGTAAAGTCGTTCCTAGGAATAATAGGCTATTACATCAGATTTGTTCCCCACTTTGCCACTATAGCCGCGCCCTTGACAGAGCTCTTGAAGGGATGAAAATCAGTGATGGTTAGCTGGGATGAGCGGGCGGAAGAGACTTTTTCCACTTTGAAGTCGGCCCTGTGCGGGTCACCGGTTTTGGTGACGCCCGACTTCAATAGGGAGTTCGTGGTACAGACAGATGCCTCCGAAGTAGGCCTCGGTGCTGTACTCTCTCAGGAAGTCAACAGGGAGAAGCATTCCGTTGTCTTTTTAAGCCGCAAGCTCATCCCAGCCGAAACCAGGTATAGTATAGTGGAGAGATAGTGTCTGGCTATCAAGTGGGCACTTGAGTCTCTCCGCTACTATTTGTTGGGGAGAAAGTTCTGCCTGGTTACTGACCACTTCCCTCTCAAGTGGATGAGCCAGGCCAAAGAGAGAAATGCCAGAGTCACCAGGTGGTTCCTGTCCTTACAGAACTTTAAGTTCTCCGTGGAACACAGGACAGGCTGGTTGCAGAGAATATACTGTATTGCAGGTGTTCATCCCCTCATGGTTAAACAAAGGGGGGGGGGGGTATGTAAAAGGGTACCTGGAATCATCGTGGATGCCAGGTATGTGTCACCGAGTTTCCTGGCCTCGGTGAAGTAAGAGCCAGTATTTTATGTGTCAGCAGCAGCTATTGCTAATTGACACCGTGAGATTTAGCATGGCTGTCATAGCTGATCCGGGACGGCTCTTACTGGGAGTAGTCAAAGTGCTGGGTGGGTGACTACTCCCCATGAGGCTGAACTGCTAACAGGCTGTGAATTAACACCCAGGAGAAAAGGTGACTTTTATTGTTTATGGACTTTCCTTGTGTGTGAACAAACACCAAGCCACCTGCGTTTTGTGATACACCTTATCTGCATTTTGTTATACACCAATATGTGATCAAACACCGCTATTTGATTCTAGAACTGTGTACTTTGCCTCTATACTGCATCCGCTAGTCCTAACTACCAGAGCGAAACCCCACAATTGCGGCATCACTGTGTTTGAAGCAGGCCGCCCCTTGGGGCCCTAAAGATGACCCGAGCAACCAGGTGTAGGAATGGCCCAGTAGTATAGGGTGGCCTACAATGTCCCTTTATGTTGTATGAGTGTCACGGTGCTCCTACCTGGATACAGCTGGAACACCAGGTGTTGGTTCAGAAGCAGACAAATAGGGGTTAATAGTTGAAGGATAAAAGAAATAATTGAGTCCAGACCTTATGATGAAGTTGAATAGCAGCTTTACTTTAATAAACTTTCATCAGAAACAATCTTCAAACTTTGTCTTGGTCCCAGCAGGCTTTGGCATTAAAACTCTGGCAGGCAAACTCGTCTCTGCTACATCTGTTGCTCTCTGGCGCTGCTGTACTGACAGGCTGACTGTATGACTCAGCTTTTGCTGTATGCTGCAACTTCTCTCTGTAGACTGTCTCTTAAGTTATACCAGGGAACTTTCTTCCTGGCTCCTGAGACTCTAAGCTTTGGCCTCCATGTCCAGCTGAGCTTAGGGTGCTCTGGCTGGGTGGCTTTGCTTGGCCTGGGCACATCCAGCAGCGAAATGCTCAGCACTTGCTTCCTTCCCCTAGCATGAGGTAAGCTAGACTGCTACTAGAAACTGGTCCCCACCCTTCCTGCAGGAAGTGGGACTCACCCACTCCTCCACAGAGGGGGGTTAGAATCGACTGGAAAGCTCCATTTCTACCTAACTGTAGCTCTGCCGTATTTTCTGCCACCTGCTGGTGAACCAGGCACATTACATGTTAACAGTTGCATAGAAATAGATATGCACATTATACAGGACCTGGAAATAAATGCATAGATGACGTGATATTAGCATACACAGATAGGAGCAAGGCGTAGGAGAGGTAATGCCACTCTGGGGCGTTACATGTTTATTATTTCTGTACTGTGACATCATTGTGTTTATTATCCCTGTACTGTGACATTACTGTGTTTATTATCTCTGTCCTGTGACATCACTGTGTTTATTATCCCTGTCCTGTGACATCACTGTGTTCATTATCCCTGTCCTGTGACATCACTGTGTTTATTATCTCTGTCCTGTGACATCGCTGTGTTTATTATCCCTGTACTGTGACATCACTGTGTTTATTATCCCTGTACTGTGACATCACTGTGTTTATTATCCCTGCACTGTGACATCACTGTGTTTATTATCCCTGTACTGTGACATCACTGTGTTTATTATCCCTGCACTGTGACATCACTGTGTTTATTATCCCTGTACTGTGACATCACTGTGTTCATTATCCCTGTCCTGTGACATCACTTTGTTTATTATCTCTGTATTGCGACATCACTGTGTTTATTATCCGTGAACTGTGACATCACTGTGTTTATTATCCGTGAACTGTGACATCACTGTGTGTATTATCCATGTCCTGTGACATCACTGTGTATTATCCCTAATCTCTGACATCACTGTGTTTCTTATTCCTGTGGTGGATATCATTGTACGCATTTTCCCGGTTCTGTGACATAACTGCAATAATTAATTCCTGTGTCGTGACATCACGGGGTGCACAGTATGTCTATGTGGAAAGCTTGCCGTTGCACTTGGGAACTGCAAATTGCAGATACAATTTGGGGGCCCGTTACGGATTATGCATGAGGGTCTAGAAGTTTGTGGTTGTTGCTTTTTTTCACCGGCAAAAGAAATGAAAGGGAATGGAAACCCAAAAGGATGTGAATTATTTTAGTCTCATGATCCCATTTTCTAATTCTAATATTTCTTATTTTTGGAGCTTTGGAGCCGCTCACTGTTATATAAGGAGGGATGTTTCTTGTTATACACATTTCACCATATGTTTTCCGTATGTATAAGGAAACTGGCAGTTATTAATAAAAAGAGGGGCATTTAAAGCACAGCCGTGCGGACTATACATAGACTGCATCTGCTGCAAGTTTTTTATGGGGTCTGTAGTGAATGGAGTATTATAAGTGATTTTTTTTTTTTTTGCAGAAGGTAAATGTGCGAGAGAAATGTGAAGAATACAACTGGAAAATATCCACTGGGCGACCTCTGTGTGTAGTATGGTTACCGCTGCTCTGCGAAAGAGTTAATATTTCATACAGAAATTGGAAGGGGGACAAAACAACACTCTGGAAGCAGAGCTAATAAAGAACATACTTTCATATGAAGCAGAGTATCCGGAGTATCCAGTCAGCTAAATGAACTGCTCAAAATGGGAACCTTAAAGGGTTTTTCCATAATTGGCACATCAATTAGGCATGTAATGAAAATAAATTTAGAGGAGGTCCTGCAGCTGGAACCCCTTGCGTCCCAAGCAGGGCTGGCATCAATGGAGCAGATGCTAGGACTCTCTGTACTCCAGGGAGCCCACCGCTGCCCACCTAGTTCATTTTTGGGATGAAGCCATTTTTCTTTCCCTGGATTCAATTGTATCCGTGGACTGAAGATACACTGACGAACAAAAGGGTAACAATGTTTTGAACTTTTGACTTTCAGGCTCCATATCTCTCCTTCCACTACTGCTTCGAACGTGAGACTACCATCATTTTATAGACCAGGGATGCTCAGCCAGCGGACCTCCAGCTGTTGCAAAACTACAAGTCCCAGCGTGCCCTAATAGCTGTAGGCTGTCCAGGCATGCTGGGAGTTGTAGTTTTGCAACAGCTGGAGGGCCGCAAGTTGAGCATTCCTGTTATAGACAATCTTCGCTGCAGATCACCCGTTTCCAATGTTCAACTGTCCACACTTTTGTGCAAACTCAATATGATGCTTCTTACGACAATATTGAAGTTGAGGCATCTTCACCTTTTTTCGGGCCACCATTCCAGTCTTGTGTAACGCACATCACACGGTGCTTGCACGGACGTCTGAGATCTCGCTATTATGAAGTATATGAGTATATGAAGTGTCACGCCAGAACTTATAGACCTTGTGATGAGCCGGCTTGCTGACTCCGATATTTTTCCTGGACGTCCATCTCTTGACTTTGGAATGGATGGACGGACTTCATGTCATATTTTTCCAACTGTCATGGCGCTCACATGATGCAGTTTGGCAATTTTCTTGGCCAATATACCGCTATCGATGAGCTGCTGTTTCTCTTTTCTTGGGAAATCTTCTTCATGGCTGCTCCTGGATTCAAACCACTGACCTTTCACTTTGGAATCCACCTAATACCTCACTGAGCTATTAGGGAATGTGAGAACAGGATGTAATTTGCGGTATACAAGAAGAAAAAGATTGTTCCACCACCAGGAGCAAAACAGTAACAATACAGTTACATGACAAGAATCTGCATAACTAATAATATGCTAAGTAGTTGCAAGTCCAATGTATGTATGGGATAGCCAAGATGATTGTCTATAAAATGATGGTAGACTCACGTTCGAAGCAGTAGTGGAAGGAGAGATATGGAGCCTGAAAGTCAAAAGTTCAAAACATTGTTACCCTTTTTAAATAGTCCGAAAAAAGATACTCGCGCTGCCGTCTAAGTAGGGGAGGTAAGCCCGCACAATGTCAGACTAGATGTGGGCTGCGTCGCTGCAGGGTTCCAATATGGGGTTAATTGCCAAAAACACCCCAATAAATAGGGACAAAAAAATGTCTTCTCTTATTGTAACCCTTTTGCTCGTCAGTGTATTAGCGGCACTGAAGGGTGCAAAGGAGCCCTGCTTGAATCTCTGCCCTGTCCTATGAGTTCTGGTCAGATCCTGGGAACCTCGGGATCCTGGTGCCTGGTTTGGGTTAAGAGGGGGAATCTCAAACTACAGTGTTTTCCAATGAGATAACTGAGAGGTTGGAAACCTATGAGTGAGAGATCTCAGGCTTCCATAAATCTCAATCATAAGCAGCCACCCCCCACCAAATCTGGGGACTATAATCCAAAGAGGACCTCAGCTCTCGTAGACTTGGGTAGCTTCACCTCACTTGCAGAAGTACCCTATAGGCACAGCACCTCTACCCTGAACCGGGGACCTGGCAGTATTTTCTAGGGTTTTATTAAGATTTAAAGGAAAAAATTATGTTATTTTAGCATAATAAGCAAACATGGCTACAGTCATGCATGTTCTAATACATCAATGCAACATGTAACGTTATGTTGGTCTCACCGTAGGTTTGGTTTATGTCCAAATGTCATCACATAGATTTTAATTATAAAATTTGCAGCAAAGTCTGCGCTTATGAGCGAGTTTGGAAGGAACCTGGGCGCCAGGGTGAGCTGAAACATACAAGAGATTGGGGTTAGAGGTCAAGGTATGAAATGTGACAGTATCATGTAGCATCTCTACAGAACTGTCTATATATACAGAAATCAAAGGTTTAGGAACTTTGCAAATGACTAATCTTGTACAGTCTTAGGCCTCATGCACACGACCGTTGTGTGTTTTGCGGTCCGCAAACCACGGATCCGTAAAACACGGATGGCATCCGTGTGCATTCCGCAATTTGCAGGACGGCACGGACAGCCATTAATATAACTGGACAAGAAAAAATATGAGATCTGCACACCCTAGATGGTGGGTGCTCGTAGAAGCCATTAATATAACTGCCGCAAAACGACGCACCAAGCATTAAAAAGGCTTTCCAGTATTTTACCACTGATGACCTATCCTCTGGATCATCAGTATCTGATCGGTGGGTGTCCGACACCCGGGACCCCTGACAATCAGCTGTTTTCAGAAGGTATCGGTGCTCCTGTCTTCTCTCTGCTCACCAAGCACAGCGCCGTACGTTGTATAGTGTCTGTGCTTGGTATTGCAACTCAACCTCATTCACTTCTATATGGCTGAGCTTCTCCTAGGTCATGTGACCGATGGACGTGTCGTCACTGGTCTAGCAAAAGCAGAGAGAAGGCAGCTGCGCTACTGCCAGCACCACTGCCTTCTCGAACAGGGGATCGGCAGGGGTCCCGGGCGTCACACCCCCACCAATCAAACACTGATGACCTATCCTGAGGATAGGTCATCAGTTTCAAAATCTTGGAAATCCCCTTTTATTAATGCTAGGCGCATCAGGGACTTATGCACCGGGCCAACGGCCGCAGATGCCTTCCTGAACTCAACTGTATCACTGTCCTCAGGATGGTGATATAGTTGAATATTGTGGTGAAGGCAACATTATTTTGTGCTGCACTTTGCTAATTGGTTCTGCAGGGGCGGTATTTTGAGCTGCATTACAGTATTGCAGGCCCCGCCTCCTTCTGTTGTCCCTGCCTGCTTGTGTTGCCCTGCCTTCTGTCAATATGGACCTGCCTACAACATGGGGGCAATTAAAAATTTTTTTTTTTCCAGGGCCACTTTAGCTTCCTAGTCCCCCCATGTCCAGTAGCAGAAATCTCAACGTAAGCAAACGATCTACCAGCTATTACAAAAAAATCTATTAAATTGATTCCAGTGGCATTATTTTTTACATGCAATACATAAATAAATCATTCAAACTGGACTAAGCGGGGGTGGGCTGGTGGCATGTAGTACGGGGGCGCCGGGTGCCAACCTTGTCCAGGTTAATTAGGTATAAAGATAATACGATGAACTGAATCTTTGACCTGGGTGAGGGAAAGCTGAGCTTACGCCTCTGCTCTTTAGAGTAAAGAATTAAAGAATGTTTTATGTCCCTAGGGATGTGCCCCCCAATACATGAGATGACACAACCCCTTTAGGAAAGGACGTGACAATGTTATACATATCACATATAACTAACCAAATGAAAATTTTTTATTTGTTCTACACAAAATAAAATAAAAAGTAAAAAAGACTATCCTCGTTTTTTTAAAGGAGTTTTTCAAGTCTTTTATACTGATGACCTATCCTCAGGATAGGTCTCAGTATCTGATTGGTGGGGTTCCGACACCCAGGACCCCCACTGATCACTCGGTTGAGACTGCAGTAGCGCCACTACCATCTTTCAGCTCCCCAAGCACAGCGCCGTCCATTTCATAGTGGCCGTTCTTGGTATCACAGCTTAGCCCCATTCACTTCAATGGGAATGAGCTGCTCCTATGTCATGTGACTGATGAACGTAACGACACTCGGCCTAGGCAAAGCTGCGAGAAGGCCGTGACGCTACTGTGAGCTCCGGTGCCTTCTCAAACAGCTGGTTGGTGGATGTCCTGGGTGTCGGACCCCCACCGATCAGATACTGATGATGACCTGATGTCTCGGAATGCCTCTTTAACATGTTTGTATACCTTAGGGGTCATGTATTAAAGTTCTGCACCAGTAGACAATACGTAAATGTCACATGTGTCGTTTTGCAACAAAACTTGCAACTTTTTGTTCCCCCCCCCCCCCCCCCCGACACCCTCGCCACTTTTCCAAAAAGTGATTGGGGTGTTGGCAGGACTCATTTAAGAACATGTGCATATCACCTCCTGGCTGTAGTCGATTTCTGTTCTGGCAGCAGAAGATACGACAGATTTATTAAGATTCATGCAGCTCTGAATACATTGGTTGGATCTTGGTAGTAAATGAGCCCCATGATATATGTAGAGTATATCCCTCGAAATGCGTTGTGTCCTCTATTTGGCTGCCTCACACGCATACAATGTTGGTGTAGGTGAAAGAAAATGCAATTAGTGTCTCTTCGGCACCATTTGAGTTAATAGGCTAAACGTGGAATCAAATCCTCCCACTGTCTGTGGTTACAAGCTGTAAAGTAAGTGACAAATCCCTGACGCATCTCACTTAATCTTGAACTCAATCTGGACCCTATTATGGGCCAAACAAAACACAGGTTGGAAGGGAGATGGATCCAGCGAAACACATCCCAACGTCTTATCTGGGCTCCATCTCTGGATTTGGAGGCTGCCAGACCTCTGCATTGTGCATTAAGAGAAAACCTCCCGCACTTGGGCCCCAGGGGCTCCCCATTTAACCTTACCAGTGTCACACATAAATATATGCAGCATCAGCTCATTCCTTGCATACAAAACCACCCGTTTTTTAAAATAAAATAGAAAATTCCTATGGATTATGCTTTAGGCAGAAGAATATACAGTATATTTATACATACTGGTCGAGATTTCAGCTCTAAAGCATGCAGAATTGTGAATGCAGCTCTGGACTATAATTAAGGGCTCATGCACACGAACATATTTTCTTTCTGTGTCCGTTCCGGGTTTTTTTTTTTGGACCTTTTGCAAAACCGATCATTTCAATGGGTCCACAAAAAAACCCAGAAGTTACTCCGTGTGCATTCCGTTTCCGTATGTCCGCAATACGGACAAGGATAGTACTGTTCTATTAGGGGACAGCTGTTCCATTCCCCAAAATACGTAATGTACACGGACGTCATCCGTATTTTTTGCGTATGCGTGTTTTGCGGACCGCAAAAAAAATGCATACGGTCGTGTGCATGAGCCCTAAGGCTGTAACCAGGGACAGACTGGGAACTTGGGAAATGGTCCTCGAAAAAACAAACTAAAGTGGCCCCATTTTGCAGTTGGGTCCAAATTGGCAAAAGGTGGAGTCAACAAAAGTAGGCGGTGCCAGCAACACCATGTTGTGGCACCTTATACCACCCCAGCAGAGCCAAATCACAAAATACTGCTCCAGCAGCACAAGTTAGCTCCCCTCTGTGTTGGTCAGCACCACCTGCCACGTTGTGTCCTCCTACTCCAGTTGCTTTAGGATGGCAATACTGTTGAGTTCAGGGGGACCTTCAGACCATTACTTACCATGGTTGGTGCCCGTGAGGAGGGCTCCTGGAGCCCCCTGGGCATTGGCCCACTGGGCAGTTACCCTGTAGGGTCTATGGCCAGTCCGCCCCTTACATACTTATCCTATTATGTAGATTAATGGTGTTGTCCAAGATTTTCATATTGATGGCCAATATCTGATAGGTGGGGGTCTGATTCCGGGCACCCTCGTTGATCAGCAGTATGTGAAGGTTGAAGAGCTCTGCTGAGCGCTGCGGCCTCTTCCTAGGCCAGTGACGTCAAGCCTGCACCTCTCAAGCCTGCTTCTTCCTACTTCTATTTACAACACAATGTACGGCGCTGTGCTTGGTATGCTGTGAGGAGGTCACTTCAAACAGCTGATCGGTGGGTGTACCAGGAGTCGGACCGTTGCCGATCAGATATTGATGACCTATCCTGAGCATAGATCATCCATACCAAATCCTCTGACCACCGCTTTACTTCTATATGTTTAGTATAAAATATTAATAATAATACAATAAATATTAACACAGAGGAGAGTCACTACAATAACCTGCAGATAGACTTATGGTAGTTTTATTCTACGTCCTCCACGAACACAATTTTGTTGCTCAACAAATTCCTATCTACGGAAATATGACTTGCCAATAATCACGAGCTTGATTGTGGATATAAATGATATGCATGAAATTTACTAGGCCGGTAACAGAAACACACAGCTGGCCTTGGGAGTAGTAGGAACAGAGTCTGGAAACCTTGACCGGTTTGATTAGAAGCCATCAGAACATTGGCAACGACCTGGACACTTGGAGCTCCAAATGTCATGAAACTGTATTATGGGTATTCAGCGCCAGGTTTAGACTCCATACAAAGACTGAGCAACAACCATATAACGTTTTTAGCATTTACAAGAAGTGAGAAGAGAGCTGGCCCTACTCCATATTGGTCTATCCTCTATGATGGAACGTTCCTAGTCAGAAAATAATTGAAGTGCCTAATCCTATATTCAAAGAGGTATCCCAAGGAAGAGAACCATCTCACCAGTGCCACCTATTGGAAGTGGCCTCCTATGAGTCAAGATCCGGTTTCCGTACTTCCGTTCCGCAAAAGTAAAGAACATGTCCTATTATTGTTCCGCATTACGGACAAAGATAGAACTGTTCTATTAGGGGCCTGCTGTTCCGTTCCGCAGCATACGGAATGCACACGGATGGCATTCGTATTTTTTGCGGATCCATTTTTTGCTGACCGCAAAAAACATACAGTCGTGTGCATGAGGCCTTACTGGAAGTACTTCATGGTATAGAGACTTATGTGCAATGCTCCATGGGAAACTAATAGTGTTGAGCGCGAATATTCGAAAAGCAAATTTTTTTCGCGAATATTGGCACTTCGAGAATTCGCGAATATTTAGAATATAGTGCTATATATTTGTAATGACGAATGTTTTTTGTTTTTTTATAACACAGTACATATCAGGTGATCATCCCTCCCTTCTTCTAGCTTGTGGGCCAATGAGAAGGTTTTGTCACAGCTTAGCAACATCCCTAGCAACCAATAGAAAAGTTGCCTACCCCACGCCGGTATTTCGCGTGCATTATGCGAATAATACATTGCCGATTTTCGCAATCAAGAATATAATCACAAAATAACGAATATATGATGAATATTTTACAAAATATTTGTGAAATATCGCAAATTCAAATATTGCCCCTGCCGCTCATCACTAGAAACTAATATGGAAAGAGGTATCTCCCAAGGAAGAGAACCAAGGCATCGCACTGAGCCAACTAGAATCCTACTCCCTACTGGTGAGGGGCAAGCACCCCCAACACAGCGGTCTACGGATGGATATCTTGCCTAGCTATATTCCCTTGTCAAATCCCAAGGCACGTTGGAAAGTCAGATCTTGACTCATAGGGAAACACTTCCAAGAGGTGATGCTGGCAAGATGGTTCTCTTTCATGGGAGATACCTCTTTGCATAGTCATTTCCCATGGAGCATTGCCAATAAGTCTCCATACAGGACTTGTCTCTTTAAGGACATTCAGCACCCTGCCAGATCTTATTTTTGCATTTATATGTTTCGGGAGGGCAGCTGACCAATGGGCGGCGTTCCTCTCAGGTGGCGGTGCATCAGGGTGAGCTTGAGTCACTTGGGAATTTATTGTGGAAAAGACACACAATACTCCTGTTTTTACCATACAGTTGTGGCTACATGACTTTGATATAGTAGGATTATTTTAAACATAATTAATTCTTGGATATACCTAGGGTAAAATATTTGGTATAAAAGCTATATGGATACAGAGCTGGCGTCATGTATCTAGACAAGGAATTCCTCTGCTGGTTTTCCTGCCTGGAGTATCCTAATTGGGTCCAGACGCTTTGCTAAACCACTTGTCACATACCTATTGAACTTGTGATGCGCCCACCGTCCCCTCCCCCCCTGGCTCCCCCCCAAAGAAAGGGGGGGGAGAGACAGGGGGGGAGGGGAGAAAAAAATAAAATAATAATAATTTAAAATCTAAATTATTACAATCAGTTAAATCTTCCAACCGCCCCATTATTGTATTATTATTAATATTTTATACTAAACACATAGAAGTAAAGCGGTGGTCAGAGGTTTTGGTATGTATGATCTATGCTCAGGATAGGTCATAGATAGGTCAGGATAGGTCATAGCTTGCTGCTTTTCCAAGGCTGCTATTTCAAGTGCTGCTGTTATAAGTGCATTGGAGATATTCAGGAGATACTCAGGAGGTAATCTGGAGGTGGATACAATCTAAACAAGATTTGTTTGTTTAAAATCTTTCCCCTCTTTACAATGGCAGATCTGGATCTGTGCAGGAATTGTTGTGCTTTTATTTCAGGCTCCACTCTTCAAAGGTTTGGATACTGTCTGATCTGTAGACAGCTCTCCATAATGCAGCAGGAAATAACCTTTTTGAAATATGAGATTTTTAAATTAACCACTAAACAAACTCAGGCTGAGAACATTGCAATGCCACTGCCACAGAGGCCCCCTAGAAATGGAAGATGGGTTACTGTAGGTTCTGGTAGACTGAGAGTTGTGGATAGAAGGTATGTCCCACAGTCTGTGGCTCTCCATAATTCATTTGCAGGACTTTCAGAGTGCAAGAGCAACATGGAGGATGGCTCAAGCACAGTGGGTGAGAAACAATCATCTCCCATGCCTAAAGTATGTAAGACTGCAGCCAAAGACAAAAAGGAGAAGGTGAGAATTGATAGTAAGCAGCTGTTGGTGGGCGATTCCATCATAAGAGGTGTGAAGTTTGAGGAGAATGGTGTTGTGAGATGTCTCCCTGGTGCTACCACTAGCAGGGATAGACGACGGATCCTAAATATTGTTAGGCAAGCAAAGCAGGAAAGGGAAGTGGATGTTATTCTCCATCTTGGGACAAACGATCTGGCTTGCAATGAGGTTTCAAAGGTGAAAGAAGCTTTTCATACACTTGGAAAGGATATACGGGAGGTTGCATCAACTGTTTCATTCTCTGCAGTTTTGCCTGTGCATAACCTTCAGCATGACAGGAAGATGCGCATTAAGGAATTCAATGTATGGCTTGGTGAATGGTGTCTGAACCAAGGGTTTGGCTTTGTGTCTCATGATAGCTCTTGTTGGAATGGAAAAGAACTGTACAAGAAAGATGGTTTGCATCTTTCTCTCAAGGGAACGAATGTCCTCGGTGAACAGTTCCAAGTATTTGCTAAGAAGCATTTAAACTAGGAAAGGGGGGCAAAAGAGTGATAATCCAGCAGTCCGACTGCCCCCCGGAACAATGCCAGAAGAGGCCAGTAGCACAAAGGTTAAGAAATGACAAGCTTAGAGTCTTGTCTACAAATGCTCGCAGTCTAGGGAATAAGATCAATGAGCTTGAGGCTATAATGGCATCTGAGAATATAGATGTAGTGGCTGTTACTGAGACGTGGTTCAAGGGGAGTAATGACTGTGATATATCAATACCAGGGTTCTCTCTATACAGGAAAGACAGAGAAGTCAAGAAGGGGGAGGGGTGGCCCTGTATGTGAAAAGATTGCATAAAATCTAATTTGATACAAGTTAGCGAGAACAATTTAGAGTCAGTTTGGGTTACCTTGCAGCTTGATAATCATAAGGTAACTCGTGTAGGTGTGATATATAGACCAGCTACCCAAGTCAAAGAATTAGATGATCTACTAGTTGAGGAAATAGCTAAAATGACATTGAAGGGGGAAGTTATCATTATGGGAGACTTCAATCTTCCAGATGTAAACTGGAAAACCAAAATAGCTAGTTCTGCCAAGAGTACAGATATTCTAAATTCCCTACTGGGATTATCTCTACAGCAAGTAGTGGAGGAGCCAACCCGGAAGGAGGCCATTTTAGATTTAGTATTCACAAATGGGAATTTGGTATCTGATATTACTGTAGGGGAAAGCTTGGGATCTAGTGATCACCAGTCAGTGTGGTTTACTATAAGTACAGTGACTGAGTCACACCACACAAAAACAAAAGTTTTAGATTTTAGAAAAACTGACTTTTCTAAAATTAGATTAGTGGTATACGAGTCCCTATCAGACTGGAACAGTTTAATTGGAGTCCAGGAGAAATGGGACTACTTAAAAGTGGCACTATTGAAGGCAACAGAAGATTGCATTAGGCTTGTCAGTAAAAGCAAAAAAAGGAAGAGACCACTGTGTAGGAATTATAAAAAAACAAAAAACGAGGATGACAGACAAATTTATAAGATTAGGCAGAGAGAGGCCAAACAAGTTATAAGAGCTTCTAAAGCACAGGCAGAAGAGAAATTAGCTCAGTCAGGGAAAAAAGGCGATAAGGCATTCTTCAGATACATAAATGAAAAAAGGAAACTAAAACAAGGAATTACCAAATTAAAAACTAAAGAAGGAAGGTATATGGAAGAAGATAAAGAACTAGCTGACTGCCTCAATGAATACTTCTGTTCAGTTTTTACAAAGGAAAATGAAGGAGAAGGACCTCAGTTGGGAAAGAAGACTAATGAATCTTTTGACGCATGTGTCTTTACAGAGGAAGAGGTTCTAAGTCAACTGTCTAAAATTAATACAAATAAGTCACAGGGGCCTGATGGGATACACCCAAAGCTATTAAAAGAGCTCAGCGGTGAACTAGCAAAACCATTAACAGATTTATTTAACCAATCACTGGCAACAGGAGTCGTCCCAGAAGATTGGAAATTAGCAAATGTTGTGCCCATTCACAAGAAAGGTAGTAGGGAGGAATCGGGCAACTATAGGCCAGTAAGCCTGACATCAATAGTGGGGAAATTAATGGAAACCATACTTAAGGAGAGGATTGTGGACCATCTAAAATCCCATGGATTGAAAGATTAAAAACAGCATGGGTTTACTTCAGGGAGATCATGTCAAACTAATCTTATTGATTTTTTTGATTGGGTGACTAAAATAATAGATGGAGGAGGTGCAGTAGACATCGCTTATCTAGACTTTAGTAAGGCTTTTGATACTGTCCCACATAGAAGGCTTATCAATAAAGTGCAGTCATTGGGCTTGGACTCCCATATTGTTGAATGGATTAGGCAGTGGCTGAGGGACAGGCAACAGAGGGTTGTAGTCAATGGAGTATATTCAGACCAAGGTCTTGTTACCAGTGGGGTACCTCAGGGATCTGTTCTGGGACCCATATTGTTTAATATCTTTATCAGCGAAATTGCAGAAGGCCTCGATGGTAAGGTGTGTCTTTTTGCTGATGACACAAAGATTTGTAACAGGGTGGATGTTCCTGGAGGGATACACCAAATGGAAAAGGACTTAGGAAAACTAGAGGAATGGTCAAAAATCTGGCAACTAAAATTTAATGTTGATAAGTGCAAGATAATGCACCTGGGACGTAAAAACCCAAGAGCAGAATATAAAATCTGTGATACAGTCCTAACCTCAGTATCTGAGGAAAGGGATTTAGGGATCATTATTTCAGAAGACTTAAAGGTAGGCAGACAATGTCATAGAGCAGCAGGAAATGCTAGCAGAATGCTTGGGTGTATAGGGAGAGGCATTACCAGCAGAAAGAGGGAGGTGCTCATGCGCTCTACAGAGCACTAGTGAGACCTCACTTGGAGTATTGTGCTCAGTACTGGAGACCATATCTCCAGAAGGATATTGATACTTTGGAGAGAGTTCAGAGAAGAGCTACTAAACTGGTACATGGATTGCAGGATAAAACTTACCAGGAAAGATTAAAGGACCTTAACATGTACAGCTTGGAAGAAAGACGAGACAGAGGGGATAGGATAGCAACTTTTAAATACATAAAAAGGGAATCAACAAGGTAAAAGAGGAGAGAATATTTAAAAGAAGAATATTTAAAAGAAGAAAAACTGCTACAAGAGGACATAGTTTTAAATTAGAGGAGCAAAGGTTTAAAAGTAATATCAGGAAGTATTACTTTACTGAGAGAGTAGTGGATGCATGGAATAGCCTTCCTGCAGAAGTGGCAGCTGCAAATACAGTGGAGGAGTTTAAGCATGCATGGGATAGGCATAAGGCTATCCTTCATATAAGATAGGGCCAGGGGCTATCCATAGTATTTAGTATATTGGGCAGACATTGGGCCAAATGGTTCTTATCTGCCGACACATTCTATGTTTCTATGGCTCATTTGTATTTTTAGGTTGTAAGGGTTAGTGATGAGCGGCAGGAGCTATATTCGAATTCGCGATATTTCACGAATATTTTGTAGAATATTTGTCATATATTCGTCATATATTCGCGAATTCGAGATTATTTTATTGAATGCTAAAAATCGGCAATGTAAAAATCGCGTAATGCGAATTCGTAACGCGAAATACAGGCGTGGGTCACTTTGGCTACATTTTTCAAGCTGCTAGAAGTTTCATGAGTTTCTCCTGAGACTGGAGAAAGTGGTTGGCACGGCAGAACATTACAATAGCTTTATATGCAGATAGAGTCAAGTGCGCCAATATATTCGCGACTGCGCTAATCGGCAGTGATAAGAATATTTTTTTGCACTACGCGCAACTTCACATTTTAGCAGGTCTGACTACAGATTACTGATCGGTGCACTAAGTATTGTTGTGAACTTGACATTGCTTCCTTCTCATCAGCCCACAAGCAAGAATCAGAGAGGGATCATGTGTTCAGATGGAAAAAAATGCTGAATATTCGATATAACGAATATATAACACTATATTCTAAATATTCACGAATTTTCGAAGTGGCGATATTCGCGATAAAAATTCGCTATTCGAATATTCGCGCTCAACACTAGTAAGGGTGACACCTAGGGCTTTGCTAATAAAGAGAGAGTCTTCTGCCATTTGGAGTTGGAAGACTCAAATACCACCATGAGTCATGTCTTCTCATTCTTTTAAGATTTTAAGATTTGGAGCACTGCAGACAACATGGTCAGATCCCTTGTTTAGGGATCATACCAAAATTCTACCATGATAACTTGTACAGGTGAGACACATTGACATTTATTCTGCTTGTACAGTACATACCATGTGTCCAAAGATCCCATTGCAAAATTGCAACAATTTGCGGTAAAACGTGTGCAGTTTAGTGGTACAGTTTTTGACCACGTAGCACACTACCTGACCGCGTGAATACACTCTTATAGGCTACTAGAATACATGTTTGCTAAACCACCCAACTGTAAGGAAACTTTACACCAGTGTCAGGTGGAAGCAATCAGAATGGGAGTTTAGCTGACACCAAATGCTTAAAAATGGTTAGAAACTGAAACACAAGTATATTAGATATTTGACTGGCAATAAAGCCCGTTGTGTGAAAAAATACAATGGGCTCTAGAAAACTCTGCCTCCTAATATGCCAACAGTCTGCACCCGGATGCCACCACGTTGCCCCTTGGTATGCTATCACTGTAATAAAGGAATTGAAGAGGGGCCTGGATGTATTTCTGGAGTGTGTATCCCTGTATGCCCATTATGCAAAAAATGCAATGGACAATAATCCTCCCAGGGCAGATGTGGACTTCTACATATTGCTTCACACATTTTGCTTTGTTTTTTTTTATATTTTTTTTTCTTGCTCCCACCATTTCTATTATACTGACTGTGTCCACCATAGATCTCCAGATAGTAATAAACCTGTTTGAAAATCGGGATATGTCCGGGTTCAGCTCTGAACCCAGACAACCCCTTTAACTGCTCCTGTAAAAGGAAAGCTGTGCTGTGTTTGGTGACTATGAGCAGTAAACATTTATTTACTAAATAATGTTTTTATGTAAACACCATATTTATTAGAATAGTCTATACAGGGAGATAAGACGCAGGCTGAGAAGCCTCAGTAGTTACAGTTAGCACTATACAGGGAGTGCAGAATTATTAGGCAAGTTGTATTTTTGAGGATTAATTTTATTATTGAACAACAACCATGTTCTCAATGAACCCAAAAAACTCATTAATATCAAAGCTGAATATTTTTGGAAGTAGTTTTTAGTTTGTTTTTAGTTTTAGCTATTTTAGGGGGATATCTGTGTGTGCAGGTGACTATTACTGTGCATAATTATTAGGCAACTTAACAAAAAACAAATATATACCCATTTCAATTATTTATTTTTACCAGTGAAACCAATATAACATCTCAACATTCACAAATATACATTTCTGACATTCAAAAACAAAACAAAAACAAATCAGTGACCAATATAGCCACCTTTCTTTGCAAGGACACTCAAAAGCCTGCCATCCATGGATTCTGTCAGTGTTTTGATCTGTTCACCATCAACATTGCGTGCAGCAGCAACCACAGCCTCCCAGACACTGTTCAGAGAGGTGTACTGTTTTCCCTCCTTGTAAATCTCACATTTGATGATGGACCACAGGTTCTCAATGGGGTTCAGATCAGGTGAACAAGGAGGCCATGTCATTAGATTTTCTTCTTTTATACCCTTTCTTGCCAGCCATGCTGTGGAGTACTTGGACGCATGTGATGGAGCATTGTCCTGCATGAAAATCATGTTTTTCTTGAAGGATGCAGACTTCTTCCTGTACCACTGCTTGAAGAAGGTGTCTTCCAGAAACTGGCAGTAGGACTGGGAGTTGAGCTTGACTCCATCCTCAACCCGAAAAGGCCCCACAAGCTCATCTTTGATGATACCAGCCCAAACCAGTACTCCACCTCCACCTTGCTGGCGTCTGAGTCGGACTGGAGCTCTCTGCCCTTTACCAATCCAGCCGCGGGCCCATCCATCTGGCCCATCAAGACTCACTCTCATTTCATCAGTCCATAAAACCTTAGAAAAATCAGTCTTGAGATATTTCTTGGCCCAGTCTTGACGTTTCAGCTTGTCTGTCTTGTTCAGTGGTGGTCGTCTTTCAGCCTTTCTTACCTTGGCCATGTCTCTGAGTATTGCACACCTTGTGCTTTTGGGCACTCCAGTGATGTTGCAGCTCTGAAATATGGCCAAACTGGGGGCAAGTGGCATCTTGGCAGCTGCACGCTTGACTTTTCTCAGTTCATGGGCAGTTATTTTGCGCCTTGGTTTTTCCACACGCTTCTTGCGACCCTGTTGACTATTTTGAATGAAACGCTTGATTGTTCGATGATCACGCTTCAGAAGCTTTGCAATTTTAAGAGTGCTGCATCCCTCTGCAAGATATCTCACTATTTTGACTTTTCTGAGCCTGTCAAGTCCTTCTTTTGACCCATTTTGCCAAAGGAAAGGAAGTTGCCTAATAATTATGCACACCTAATATAGGGTGTTGATGTCATTAGACCACACCCCTTCTCATTACAGAGATGCACATCACCTAATATGCTTAATTGGTAGTAGGCTTTCGAGCCTATACAGCTTGGAGTAAGACAACATGCATAAAGAGGATGATGTGGTCAAAATACTCATTTGCCTAATAATTCTGCACGCAGTGTATATGTCTTCCGCTAATAGGCTGCAGTGGTTACACCAAGTGACCACTTTAGCCAATTGATCATCAGCAACACAGCTTGCCTTTTATATATCCGTCTGTTAGTTGCATAACCTTTTATTGTGCAACGAAAGATACATAAAATCCGAAAACCCCCTATAACACGGACAATTCCACATCTATCTTTCGGCGTTATTGCTCAACGTCTTTCCATTCTGCTCCAACGCTCGTTGGAAGTTTTGCTCTGCTGATGGAAATCGTTAGAGGAACCACAATGCTTGTGCTTTTCATTTGCTTGGCCAGGGAAATATGAAATCCGTCTAAATACCCACGGACAAAGCCAAGACATGACCCAAGTAGGTTAGTAAGTTAAAGTTCCTACTGCAGTGTTGTTCCATGAGCGATGGTGATTCTGGGCCGTCACATTCACATGTTTGCTCATTGTTTCCTCCAGGCTTCCAAGAACATTGCTGGTGCCAGACCTGGACTGGACTCACAGAGTATTTTCACAGGGTTAAAGCCATGTACAAAAAGTGGACACCCTGCCAGCTATCGTGGACATGAGCCCAGCATTTGTACTTCCTACAAACGTCTACCCAGGGACAGTTTCAGCTCCTCCTCTCGTCGCCTGCTCTAGGACATGTTAAGCTCCAGACTCTCCAGAAAGTCTTATTATTTTAGCTCTTATTACTAACTCTTTCCAAAAAGCTCAGAAGGAGAAAATCCTATAAAAAAATAAGTTTCTTGGGTTTGGAAACCTATCAAACAGTGTAATGAACATGGATGGAGATTATTACAAAAAATAAAAAGAAATGGCGTAAGGACAACCCTTTTAATAGAGGGGATTAAAAAAATAAAAGGAGACCTTTACATACCATTTGAGGATTTATCGCTTCATAAATATATTCATTTTATGAATTATAGCTGGTACTTTGGCCCACAGGTGCATTCACAATTTGGAAGACTTCAGAGCTGAACTCTTTGAAGCATTCCATGTTGATTCACTGTCTGTGTGATCTTTACACCAGGGAGTGTACCACAAAAAGTAAGCTTTCTTATACAAGTCCAGTCAAGTGGGGAGTTGGGAACCCCGCCATTCTTGCACTACCCCATTAAAGTGGCCATGGACACGAATGTTGGTTGAAGCCATGCATTTTGGCAGGATCGGCCAGCTATCTAAAGTGTATGTCGGGGCTCCATGTCGGGCAGGTTGGATTTCAACACGCCTGATCCTTTTGATCACAAGGAAGATAAGCCACTGCTAGAGGCATCTGGCAGTGGTTTACTCTCCTTTCCCTCCTGAGAACACATGCATGCTCAGCCAAGCCAAGAGTGCACGTGTATGAGGGTCAGTAGGAATAATTTTCGTCCGACAGTTACATAAAGTGTATGGCCGGACTTAGAGGAGCTCAGCTAAGTTGCTAGAGTCAAACCTATTGACCTTCCAGTAACCAGCAGAATTGTGAATGCAGCTCTAGAGTGCAGAATCAGTACAACATGAATAATGCAACGTTTCTAGATTTTGTAATGAAGATTACGTTGAATCCAGTGAAATGTGGTGGATTAAGAGAAGTGTTATCAGCAGAGAAGACAGCTTTACCTTATTATTTGCCAAGTATAGATAACCAAGATTCTCTAACTCCTTGAAGAGATCATCTGGGAGTCCTAAGAAGAAAATAAGAGGAGAACATTTCCATGAGCTGTGGAAACTTTAATTTCATATATTTTACAAGCAGGCCCATCCACCAGTATTAGACGTGACGCATGGTACATAGGGGCCCTGTTACAGGTTATGCATTGGGGCCCAGGAGCTTCCCGATGAGCCTCTGGTTAGGTCTATGTGTCACCATTCTCACCTCTTGAGGTAAGACGATTGTTCTGTAAATTCAGGGTTTCCAGTTGGTAAAGTCTGATCAGATCTTCTGCAGGAATTTCCTCTATCCTGTTGTTCTGTCAATTCAGGTAGACTGGTTAACTCATGTAAATTTAACAATCATAGTATTTATTATGTGTATATTAGGTAACAATCCCCCCCCCCCTGCCCCCATGATGTTCTTTTGTTCTAATATTTCATATGGACGGGGGTTATAGTTCTCATACAATGCCTTTAAAGGGGTTATCCCATGATTAAGATTTAAAAAAAAATGAAAATTACACATCAAAGCTAGAACCAGCCCTGTGATCTCCCCATTTATTGCTCCAATCACAGCTCTGGGGGCTGTGCCCTTTCTCAGGGATTCATGTCCTTTCTCCTGCAGCTCTCGACCTGTAACTGTCACAGTAGATATGGCTAGTGGCAATTGAAAGATGGAACGGGGCAAGTGCGACCACTTCAGTGAAGTGGGCAGAAAAATAAGGAAAAAAACAAACAGCAGGTGGCGCTATACAGACACATTTTATTGAATAATTCAGTGGCTGTACAACATTTTTAATTACATGCAATTACAAATGTGTTCAGATCCAGGTGCTGGTTTGAAAAATGCAGATTTTTTTGTGTGTGGGACAAACCCTTTAAATGGAGTTCTCTTAAGGCACCCAGACACTTTAGACTATTGTCAGCCTAAGCAGTTATTTTCGGTGTCACCGGCCAACAATTTATTGTGTTTGGGGTGCTCCTGACTCTCCCTTGACAGAAGATGTTAGGGGAGCGCTTTGAATTTCAATGCCCAATCCTTTTGTTCTCCAGATAACTTGCAGCAGCATTGTCCCCTCTATCGTTTGGAAACACATACACTTGTATATATGGATGGGGGCTGGGAGAGATAGCCATTAGCTGAATAAGTGTTCTTCTGACGGCTTTATAAGTATTTAGGATGCACTTTTGTCTACCATGCATGTGGATTTTGGAAATATGACTAGGTGTGCTTCCAACAAATCAAGGAATATGGTGTCTTCTCCCCTCCCGCCACACACACATAAGGGTCATCTATGCCTTTTATCCAGTTTAAACAAGCATGCCCCCCAAAATCTCAGTTCAGACCTGCAAAGATATGTGGTTAGTATTTTCAGGAAGGTTGGCAGGAAACTCCTTCAGATCCACGCCTGCACAGTTCACCACTCCTTCTTGGGTACAGGTACAGTCCTTGGGACACTCTGAGGGTGCAGAAGTCACCATAGCCGAGAGCTCATCCTCCTCCATCTCCTCCTCCTCCTCTTCTTCTTCCTCGTCATCTTGTCCTTGTACTCCATGTGAGAATATCAACAGGAGCGTAAGCAGAAAAGTCACACGGCAGAGACGCATTGCACTGCAGAAAATTAAGCAGAATGTTAGATTTAGGGGTTTGGGTTATTTTTTTCTAAAACTTGAATAGGGTTGTGTTCAGAGATTTTGCTAGGTTAACGCCATTGTTAAAGGGGTTATTCCATAATTAATGTAAAAAATGAAAATCAGGCATCCTATAGTACAGCACAGTCTCTTTCTAACAAAGCTTTAACAACTCAGGAGGCGTGTCCATTCTGCTGGAGCTCTCTACCTATCACAGCTCAGGAGGCAGTTGAAGGATGAAACTGAGCATGTGCGGCCATCACAGTGAGCAGGACAAAGAAAGAAGAAAAAGAACAAACAGCAGGTGGCGCTATACAGATGCATTTTATTGAATAACTCAGTGGCTATACAACATTTTTAATTACATGCAATTACAAAAGTATTCAGATCCAGGGTTTAAAAACGGCAGAATATTTTTTGTGTGGCAACCCCTTTAAAGGGAACCTGACATGTCGTACATGCCATCCTATCCGCAGGCTGCATTTTATACAGCAGGAGGAGCTGAGCAGACTGATTGAACTATATATCATTCTGCTCAGCTCCTCCTGCTCTATACCATGCTCCATGTTCAGGTTCTCTTGAACTTTTGGAGTAAGGCCTCATAGACATAGCAGAGTCATCCTTATTTATATAGCGCCAACATATTCTGCAGGGCCTTACAATCAGGGGAACATCATCAGGGGATCATCCTTGGAGGCACACGGAGCACCTATGGCACCTTAGGCACTCTGTGTGCTCAATTATTATGGAATGCTTCGAGGGTAGAAGACCTCTAAAATATGGCATCCCTTAGAACATGGCACACATTTTATTTCTATTATATTTCATATCAAGAGACATTAAAACGTTACTTTATGCCTCCGTATAAAGTCAGAGACATTTGGAGGTCCTGCTATCAATGCTAAATTACTGCTCCATACAACCATTGTGCCGAGCCATAATATGCAGAGACACTAGTAGTATCTGGGCTTTTTATTTGAGGGACCCTAAAAGCCCTTGACCCACATCAGAAGGTACATGGTAGGTGGGTCCTGTCACAGATTTTGTCTAGAAGCCTCAAGTTGTTTCTCTGTACCAGAGTCCAAGGCCACCACCTGATATACCATAACGTTAAAACTAGCTAGTATTGTATTGTATAGGCCCGTCTTGTGCTGCCAAAACAGCTCTGATCTGTCAAGGCATGGACTCCAAAAGTCCACTGAAGGCATCTTGTGGTATCAGGCACCAAAACATCAGATCCAAGTGGTAAGGTGGATCAGACGCACATCAATGAACCTTGAGCACCCATGATCCTACTGCTGGTTCACCAGTTGACTTTCCTTCGACAACTTTTGGTAGCTACTAACCACTCCTTGCCGGGAACACCCAACAAGACCTGCTATTTTAATGACACTGATCCGGTCATCCAGCCAATTTTTCCCTTGTCAAAGTCATTTAGATCCTTAAACTTGCTCGTTTTTCTAGTTTCTAAAACGTCAACTTCGAGGACTGACTTTCACTTGTTGGCTAACTCATCCCACCCCTTGACATTATCACGAGATATTAATAATCAGTGTTATTCACTCCGCCTGTAGGCGGTTTTAATGATCTAGCTCATGGGTGGCTAACCTTACAGACACAAAGAGCCCAAAAAAAAAGAAGTATGACTACCAGGAGCCACAAGCCACGAGTCAACGTATTTTTTGCCCTACAAGATGCACCTAGGTTTAAACAAAGAAAAATAAGAGAATTTTTTTTTTTCATCTGATCTGAGGTCTGCTAAAAAATATTTTTTTCTTATTTTTCATTAGCAGAGAAAAAAAGAAAAAAATATTTTTTTCATCAGACCTCAGATCAGACTCCTAAATCAGATCCCCAATCCTCATCTGACCTAAAATAAGATCCCAAAACTTCATCAGACCCCCAAAATAAGACCTCCAATGCTCGGATCAGACAACACAAATCAGACTCCCAGTGTCAGACCCTCAGTGTTCATATCTCCCCCCAATGGTCAGATCCCCCCCCCCCCATGCCCAAATGTCCCCCCCCTCCCATGCTCAGATCTGACCCCCCATGCTCAGAACTGACAAACCCATGCTCAAACAAGACCCTCCATTCTCAGATCTGCCCCCCATTGCTCAGAACCTCCCATGCTTAGATCAGACCACCATTCTCAGTTTTATAATTTAAAAAATCTCTTCCCTCTCCTGATCAGGCACTGGGCTCCTGCTCGGGCACCTGCTACTGTGCAGGTCTGACATGAGGAGCACAACGTCAGGTCATAGTGCGTGTCTCCACGTACTACGTTCTCACACTGTGTGCATCAGGACGTAGTGGAGAGTGAGCTGGAGCTGCAAAGTAGCAACATTGCCCGATCGGGAAAAGAGATCTGAGCATGAGGTGGAGAGTGAGCCAGCCTGCCTGACTGCTTGCCGGCTCCACAGCTAGAGCCGCACTTGAAGAAGCAAAGAGCCACATGCGGCTCAAGAGCCACAGGTTGGCCACCCCTGATCTAGCTGATAGATTCATGGTTTGCATTAATCTAATGTGCATAATTAACCCTGTTGATGCCGAAAGGGACTGCAGAGAAGCAAAACTTCCGCATCTGTCTCCCTGGTGCAGTTGTCGTCTATCCACTTGTCTCTAACCCTGCTATGACCGAGGCTTACGCTGAATACTCCCAGCTGCCTCGCTAATCCAAGTGTTTTTTTTTTTGTCTTGCAAAAGTTCACGTACCAAAGAAAAAAGTTGGCCGGCGTCTCACATAATGCTTAGTATTTCTCCTCTGTTTGACAGACTCAGTGTGTGAGCGGCACTGGCGGCTTCCATCTCATACTGGGGCCTCTTAATGACGTGGAAAATATACAAACCCAGGCAAATGTTGGCACGTTTGTGTCACTCGACTGTAATCACAATGACAGAGGAGATAAAAACGGATAGCAATCTTTCCAGCATGCCGCTTACAGTCAGAACCCGTGGGCACTGCGGCCTGCCAACTCTACCTATTAAATAGTGATGAAAATATGATATTGTTCTATTAACTGGAAGCCTAAATATCAACCCAAGGCCTAAGCATCTGAATAAATTGTGTATAAAGCTAATACCAGTCAGGATGACCACTTAAGCATCTTGACTTTTGCACAGGACCAACCATATAAATAACAAAGACCTACATCAGCCATGAAGCTATCAAGAAGCCATGAGAAGAAAAAGTCCAGCTAAGCCTTACCCTATAACCCTTCCCTAAGCATTCCCAGTAAGCTCAGTATGAATCAATGGATCATGTTGTCCTTCTCTCCTACAAGAAACGGGAAGAAAAACACATGCCCGCCCTCTTGGAATGGCTGGATCGGAAACCGTAGAAGGATTCTGATGATTTCTGGAGTTCCCAGGTTTGGAACCCAAAATAAAGAGTGAGAAAGTATAAAGGACAGATACAACTTCTCTTTTTTTTTTATTCACTCCTGGTTTTGGCTTCCAAATCTGCATCAGGAAACCTGACCATGTGGCTGTACCCCTAGAGCTACCTGTAGCGCTACTGTAAAGAAATGTGTCTCTTGTGTGATCCTCAACCATTGCTCATGATATAAATATGGTTAAGAGGTTAAGGACCATAATGGACAATATTGCAAAGCAACCACTTTTGGTGAGGAAACGAACCATCATGGTTTTACCTGAGGGTACAATCATGATTCCTTCCATTTACATTGCTCCCCAGTCCAATTTCTTCTGTTTTTCCTCAATTTTTCCTCCCAAAAATTTATACCCATCTAATAAACAAGCTCCTTCATCTTGACATCTTCTACATGGTGCAAGATTTCCAATGCTGAAAGGGGTTTTCCACTTTGAACAAGACTTGGAGCTCCTCTTGATCATCTGTAATCTGTGGTGCGATCAGCCAGTAAGTGGCTCAGTTCTCCTACAGCACCCCCACAGGCCAAGTGGAGCATTACATCATGTTGAGTGAAATGGATGGATTGTCCTGGTAGCAGATGGTAAAGCTGGGTCCTCCAGAAAGAGAGACGCTCTTGGTAGGTGCTCAAACACTCTGGTTAAAGAATGGGGACTCAGAATGACTTAAAAGGGGATATAAAATGGCTTTTCTAAGACAAACTCTTGTGATTAGAAAGAATATTATGACCGGATCGGTTTTTAATGGGCCACACATTGGAATACAACAGTGGTCATAATTTTTTTAAAATTATATTTCTGCATGACAATGAAGTATGACCTTCTTGAGGCTCATTCCAGCATGTCTTGCACACCGTGTTTTCACGCTGTGATTTTTTATATATATATTCCAGGAACAAGTTGTATTTATGGACTAAGAACATGAACTTCACTTCAGCCAAAGGATACTAAAACCATATGAGTGATAGATTGTAAACGGTTGGATTACACGTATAAATACATCTGAGCAGCTTTGCTTCCTCCTATTAAGGCGGAAATGTACTCTGCGGCATTGTCCCAATGGTATCTTCCATACATGAGTGCCAGAATGCCCTGGTGAATATCAAGCTTGGATTGCGGGTTTTATGGATACAAAGTCTTTTTAAATAATGATGTTTGGGAAGGGATGTATAATTCATAACCAAACTACAATTCATTTAGCTTTGTCTTAGGCTTAAAGGCTATGTAACACCTTTGGGGGCCAATTTTTTTTATTATTATTGCATTGTACTCATTTTCAAGCTAAAAATCATTTTTTAATTGATCTTTATTAAAATATGGAGCCCTTTTTTCTGTACAGAGCTGAGATGCTCTAGTAGCAGCCTTTGGTTTTTTTCTCTTTCCGTCAGTTCGGGAGATGACGCGCTCCTTATCTCTGCTCTCTGACATTATAAACAATCATTATAGCTCAGTTCTTTCTTACTGATAAGAATGTGGCTTCAATAAAGGTGGATTTAGACAGGCCGACTGAGCGGCTGATTGTTGGGAAGGAAACGTCCTTCCCGGCAGTCAGCTGCTCGGTCAGTGAAGGAGACCGAGCATTTACATGCAGAGATCTACTTCACTGTATGAGTACAGGGGATCACTATAACGATCCCTCGTCCTCATACAGAATCATGGCTTCTGAATGGCAGATCTCTTTTTAGACAGCATGATCTGCTGCTCAGAAGCCATGATCGGTGGTGCATGCATGAGCGACAGGATCACCCGATGAACGAGTGTTTAGTTCGTTCATCGGTTGATCGCAGCACATTTAGACGGCCAGATGATTGCGAACGACCGTTCGCAGGAATGGTCGTTCCCGATAATCTGGACGATTATTGGTGTATCTAAATCCACCTTTAGCGTTTATCACCTCTTAGTAGTTTAGAGATAAGGGGGGAGATTTATTAAACTGGTGTAAAGTAGAACTGGCTTAGTTGCCCATAGCAACCAATCAGATTCCACCTTTCATTTTCCACAGCTCTTTTGGAAAATGAAAGGAGGAATCTAGTTGCTATGGGCAGCTAAGCCAGTTCTACTTTACACCAGTTTGATAAATCTCCCCAAGAGTTATTAGATGACTGGCACAAAATGAAAGTAAAAGTACCAGTCACACAGTTAAAAAAAATAGTTAATCTTTTGTGACAGAATGGCTCAATATTTTAAATAAAGACCAATTGAAAATATGATTTTTTGCCAAAAATGAGTAAAATGCAATCATAAATAAAAATTGCCTTTGAGGTGTACATAGTCTTTAAAGAGAATCTATCACCAGGTTTAAACTGAGGGTTAAAGAGAACCTGATTCAAAAGCAGGGTCACTTACTTTTGTTTAAAGGGCATCTGTCAGCAGATTGCACCTATGACACTGGCTGACATGTTACATGTGCACTTGGCAGCTGAAGACATTGGGTTGGTCCCATGTTCATATGTGCCCCGCATTGCTGAGAAATTGTTTAATATATGCAAATGAGCCTCTAGGAGCAACGGGGGGCATTGCCTTTACACCTAGAGGCTCTGCTCTCTCTGCAACTGCTGTGCCCTCAGCAGCCATTGCTGGAGTCCATTGCCTGGCAATCAGTAGAGGGGGCAGCGAGAAGCTCATTAATACGAGGAGTTTGTGCATTGCAATAAAATCTAAATAAGACTACATTGGGCATACTAAGCCCTTCTAGCTATATCAAGGGATACTACTGAGTATCCCTTGAAAAAGTGGAAAGGGGGAAAACAGGTTGGGAGGAAACAGATGACCTGCTTAAAGAGTCTCTGTACTTTCACACAATTTAATTTAATTTAATAGAGAATGGGGGTAACTAGCAAATTTCTGAATCACTTAATTTAAAAAATCTGCCTGCATCCACCTGAAAAAAAAGCCGTAAAAGTCATGGCCACTAGGGGTCTCACTCCACCTAATTTAGAGTCCACTGCCAGCTGTCAGGCAAGAACTGTCCCTAATAATAGAGACTAAAAAGACGGTTCGGCAGGAAGTGGGGGCGTGTCAGAGCTAGCTGATAAAAGAACTGCTCCTATACTGCTTCTGAAGATAATAGGAGCCTCCTGCCTTTCTGTAGGTGTGATTTCCCCTTCTTTATCTGTGAGCTCCGGAGCTGAAAACAAACATAGTGGGAAGTAAGGGAAAGCACATCAAAAAAGTACAGTGCTGGCAGATTCCACAGAAGCGAGACGCCCCCTGCTTCTGAGAGAAATGCATCTAGCTGTGCAGCTAAAACATAGAATACTATGGCTGAAAAAAAACATTAGGGAAGCCTAATAAAGACCTGCTCCTTCATAGTTATCAGTGGCGTAGCTATAGGGGTCGCAGCGGTTGCAATTGCGACCGGGCCCCTAAGTCAGGGGGGCCCATAGAGCCCCCCAGAAGAGATGGAGTAAAGCGGGCCCCGCAAGTGTTTTTTTATTAAGTGCGGCGGCCCGCCTATATTTTGTGTGGCTGGCTGCGCTGCACTTACTTGTCAGCGCGAGACCCGTGACCTCTGCGGCGGGTCTCGCGGGATCACACTCACAGCAGCCAGGAATGACGAGCCTGCCGGCCGCCTCAGCCCTCTAGTGAAGAGAGCAGCAACAGGAGTAGGAAGTCTTTTTTTTATATGCAAAAATGACACAACACATGCGTCCGGCTTCATACGGAGGGGGGACATGATTGATGATCAGTGGTGCCGTGCGGCAGTGTGTCCTGAATTCAGAAGGGCCCGGACCGGCCATAATAGGGCAGCAAATAATGAGGAGCCCGGGGGCAAATGAAAATGAAATACTTTGTGGGCAAAAATCAAAATGTATAGAGGGAGTGGGCGGGGGCAACATGAAATATAGTAAGAGTCTCACTATATTTCATTTTGCCCCCATTCCCTCTATATATTTTTAATTTTTCGCCCACAAGGTATTTCATTTTCATTTTGCCCCCTCATTATTTGCTGCCCCTGGCTCCCCTCATATGGCCGGCGCGGGCCCCCCCTTTCTGATTCAGACACACTGCCGCACGGCACCACTGATCATCATCATCCCCCCCCCCCCCCATCCCTCATATGAAGCCAGTGTGTGCCATACATTCAAAAATAAATAAAAAATACTCTAGTGACTACAGTATTATTTTTTTTTGAATGTATGGCTTCATACAGAGGGGGGGGTGGGGGGGGGGGGGGGGGGGGGGGGGGGAGGGTATGGGTAGGGGCAGAGGATGGCGGGTAGGGGCAGAGGATGGCAGGGGGGGGCTGGTCACGGAGGCTCGCGGGGGGGCCCCGAATACAAAGTTTGCCCTGGGGCCCATAGAACTCTAGTTACGCCCCTGATAGTTATCATTGTACAAAGAAGAACAGCCATTATGAAAAAGTTTTTGAAAACTCAGGTATGCTTTAAACTTTCATTATATGCTTGGAATGCCTTGTACATCTTTAAGTGATTGGGAGGCTTTCAGAAGTCAAAATAGGAAGTGTGTACATACTGTCCTTGGAGCGGCACCCATACATTTCCATAGGAGGGATTTGTTTGAGTGTCCTGGCCATCCCTGAAGGTGTTTGCCAGTACTATCGCTGATAACTGAGAAGTAAAGTAAGAGCCCTGGCCCTGCCTCTCAGTCAGCCATTCTGAAGATACAGAGAGTCCTTTAGTCACTCAACCACAAGCACCCCTTTTCTTCATGTCCATCATACTTCTATATGTATGGCATGCCTCTTTGCCTTCAAGGTTAATATACAAGATGACGGCACTCCTAAATTGTGGTAGGCATGACTGCGTGCCTCTTGGTTGCCTGCAATAAATTCCCTTTTCCTCCATTACCTTCGATGTAAGCCGCATTTATATAGAATTACCTATAACAGCACATGCAACTTTGCATCTTAAAGGGGTGGTCCTATGATGAAAATCATACATAATCTAGTGCATGAGAACCTCTTTCTATCAAAGCTGGAACCATCCCTGTACCTCACATGGGTCTAGATATCTCCTCATTCATTTCTGCAATTGCTTTGCTAGATTATTTATGAGCTGGTGGCTTACGGGGCGTGTCCTTTTTCAGGGGGGGGAGGGGGTGTTCCGTCAGCTGCAGCCAGTGGTAGTTGAAGGTTGAAACAGAGCATGTGCTTTCATCTCAGGACAGACAAATTAGAAAAAGAGCAAGCAGCAGGTGGCGCTATACAGCTAGATTTCATGGGATAACTCACTAGCAATAATACATTATTAATTACAGGCAATGATACATGTATTCAGATCCAGGTGCTGGTTTGAAAACTGCAGAATATTATTTGTGGGACAACCCCTTTAAGGAATGTCTGTACAAGAGACAACTGGAAATATGGTTTATATTTGCTTAATATGTGAGACCCACGCACAACTGGTTGTACTTAAGTCGTATGAGAGCGTTACACCAGGGTCTATGCGGTCAGGGAGAGGCTACACAGCACGCACAGTGTCATCTCAAAGACAATAGGTTTTCTGGGACTTAGATATTGATGACCTATTCTCAGGATAGGTCATCAATATCAGATTGGCGGAGGTCCGACACCCGGCAAGAAAATAGCGCTAACCACTGAGTGACCATGTTGACCAAGAGTAGAAAGATATCTAGCCACCACTAGGGGGAGCTTAATGCATACTGTATTATAATTAAGTCATTAGTATAAACTGTATTCAGTACGCTCCTAAGTGCCCTCTAGTGGTGACTAAAGGCAACCAGAATGTTGTTATTCAAGTCTATGTCTATACAGGATTTGGAGGTTTGTATCAGAAAAATGGAGCTCTCAAGGTTAAAAAATATAGAATGTTAGATCTATTTATATACAAACATTGGTATACATGGGTAGAAAATTAAAGGGCATCTGTCAGCAGATTTGTATCTATGACACTGGCTGATCTGTTACATGCGCGCTTGGCAGCTGAAGGCATCTGTGTTGGTCCCATGTTCATATGTGCCCGCATTGCTGAGAAAAATGAAGTTTTATTATATGCAAAGGAGCCTCTAGAAGCAACGGGGGCGTTGCCATTGCACCTAGAGGCTCATCGCTCTCTGCAACTGCCACGCCCTCTTCCCTTTGATTAATAGGGTCAAGTGTGATGATGCTTACACTGCTTAGCCCTGTCAATCAAAGTGCAGGGGGAGTGGCAGTTGCAGAAAAAGTCTTGAAGTGTAACAGCAACGCCCCCGTTGCTCCTAGAAGATAATTTGCATGTATTAAGATATCATTTTTCTCAGCAATGCGGGCACATATGAACATGGGACCAACACAGATGCCTTCAGCTGTCAACCGCACATGGCAGGTTCATGGGTACAAACCTGCTGACAGATGCCCTTTAAGACACCTACAATGTGATCATTGCAGGGAATTTCGACACTGCATGGAAAAAGTCGCCACCTAGCTCTAGTTTTACTGGCAATCAGCAAGTCACAAGTATAGATTATATGAATCTGGGTTGTTTTTTTTTACTTTTTTTTTTAACGACGACTCCTATTAAAATATCTTGGCCAATCGTCAGAGAAAGCTCAGTATTTCTCAGCGTGGCTGCAGCTGGTAACGCTCCCATCTCCTGAGAACAGCACCGATTTTAATCACTCCGACACACGCTGCAGACCAGAACATCTAACATGATCTACAGCTGCCGTGTAGCACGTCTGTGCCGGAGGACACTGACAAATGGAGGGAAAAAGTACCCATTCTATGCTAAATTGTGGATGCAGTCATGACAATTACAAGCCTTACACATACGGAGGCAGCAGAGCTGGACGTGGCTTTTAACTCTTTGAGGACTGCATTGTCAAAATGCACCATGAGAAAGAACAAGACCCTGCAGAAGACAAACTCAGCACTGCTACATCTGTCTCACGGAAGAGTATAAAACGCCATTGGACATCTGACCAAAGATAATAAACGTTTCCGAACAGGACGGTGGTCTTCAACCTCTGGCTCTACAGGTGAAGCAAAACTACCACTCACGGAATGACCTCGGCTGTCTGGTTACGCTGAGAGTTGTAGTCTTGGAGGTTCATGGTTTCCTAGATCACTGGAGTAGAAGCCAGGAAGGAAAATCATTGGTGACCACCAGCTCTCCAGTGTGAGGAATCTGACAAACAACTCTCCACCGTATCCCAGCTTGGAAGTTGGATAATGGGGGTTATCCGCAAGTTTGAGTCTTGCAAAAATGCATTCACACACAGACATATACACGGTAGGATGACATTTTAACCTGCATTGCTGCATCCTATGATTATGAAGCAAAGTTTTCATCTATTTCTAGTCTCCTCAGGCCCCCCCCCCCCCACATCTCATCACCTATATGTCCAAATCCCCCTCACCCCTTAGGATTGTCTTCTTCGCACCACTCCCCCTTCCCTCTCACCTTGCTGAGAGACAGAGATGAAGGAAAAGAGAATCACTTCATGCCATGTCAAGTATTCCTCTAATCGCAACCTCCCAGTAACACGGATCCAGCCCAGATGTGGGACGGGGATGTCCTGCCTTCCCTGGCAGATGTGAAGGGGCTTTGTGGAAATATCTAGGAGCTTCTAAGGGGAGGAGAGAAGCCCAGCATGGAAGCAGGACTTACTCAGGACAGATTTGCATTTGTGGTTTTATACGTCAGGGTTTGCATTGGACTTGTCCTATGGATGGAGGTCGTTATGGGCTTCGAGGTCTTTGTGCCACCTGTAGACCACTGTGAACCATGCACTAAATACTACAGACTGGAGTCTGGACTGCACCTGTGTGGACAAGTCTTGGGATGTATGGACACAGCGTCTGACCATCTCGTAGTCCACGTCACAAATGCACAGTCTGCATAATTTTGTGATTTTTATGTTTGATGTTATAATATGTAACTTTTGCTTAATTTTTCTGCATTTTTATATATCTCATAGTCTACATTTCACCTCCCCGTTGTGGTGTCGGATGGATCCTGCAGAAAGGTTCTAATGGCATCTCACAATGGGAATCAGAACTGAATATCCAATTCTCACTAAAATAATTACATAGCGCTCTAATAGCCCCCCACAAGGTGTCCAGATGTGTCAAACTGCAAGAAAACAGTTATAAAGCATTAACCCAATGGTATTATACGCCACAGCGCCTTAATCGTATGTTTCCTGAATGTAGCCCTGACTGTTGGAGATGCGGCTCTGAATTAGGCACTCAAAGGCATATATGGTAGAAATGCTCTAAAATAACGTCCTACTGGCAAAAAGTTTGCAAAGTCATATCTGATGTTTGCCGGATGAACATACCACTCTCACCGAAATTGTGTCTCTTTGGGGTGTTCGGGAGTCTCAGGTGCCCTAGAGACACACAAACCCTATGCAAAATTTGACTGGCTTCATCCAGACTACTCATAGCAGTGTGCTGGAAAAAAACAGATCCACCACCTATTCAACATTGGATCCAAAAGTGTGATCAACTGTATCGCCTAGAGCAAATTGCGCACTGGAACTCCCGAACACCCCATCGTTTTGAAGATATTTGGAAACCCTGGAAAACTATTTTAGGGAATTTTCAGACTAAAAATGCTACATGTTATGCATCAATGAACCTAAAACCTACGGTATGTAATAGTTTAGACTATGACGACCTAATATGCCACTTTATATCAAGCTAGTTGTATCAATATATACGCTTTCATTCTTCTTCTTTACTGGTACCATTAAGTGGCAACATAACCTCTCTCCCCCATCCTGATATCCTTCGGACTCCCCCCCCCCCCCCCCCCCCCCCTTCAAGATCGTTTTTCTCGACCTAACTTCCACTTCTTGGAAGCAATTCTTTGTTTGAACATAGTCCATTTTATATAAACAACACCGATTTTCACTCTTCCTATGTTCTGTAACATTACCAATTGTGGTCCTACGTTGTGTTTATTGCATGTTACGCATTTCTTTATCGCAGCCCATGTGTTGGGCTAAATTCTTGTACACCTTTCCATTGTTAAAACTAATAAAAACTATTTTTAAAACAAACAGAAAGGTTCTAATGGAAGAGTGACGAAGATATACAAACATCATGAGGTATGAGAACTGTGTATCATACGGCATTTTTACACAAATATATATATATATATATATATATACAGTCAGATCCATAAATATTGGGACATTGACACAATTCTAACATTTTTGGCTCTATACACCACCACAATGGATTTGAAATGAAACAAACTATATGTGCTTTAACTGCAGACTGTCAGCTTTAATTTGAGGGTATTTACATCCAAATCAGGTGAACGGTGCAGGAATTACAGCAGTTTGTATATGTGCCTCCCACTTGTTAAGGAACCAAAAGTAATGGGACAATTGGCTTCTCAGCTGTTCTATGGCCAGGTGTGTGTTATTCCCTCATTATCCCAATTACAATGAGCAGATAAAAGGTCCAGAGTTAATTTCAAGTCTGCGATTTGCATTTGGAATCTGTTGCTGTCAACTCTCAAGATGAGATCTAAAGAGCTGTCTGTGACGGTAACGTACACTACACACAGGGGGGAGGATAGTGACCACTGCGCTTCACCCTTACCCCTGGCCCTGCCTACTTGCCTCGCAAGTCCTAATGACAGGGGACAACTAGACGGCAGTCCCTAACTTAGGATACGTGCTGGGAAGACAGACAAGACAAATAACGGAACGTGAACGGACCGAGTCAATACCTAGAGAGCTACGCAGTACTAAGGAATGAGCAGAGAATAGTCAGGAAAAGCCGAGGTCAAATACCAGGAGAGAAACGAAGTACAACAGGAGTCCGCAAAGAATCGTCAGGTGGAAGCCGGGGTCAGGATACCAGGAGAGATGCGCAGTACAGGAGGAGCAGGCAGAGAATCGTCAGGAAAAACAGGATCAGGTAAGTATGCAGGAACAAAACAATCACCAGATACCTAAAATTAACAGGCAACCTGTGGCCAGCAGGCTGCCTGTATTTATAGTGGGGAGTGAGGGTCATGTGACGTGGCCAGCATCACATGACCGACAGACCGACCAGTCGAGCACCGAGTGATCAGCTCGGCGCTCAAGGCAGACCTAGGAGCAGGGAGCCTCCCAGCTAGCAAAGCTACCCTGGGAACAAGGTCAAACACAGATCCTCGCTCCCGAAGCTAAGCAGCAGGTCTGCGGCTGATGGGAGACCGAGTGCGCCTTCGGCACCCCGTTACACTGTCACTATCAGTGAAGCAAGCCATCATTAGGCTGAAAAAACAAAACAACCCCATCAGAGAGATAGCAAAAACATTAGGCCTGGCCAAAACAACTGTTTGGAACATCCTTAAAAAGAAGGAACGCACCGGTGAGCTCAGAAACACCAAAATACCCGGAAGACCACGGAAAACAACTGTGGTGGAGGACCGAAGAATTCTTTCCCTGGTGAAGAAAACACCCTTCACAACAGTTGGCCAGATCAAGAACATTCTCCAGGAGGTAGGTGTATGTGTGTCAAAGTCAACAATCAAGAGAAGACTTCACCAGAGTGAATACAGAGGGTTCACCACAAGATGTAAACCATTGGTGAGCCTCAAAAACAGGAAGGCCAGATTAGAGTTTGCCAAACAACATCTAAAAAAGCCTTCACAGTTCTGGAACAACATCCTATGGACAGATGAGACCAAGATCAACTTGTACCAGAGTGATGGGAAAGAAGAGTATGGAGAAGGAAAGGAACTGCTCATGATCCTAAGCATGCCACCTCATCAGTGAAGCATGGTGGTGGTAGTGTCATGGCGTGGGCATGTATGGCTGCCAATGGAACTGGTTCTCTTGTATTTATTGATGATGTGACTGCTGACAAAAGCAGCAGGATGAATTCTGAAGTGTTTCGGGCAATATTATCTGCTCATATTCAGCCAAATGCCTCAGAACTCATTGGACGGCACTTAACAGTGCAGATGGACAATGACCCAAAGCATACTGCAAAAGCAACCAAAGAGTTTTTTAAGGGAAAGAAGTGGAATGATATGTAATGGCCAAGTCAATCCCCTGACCTGAATCCGATTGAGCATGCATTTCACTTTCTGAAGACAAAACTGAAGGGAAAATGCCCCAAGAACAAGCAGGAACTGAAGACAATTGCAGTAGAGGCCTGGCAGAGCATCACCAGGGATGAAACGCGGCGTCGGGTGATGTCTATGCGTTCCAGACTTGAGGCTGTAATTGACTGCAAAGGATTTTCAACCAAGTATTAAAAAGTGAAAGTTTGATTTATGATTATTATTCTGTCCCATTACTTTTGGTTCCTTAACAAGTCGGAGGCACATATGCAAACTGTTGTAATTCCTGCACCGTTCACCTGATTTGGATGTAAATACCCTCAAATTAAAGCTGCAGTTAAAGCACATCTTGTTCGTTTCATTTCAAATCCATTGTGGTGGTGTATAGAGCCAAAAATGTTAGAATTGTGTTGATGTCCCAATATTTATGTACCTGACTGTATATATAGTGACACAGTGAGAGGTTTGGTCTGGGAAAACAGGTATTTTCCTTCCAGCATGTGCTGCTGGGCTGATTTACAGCCAGGTGAGGTCAAATACCGGACTGGATTTTAAGTGCCACCCCGGGTTTTGGCAGCACCTGGCTGTCCTTAAATAGGCAGCTGGGCTCAGAAGCGAGGTCTCTGTGTTGGGATCTGGGAGCCTTGTGTCTGAATGAAGGCTTGCTACCTGTTTGGCGTGAAAACAGGTTGGTGCTGCTAAGCTCAAGGACTCTTTGAGGCAGAATTGCCGCATGGAGTGTGTGACAAATACCAGACCTCGTGCCCGCTTGACGTCGCCTACGTCGAGATCAGGAGACGCGGTATGGTCACTGGGTTACCAAAGCGTGACGTTATGCCCTGCAGAGGAGCAGGTAAGGTCAGCTTGGTACAGTTTAGACAGACACCTCCTGTCCACGCAGGCACAGAGAGGCAACAAGCTGAGAGAGCCTTTTCCCTGCTGCAGTGAAAACAGCGCTCTCAGCCCGGGTATCTGCCACCAGCTTCTCGTTTGATATAAGCCCGGTCCGCTAACGGGATTATATGGGGTGAGAAACCAACCCGCGGTAGCTTATAACTAAGCCGAAACACGGACGTGGGGATTCGTGATCGAGATACAAGATAGCACAAGATTAAATTATATATTTAAATCGCCTTAAGGGCACACTAGATATAACACTATACATACAGAATATATACAGTGGTATGAGGTTACAGATACAGGTCATATAGGTACAACATGGTAAAGCAGAGCAAAAGTCAGTTACCGGGTAAGATGAAAGTTCCTTTGGGGTTATAATGGTCGAATAGTCCTTGGCTGCAGTCACGTGGGGGAAGTGATGTCAGCTGGTTCCCGGTCTCTCCAAACACATTGGCACGATGTGACCCCCTTCAGAAAAGACACGCCCGTTTGCTGGCACAAGCCTTTTAGCCTGTAGCCGGCCCCTCCCAGCCTCTGGGAGTGGTCCCCTCCCTGCTGATTCTGGCAGCTCAAGGACCCACAAAACCCTTTAGGGTTCATAGCTCCAGACCAGAACGTCACAGGGGGATGTTTCTGGGACCAACAGATCTGCCTGGGTTCCAGCTCCAAATAGAGTCCAAACATGGTACCGTTATTTGGTTTCTGTGGGGAGATATGTATATATCTCCTCCCGGGCATCCTAGCCTCAAGCGAGGACTACGTGGATGTTCGGCTTTGCCCCAGGATCGCAAAAATATAACCGAATTATGCCTGGGATGGATGGACGATTCATAATTCCTTATGAAATATAGGTGCCAACATGTCTGGGAGGTATCATTGATCCTGGGCAAGAGCTGAGACCCCCTGCTGGGGGTTTTCCTGCAGGATTAGCTTGCCTCCAAACTGGCTGGTTGAGGTGTGATATTATCCACCTAAGGCCTCCTTGAAGCCTGGACCCCTGGGGCTTTCTCCCTTGCTAGCTGACAGCAGATGGCTAGGGGGTGGGAACATATTTTGCATGTACACTGACTGTGTACATGCCAAAAGGTGAATCAAATGACAATCAGGGCTGCCAGTAAATAATAATCCATATTCCTGACAGTGTGAATTACCACCAACACCGCAAGGTGACTTTTTGCTTGTTTATGACTGCTTGTTTTGTCGCTTGCCTAAAGTGTGAATAAAACACTGAACTGTTTGATCCAAAGAACCGTGCTGCGATTTCGAAGATGACCCCCGCAGACAACATCAAAACTTACCTGACAATGTACGAGAAAGTGGCCATCAGGGAAAAGAAAACCCCAGTGACCAGTGGGCTGAGGTCGTCGCTCCGTTCCTGGCATCCGATTCCCAGTGGGTGTATTTCAACTTGCCGGACGATCAAGCGGCCGTCTACCAGAAAGTCAAGGGTGAGATTCTGGCAAGACTGGGGGTGAATGTGTTGGTCCAAGTCCAGCGGGTGCATCAGTGGGGGTTCAACCCGGCTGAGCCTACAAGACCCCAGTATTATAACTTATTTCACCTCTTGCAAAAATGGCTGCACCCTGACGTGCTGATTCCCACTGCTATGCTGGATCATCTGTTAGCCGATATGTTCTGGAGGGCTTTGCCATACCCTCTCCAGCACTGGATCGGTCAGGTGTCTCCTGGCAATGCCGTTGAGATGGTGGAGCTGATGGAACGCTATGAAGCTACCAGGAATCTAAAGGAGGGTTCTGTCGGGAGGGGGGTCGGCAAACTCCGGAAATCTCCACCCCAGGCCTGGAGATTTGAGCCGATAAAACCAGCCCGGGATGTACCCATGGCAGACCTGGCTCCGATAGTCTGCTGGCGGTGTCAGGAGCCTGGCCATGTAAGGGCTGACTGTCCCCATCGGGTTGAGCCCATGGACACTAACTATGGCTACCGTCAGTCGCTATATGCCAGGAGGCTGTGTGCAACAGGTACCCTAGAGTCTCTAGATCACTTGTGCCAGGTGGAAGTGGGAGACACTCAGGCGGAGGCTCTGCTGGACTCAGGGAGTCTGGTGACCCTAGTAATGGCTCCCCTGGTGCGGTCCACTGAGTATACTGGCCGGAAAGTCGGGGTGAAGTGCATTCTCGGAGACTTAAAAGATCACCCCACCGCGCTGCTGTCTCTAACCACGGTGGCTGGTAGATGGACCCACGAGGTGGCTGTCGCCACAAATCTACATTGTGAACTCATAATAGGGAGAGACTTCCCGGGCTTCCCAGCACTGTGTCCTGCTATGAGAGTGACTGATACCCATGAGACAGGGGTAACCCTAGCAGAGTGGCCCGCCTCAGGGGGGAGACCAGAACCCTGGGAACCTGAGACCAAGGGGCCAGCGGTAGGGGTGACCGCCACTTCGGTGGAAGAGGGGGCAACAACCCCGCTAAGTGAGATGGTGGTAGATGTGGAGGACGTGTCCTGAATTGGCAGACCTCAATGTCTCCGGGGATAATTTTGGTACCGCCCAATGTCAGGACCTAACCCTATCCCGCGCCTAGTGGATGAACCACAACAACCTGGGGCAGAGTCAGTGTTTCCCCATTTTGTGGTTGATCAAGATATGTTGTATCGGGTAAACCAGCTACGGGGTGAGCCTATTGAACAGTTGGTGGTCCCCAAGGCTTATGGCAAGCTTGTGTTAGATCTAGCCCACCAACACGTTCTCGGGGGTCACCTGGGGCTGCAGAAAACTCAGGATCGTATTCTACAGCAGTTTTACTGGCCCAGCATATTCAAAGAAGTAGAAGAGTTTTGTAGTCTTGCCCGACCTGCCAGATAACTAGCCCCCAGCCACATTTCCGTAGTCCCCTAGTACCTCTCTCAATTATCGAAATACCGTTTGACCGAATAGCTATAGATCTCATAGGCCCAGTACTGAAGTCCGCCAGAGGGCATCAACACATCTTAGTCATTCTAGACTACGCCACTCGGTACCCGGAGGCAGTGCCACTGCGACATACCTCGGCCAAACTCATAGCTAAGGAGTTAATGGAGATGTTTTTCCGAGTGGGACTACCTAAAGAGGTTCTGACCGACCAAGAGACCCCTTTTATGTCCAAATTGATGAGGGAACTCTGTAAGTTACTGCACATAAAACAACTACGGATGTCCATTTACCATCCACAAACGGACGGTCTGGTAGAACGGTTTAACTAAACATTAAAAAATATGTTGAAAAAGGGAGTGTCTAAAGATGGGAAGGACTGGGACCTCCTTCTGCCCTATCTCATGTTCGCAGTGCGAGAGGTACCCCAGGCCTCTTCTGGGTTCTCGCCCTTCGAACTGCTATATGGCAGACACCCTTGCGGTCTCTTGGACGTGGCCAAAGAGGCGTGAGAACAACAACCCAATCTACATAAAAGTGTCATTGAGTACGTTACCCAGATGCAAGATCGGATAGAGGCAGTGTTGCCTCTTGTTAGGAAGCATATGGAGGCAGCTCAGCGAGCCCAGAGTCAGGTCTATAATCGGCAGGCTCGGGTCCGGCTCTTTAACTCGGGTGATCGGGTTTTGGTTCTGGTGCCGACCGTGGACAGTAAGTTCCTGGCTAGGTGGCAGGGGCCCTACGAGATACTCGAGAAAATTGGTGATGTAAACTACAAGGTACACCAGCCAGGATGGCGAAAGCACACAGTTTGGTCTGGGAAAACAGGTATTTTCCTCCCATGTGCTGCTGGGCTGATTTACAGCCAGGTGAGGTCAAATACCAGACCAGATTTTAAGTGCCGGTCCGGGTTTTGGCAGCACCTGGCTGTCCTTAAAGAGGACCTTTCACTAGATTAAAAAATCTAAACTAAGTATGCAGACATTGAGAGCGGCGCCCAGGGACCCCCCCTGCACTTAATATCCCTGGGCGCCGCTCCGTTCGCCCGGTATAGGCTCCGGTATCTTCATTTGTTAGGCTCCACCCAGTGGAACCTGCCGGGGTCTCCTTCTCCCATGCTGCAGCGCTGGCCAATCGCAGCGCTCAGCTCATAGCCTGAGAGGTTTTTTTTTTCTCTCAGGTTATGAGCCGAGCGCTGCGATTGGCCAGCGCTACAGCATGGGAGAAGGAGACGTCAGCAAGTTCCACTGGGTGGAGCCTAACTATGAAGATACCGGAGCCTATACCGGGCGAACGGAGAGGCGCCCGGGGATAACAGTAAGTCCTCTTTAAATAGACAGCTGGGCTCAGAATCGAGGTCTCTGTGTTGGGATCTGGGAGCCTTGTGTCTGGATGAAGGCTTGCTACCTGTTTGGCATGAAAACTGGTTGGTGCTGCTATGATCAAGGACTCTGAGGCAGAATTGCTGCATGGTGTGAATTACCACCAACACCGCAAGGTGACTTTTTGTTTGATTATGACTGCTCGTTTTGTCACTTGCCTAAAATGTGAATAAAACACTGAACTCTTTGATCCAAAGAACTTGTTGTTGCCTCTATACTGCGTCCGCTAATCCTACCAGAGCGAGCCCCCACAAAATATATATATATATATATATATATATATATATATATATATATACACACACACATACACACACACACACACACACACACTCGTGCATTAATAAGGGGATTCTCAGCTTTGGATAATTTCTACTTGTTAGAAGTCTCACTTGACAATATTGCAGACCCCAAAGTGTCCTCCTGCTGGGACCTGCAGAGATCAGCTGTTATCTGTGAGGCCACCTGGCAGGAAGCGTTCTGTTTCCCTGCAGCGCCACCACAGGCAAAATCAAGCATTACATTATTTCCATTAAAACCAATGGGTTGTGTGTGTGTGTAATGCAAGACAGGTCCTCCAGAGACCCTCTATGTAACCAAGAGAGGAGGATCCTGAACAGAGGACCTCTCACCACCTATTATCTCAGAATTTCGTAACAGGGTATATAAAAAGGGGTTTTCTAAACGCGATAGCTCTTTTAGGGCTCATGCACACTACCGTATGCATGTTGGGGCCTGCAAAGAGTATAGATGACGTCTGTGTGCATTCAATATTTTGGAACAGCTGGCTCCTAATAGAACAGTCCTATCCTTGTCCGTAATGCGGACAATAATAGGAAGTGTTCTATTTTTTTGCGGAATGGAAATACGGAAACGGAATGCACACGGAGTAACATCCATTTTTTCTGCATATGATCCACAAAAAAAGAAAATACGTTAGTGTGCATGAGCCCTTAAAGGGGTTTTCCAGAAATGAATGGCAAATTAACAAACCATGCAATATATTTATTATATTGGTAAGGCCAAGTTCACACTTCGGTCAGTTATTTCCATCAGTTATTGTGAGCCAAAAGCAGTAGTGAAGCCTACACAGAGATCAGGTATAATGGGCAGATTTCCTCCTGTTATAGGTTTTGGCTCACAATAACTGACCAGATAACTGAAGTGTGAACTCGGCCTTACTGACCTGTCATTGTTAATTTAACTTTCTATCAGTTTGTCTAATTTATATCACTACAAGGCGCAGAATTCAGTCGTCCACATGCATAGGCACTATAAGATACAGAGTACACAGCGGATTTCAGTGCAAGTTGACATGGCTCTACTTTGTGTTTCATCTGCATATTTCTTGCCAAAAAAAAAACAAAAAAACAAAACGGGAACAGATCCCCACACTGGAAGTAGAAATTATGAGAAACCCATAAGGACTGTAGAGGATAGCCAGCAGCGGTCTTACTGTAGTTCTAACACTGCCATCTGCAGGACAATCTTAGCTACTGCATGCAAAAATCAGACCTTTTGCAAATCTACACATGGGCACAATTTGTGTTCACCTGCATATATCCCATTATACGTGCCCCGTTTGGCATTTTGTTTTTGCCAATGAATGATAAGATTTGGAACTTTCATTACAAATACTCAAAACCCGAGATCTACACATAAACCAGCTGTTGTAGGGATTGCAGGGGGTCTCAGCGGTTGGACTACTAATAATTGTTTTTTTAATCTCAAGATGGCTTTTAGTGTCCCCACCGCCTCAAGTTTTTGAATGAAATTGCCCTCCGTGCCAAAGAAACTGTTGAAGTAGAGGTGATACAACACCTGAGCCCAAGAGGGGGCCACTTAAAGGGACAGCAGTATTTTTTTGTTTTCTCTGATGTCACTCTGTGCATTACCTTTGTACGGTGACATCACACTGTGCATTATGATGAGGCTTACTAGCTGTGACATCACTATGTATTAAAAGAGGTTACATTCAAGCAGGCAGTGCCATGCCGTTTCTGTAGCTCCCATTCACTTCTATGGGAATGTAAGGACGCCTTCACACACAGCAGATTTTGTTTCAAAATTTTCCGCAACTGAAAGTCAGTTCCATTCACCTGAAGGGCACTTCTAGAAATCCATGTGCTTGCCGCCCTAGTCAAACCAATGGAACAGATTTTCTGGCACAGAAAATTCTGCAACAAAATCTGCCTGGTGTGAAGGCGTCCTCACGCAGTCCGCCTTGCCATTTCCGTAGCCCACCACTGCACAGGACAGGTATTTGTCTCAGCCATGAATGGCTGATATGGGAATATCCTTTAACCCTTTCCTTTGACTTTAAAGGAGTTGTCAAGTTTACATGTGATAGCCTATCAGGACAGGCCATCATTACCTGATCGACGGAGGTCCGATATCCCATCGGTCAGCTTGTTTCAGCGCCGTCACCAGAACCTCATAGCTCTGTCCACTCTGCAGTCACTTCGATGGGAGCAGCAGTGCAGTAACCAGACACTGCACAGTGGACAGAGCGGCACCAGAGCTACTGCGGAACAGCTGATCGGCACAGGTGCGGGTTCAGACCCCTGCCGGTGTCACATAGTAATGGCCTGTCCTGAGGATAGGTCACCACTTGTTTATAGTTCCTGCACCTGCAGGGTGACATTACTGTTTTTGATATGGCCGTTATGTGACATCAACTGTATATTATGGTCCTAAATTTATAATTTCAGTGCTGTGGCATCGCTGCGGTCCTTACATGTTGGCTGTGACATCACTGTGTGCATTTTCAGTGGCAAGCAACGCCAGGGTATAGGTGTTTGAGGTTTGCCTGCGCTTGGCAGCTGAAGGCATCTGTGTTGGTCCCATGTTCATATGTGCCCGCATTGCTGAGAAAAATTATGTTTTAATATATGCAAATGAGCCTCTCGGAGCAACGGGGGCGTTGCCGTTACACCTTATAGACTCTGCTCTTGCTGCAACTGCTGCGCTCCTTAGACAGGGTCAGGCAGACACGATTACATTTTTACTGCCTGTTGAAGTGGCAGATGCAGGGAGAGCAGAGCCTCTAGGTGTAATGGTAACGCCCCCGTTGCTCCCAGAGGCTCATTTGCATATATTCTAACATCATTTTTCTCAGCAATGCGGGCACATATGAACATGGGACCAACACAGATGCCTTCAGCTGCCAAGTGCACATGTAACAGGTCAGACAGTGTCATAGGTACAAAACTGCTGACAGATGCCCTTTAAAAGTAAGGAGACGCCGTTACAAATTTTGGGGTCCAGAAATAAAAAAGTAATATATGTCCTTGGAAAGTGCTCTGAACATCCAGTATATACTGCATATGGTTCTTCACACAGAAAACAAAGCCTGAATATTGTGAAATTAGTGGCTTTTATTAAGTGTTATTCTGACTATTAACAGGTTAGAGAATTCTGTATCCGTGGCGTTTAGGTGCCGGGCAGGAGACCTGCCTCCTATCCCAACATTACAGGGATTAAATCACTGCTGCGCTATAGATCCGCCTCTGAAATTATTTGAATCCATTAGTGTTGAGAAGACATCAGATTAAGTCGCACCGTTAGAAGCCCCATCCCTGCAAACGCCTTCATTTCTAAACAGGCTGGCATCGTAGACCAGGATTCCGGATTCGTACACATATACACATGTACACGGGCGCAGATGCACTGCCACCTGCTTAGAAATAAAGGGGACATGATTCTTTATTTTTGGGTAGGGAAAGCAGCAGTTGTGATTGGTCCTGTAGACGCCAGCATCGATGACATCTGGGCATCAGAAGGATTGGCATCTGCGGTACTGCTGGCATTTCTCACGTATCGCACGCACAATCTCTTCAGAGCTTGGCTTTCACAGGCTGCAGCTGGAGGCTCTGCAACTTCATGGCCAGACCCATGTTTCCAGTGACTTTCAGCTTGCCCTGGAAGAAAGCCTGAGAGGCATGAACCGGATTAGTAAAATAGTCAATGCAAGGTGTAGTATTGTGTGAGCACAAACACCGGCTTTACACACAGAATTCATGGAAAACCCAGAGATGAACAGACCGTGTGTATAGCTCTGCCTGCGGAATACAGACTGCTGCAACCTGTAGCCTGCATTCTGCTGACAGATTGAGGGAATTTAAAGGAAATGTGTCCCCCAAAATTTAATCTGCTAGTTAAAACCAGATAGTAACACATCTTTTTTTGTTTTGTTTGTTTATTTTCTGATTACAGTATTATTTATTCCATTTCCTCAACATGATTATGGGGGCGGCCATCTTGCCTGCACGGTTCTTAACAGCATTTAGAAAGCTCCATGGGCCATAGAAACAATGGTCAGGAGGGGACCTCATCGAGTTCTATGGGAGAGTTTTCTGTGACCAGAGATCATTGTACAAGGAAAGAATAGATAAGCTCTGACAAATCGCCTATTGTGAACAGTGGATCCTGTCTTATCTATACACAGGGGTGATATCATTACAGACAGGATTAGAATGACAGATAAGCAGGTAACTGCAGTAAAGTGATCTGTAGAGACCATGAAGTGGTGCCTATTAGGCTTAGTGCAAAAACTACAGGATATCATGGGGGAGATTTATCAAACTGGTGTAAAGTAGAACCGGCAGATTCCACCTTTCATGACTCACAGCTCCTTTGGAAAATGAAAGGTGGAATCTGATTGGTTGCTATGGGCAACTAAGCCAGTTCTACTTTACACCTGTTTAATAAATCTCCCCCTATGTTTTTTGTTTAAATATAGAGACTGACATGAAAAAAATAAAAAATAAATATCACCAAAAATTATTTTAAAATATATATGTTAGTAACATAGTAACATAGTACATAAGGCCGAAAAAAGACATTTGTCCATCCAGTTCGGGCTGTTATCCTGCAAGTTGATCCAGAGGAAGGCAAAAAACCCTGTGAGGTAGAAGCCAATTTTCTCCACTTTAGGGGAAAAAAAAATTCCTTCCCGACTCCAATCAGGCAATCAGAATAACTCCCTGGATCAACGACCCCTCTCTAGTAGCTATAGCCTGTAATATTATTACGCTCCAGAAATACATCCAGGCCCCCAATTCCTTTATTGTACTCACCATCACCACCTCCTCAGGCAGAGAGTTCCATAGTCTCACTGCTCTTACCGTAAAGAATCCTCTTCTATGTCTGTGTACAAACCTTCTTTCCTCCAGACGCAGAGGATGTCCCCTCGTCACAGTCACAGTCCTGGGGATAAATAGATGATGGGATAGATCTCTATACTGACCCCTGATATATTTATACATATTAATTAGATCTCCCCTCAGTCGTCTTTTTTCTAAAGTGAATAACCCTAATTTTGATAATCTTTCAGGGTACTGTAGTTGCCCCATTCCAGTTATTACTTTAGTTGCCCTCCTCTGAACCCTCTCCAGCTCTGCTATGTCTGCCTTGTTTACAGGAGCCCAGAACTGTACACAGTACTCCATGTGTGGTCTGACTAGTGATTTGTAAAGTAGTAGGACTATGTTCTCATCACGGGCATCTATGCCCCTTTTGATGCAACCCATTATCTTGTTGGCCTTGGCAGCAGCTGCCTGACACTGGTTTTTGCTGCTTAGTTTGCTGTTTATTAAAATTCCTAGATCCTTTTCCATGTCAGTGTTACCGAGTGTTTTACCATTTAGTATGTACGGGTGACTTGCATTTTTCCTTCCCATGTGCATAACCTTACATTTATCAGTGTTAAACCTCATCTGCCACTTATCTGCCCAAGCCTCCAATCTATCCAGATCCCTCTGTAGTAGTATACTGTCCTCTTCAGTGTAAATTACTTTACACAGTTTAGTGTCATCTGCGAAAATTGATACTTTACTATGCAAGCCTTCTACAAGATCATTAATAAATATATTGAAGAGAATAGGGCCCAATACTGACCCCTGAGGTACTCCACTAGTGACAGTGACCCAATCTGAATGTGTACCGTTAGTAACCACCCTCTGTTTTCTATCATTGAGCCAGTTACTTACCCACTTACAGACGTTTTCTCAGAGTCCGAGCATTCTCATTTTATATACTAACCTTTTATGCGGTACAGTGTCAAATGCTTTGGAGAAGTCCAGATATAAGACATCCATTGATTCGCCGCTGTCAAGTCTAGAACTTACCTCCTCATAGAAACTGATTAAATTAGTTTGACATGACCGATCCCTCATGAAGCCATGCTGATATGGCGTTATTTGCTTATTTCCGTTGAGATGCTCTAATATAGCATCTCTCAGAAAACCTTCAAACAGTTTACCCACAACAGATGTTAAATTTACCGGCCTATAGTTTCCAGGCTCTGTTTTTGGCCCCTTTTTGAATATTGGCACCACATATGCCACGCGCCAATCCTGTGGGACATTCCCTGTCAGTATAGAGTCCGCAAATATCAGAAATAAGGGTCTGGCTATGACATTACTTAATTCCTTTAGGATACGGGGGTGTATGCCATCCGGTCCTGGCGATTTGTCTATTTTAATCTTTTTAAGCCGCTGATGTACTTCTTCCTGGGTCAGACAGGACACCTTTAATGGGGAATTTATTTTTGCATTCTGCATGTCATCTGACAATTTATTTTCCTCAGTGAATACATTGGAGAAAAAAATATTTAACAGCTTTGCTTTCTCCTCGTCGCTCTCTGCGCCTCCCCCCTCATTACTCTTTAAAGGGCCAACACCTTCAGCTTTATACTTTTTAACATTTATATAATTGAAGAACATTTTAGAGTTAGTTTTACTCTCTTTGGCAATTAATCTCTCGGTCTCTAGTTTGGCCGCTTTTATTTGTTTTTTACATGTTCTATTTTTTTCCTTATAGTTTTTCAGTGCTTCCGTGCAACCCTCCTGTTTTAGTGTTTTATATGCTTTCTTTTTGTCATTTATTGCTTTCTTTACAGTTCTATTTATCCACATTGGTTTCTTTTTGTTCCTTAACCTTTTATTACCATACGGTATGTACCTCTCACAATGAGTTTTTAGGATGTTTTTAAAGATATCCCATTTTGTGTCTGTATTTGTGAGGACTTTGTCCCAGTTAGTTTGGCCTATGGCCTCTCTTAGTTGGCTAAATTTAGCTTTTTTGAAGTTTGGTATTTTTGTTCCTCCCTGTAGAAACGCTCTTTTGAATGATAATTGGAAGGTTATTACTTTATGGTCACTATTTCCCAGGTGTCCCCCGACCTGCACGTCTGTTGTTCTGTCAGGTCTATTGGTTAATACTAAGTCCAGTATGGCCGTCCCTCTAGTCGGGTCCTGAACCAGTTGGGAGAGGTAATTGTCTTTGGTTATAGCCACGAACCTGTTTCCCTTATGAGATATACAAGATTCAGTTTCCCAGTCTATATCTGGGTAGTTGAAGTCCCCCATAATAACCACCTCATTATGATTTGCCGCCTCGTCTATCTCGTTTAGTAGTAGATTTTCTGTGGACTCTGGTATATTAGGTGGTTTATAGTAAACTCCTATTAGTAATTTATTGTTGTTTTTAGCTCCATGTATCTCTACCCACAGTGACTCCACATGTTCATGTCCCTCACTTATATCTTCTCGGACTGTGGGCTTTAGACAGGACTTTACATAAAGGCAGATCCCTCTCCGGTTTTGACGATCCTTTCTAAACAGACTGTAACCAGTCATAGCTATCATCCAGCCATGTCTCAGTTATTCCCACTATGTCATAGTCCTCCTCAGACATCACTAATTCCAGTTCACCAGTTTTATTAGTCAGGCTTCTGGCATTAGTATACATACATTTGAGAGGTTTATGTATATTTTTTACCCTACACCTTTCCTTCTGAATTGTTCTAGTCCCTCCTTCCATTCCTCTCCCATTCTTATTACCTTGCCCCCGGTCTCTATCTGCACTATCTTCCCCTCCTATAACGTAATTACCCTCCCCCCCAGTCCCTAGTTTAAACACTCCTCCAACCTTCTAGCCATCTTTCTCCCCAGCACAGCTGCCCCTTTCCCATTGAGGTGCAGCCCATCCCTACGATAGAGCCTGTTGCCGATAGAAAAATCGGCCCAGTTCTCCAGGAACCCAAACCCCTCCTTCCTACACCAGTTCTTGAGCCACTTGTTAATCTCCCTAATCTCCCATTGCCTTTCTTGTGTGGCCCGTGGTACAGGCAGTATTTCGGAAAATACTACCTTTGAGGTCCTTGCCCTCAGCTTTTGACCTAAATCCCTGAAATCATTTTTAAGGACTCTCCACCTACCTCTAACTTTGTCATTGGTTCCGATATGGACCATGACCGCTGGATCGTCTCCAGCCCCTCCCAGTAATCTGTCAACCCGATCCGCGATGTGTCGAACTCTAGCGCCAGGAAGACAGCACACTGTTCGGCGATCACGGTCTTTGTGACAGATTTCCCTATCTGTTCCCCTAATAATGGAGTCTCCCACTACCAGCACCTGTCTGGCCTGCCCTGCTCTCCTGGTTCCCTGCTTACTGGAGCTGACATTCCCCTGACTGGCAGAGGAAGTGGCTGCAGCAGTGCCGTCCCCGGACTGACATCCCCCTCATGTGCCAAACGTGCAAACTTGTTGGGGTGTGTCAGATCAGGGCTAGCCTCCCTGGCACACTTCCCTCTACCCCGCTTTCTAACTTTTACCCAGCTAGCTACCTCACTTTTCTCAGCCTCCTCTCTGTCACCCTCCCCCTCATCTACCCCAAAGAGTGCTTGCTCAGTGAGAAGCAAACTCTTTTGCAAATTATCAATGCCTCTCAGTGTTGCAACTTGCCCATTTAGAGACTCGACCTGCGATTCCAAACGGGTAATTTGCTCACATCTAGAACAAAGATATACACCCTTGAACTCCTGTTCCAGGACTGCATACATCATGCAAGATGTGCACTGGACTGCGTTGTAAATTGTGCAACACATACCTAATGGGGATTACAACAGTAAAACAGTATAAATGATTTAGATTTAGACCCTGTCTGCTGTAGTTGAAGGACCACGTAAAATTAAGCCAACAACACACAAGGAAATTATATCCAACCTTAGTTTCCTGCTCCTTTTCTTAAACTCCTTATTTTTTAACTCCACTTAATAAGAAGCCACTTAGTAGAGCAAGCCTCAGAAAGAGCAGGCTCTGAAGAGTATAAGTGGCTCAATTTATAGCACCTGGTTGCCCCGGGCACTCGCCTTAATTAAGCAGAGAAAAAAAAATAAAAAATAATGTGATTTAAACAATAGGTCATATTCTGATGACACATTCCCTTTAGATTATCCACCGCTCGGCAATACAGGTCTATCAGCAAATTGTTCCCCTTTGCAGAAGGAAGAACATTCTGGATTTTCTTACGGACAGGTTTCATACTTACGGTCTGTGGGTTGATCTGGCCGGTCATCAGAGCCAATAGGTCAGAGTCGGACATTGAGATCGTACAGTCCGCTTTCTTATCTGCAACACAAAGATGATGAAATTCAATTCTCTCTGCCAGTCTGGGACACGTCAGTGATTGAATGCCAATTCCCCGCTGATAAAGGGACGGCATATCGCTGGTATATTCAATCACTTTATGATACGCGAGATCCTGATAATGCAGCCCCTTAGGTGGTGTTCACATCACCGTTCAGCCTTTCCGTTCTCCTGCTCCGTTATTTATGTCCCAAATCCGCCCTTTCTTTTCTCCTGCTTATATAAGCCGAACGGAGCCTATGGACCCCATAGATTATAATGGGGTCCGTTAGGTCTCTGCTCGGAGGAAGATTTTTGATGCAGAGACAAAAGTCCTGTATACAGCCTTAACAGCAGCGACCTGGCCACCCGTGGTGCAAAGGAACTGCAGCACACAAAGCATCTATGGACCTTCTATATTACAGACCTATAGGCACCCTGTGTGTGGCCGTATGGTGCTCCTGTGAGACACTGCACTTTTTGCTAGAAGCAATGCTTCTAGGGGACAATAATACCTCTGTAATAAGGAGCATGCCACTATTTTTTTTTTTGATCCAGAAGAAATAAAAATAAAAAATCCCACACCTCAAGCCCATACTGCTGCCATGTGGGATCTTACCGGAGTCGAAGGCCACAGAGCCTTTGCCGTTCTTCACATCAACCACCCAAGTTGCCTCTTTTCCACCAGGTCCATCCTTCACTTTAAAGGCAAAGACTCCTCCAATCTTCTTAACATACTGCTCCCCTTCCTGCAAATTGAATATCAATAAGTAAATTAAGAAATAATGGGAATATATTTTTGGTTTTACACTAGCAGATCTACAGTACTTAAAGGGCTTGTGTCACTTCAGCAAATGGCCATTTATCATGTAGAGAAAGTTACTACAAGGCACTTACTAATGTATTGCAAGAAAATTTAGACTAGAACCTTCAGGATCACAGGTGCATATCCATGAAGCAAACAGAATTACAAAAAACAAGATGGCGGCACACTGTTATATATACAAACAATAGAGCTAAGAAATGGGGGTCATTCTAGATAAAAGTGGTAATGGAAGCTCTTAGCGCACATACGTGTCGCTAATGTATTGCGATTGTCCATATTACTTCCTTTGCTGGCTTGATTGATTTTTCTATCACATTATACACTGCTTATCCAGGGGTTACGACCAGGGGCAGATTGGCCATTCACCCCATCGGGAAACATCCCGGTGGGCCGATAGCCTTTTACTATGCAGTGGGCCGGTGCGCCCTGCGATCAATGTTCCCACGTTTATTGCCTGCCCCGGCCCAGCCCTGCTGCGCTGACACACACTTGTATGATAATACGGACCTGCAGCCTGCGCGATGTGACATCACAAGCTTCCGGCCCTGCTGCGCCCTCACAATGATAATGAGATGTGATGTCTGTAGTCACATAGCACAGGCTGCAGGTCCAAGTGTGTGTCAGCGCAGCAGGGTCACCATCAGGGCAGTAAATGAGCGCTGTCAGGGGCCCTGCTGCAAATAGGGGCCACTCACAGCTGTCCCCACCGGCCCATGTTGAAGTTTACAGATCGGAGAGAAGGCAGCTCCCCCTCCTCTCTGCAGTGAGATAGTCCATGTGAGGAGGGGGCGTAAGTTACAGCAGCAGGGGGGTAAGTTACTGTAGGGGGCAAGTTAAGTCAATCCTGAAGGTGCTGCCTATCACCTGTGTTTAAGTGTAATTCTGTGCCCCCCTGACCTCACAGAGCCCCTGCAACTCTAGTGTCCCCCCCGTTCTCCTGCCCCATCACAGATCCCTGCCCACCAACCATCTCACCTCACCCCTGCCCTCTGGAGGTTAAATCAGTACTGGAGAGTTATAAGAGGAGCGGCTGATATCAGTCACATATGATGACCCCAATACGCTGTGGGTCACGCCCCTCACTTCACACATTGTGGCATAATAATGACATTGCAGCAGAGTCACCGGCGGCTGCCATGTGTACTGCTGTGAGTGCGCCAGGTCAAAGGCAGCCTTGCTGCAATCTCACCATCATGCTGCCCGCCCTCCTCCTAACAGGCCGCCAATGCCACCTGCCTTCAGATCATGTCGCTGGATAGAAGTCATAAATAGTGTTGAGCGAACTTGTGTTTTAAGTTCTAAAGTTTGAGTTCAGGTTATCGAAGTATCCCGTTATGGATTCTAAATTCCGTTATGGTCCGTGGTAGCGGAATCCATAATGCGATTCTTCGATAACACACGTTCGCTCAACACTAATCATAACAGAATGAATTACTAGAATTACCATTGTGTGGGGGCTCAAAGGGGCACTAAAGGGGCATTACTGTTATGAAGGCAGCAGCTGCATAACTACTGTGAAGGGGGTACAAAATGGGGCATAAGTTTGTTATGGCATGCTAAGCACACCTGTTATTATCTCCCTTGAGCTTTTTAAAAGTTGGGAGGTAATCTGTGTGAATGTGCCGTGTGAACCATCCTAATGGTTGGTTGACCCCGCCCACTTTGTTTGGCTCCACCCTCTACCGATTTGGCCCTGCCTATAAACCCTTTTACACTATTTTTCCAGGGCCATTTTGAGTTCCCAATCTGTCCCTGGTTACGACCACCTTACAATACAGCAGTGGTGGTCGTGCTTGCACACTATAGGAAAAAGCTACAGCCTCTTGTGGCTGGGACCGCGCATAGGCCGATGCGTTTTCCTATAGTCTGCAAGCACGACCATCATTGCTGGACTGCAGGGTGGTCGTAACCATGGAAACAAGCCGTGTATAATGTGATGGGAAAATGGATCAGGCCAGCAAAGGAAGCAATATGAACAATCCCAATACATTAGTAAGTGCCTTGTGTTAACTTTCTCTACATGATAAATGCCATTTGCTCAAGCAAGACAACCCCTTTAAAGTGCACCCGTCAGCAGGAGCAACCTAAAGCAGACATACTGCCTGGCAGGGTTGCTCCTGCTGATGAAAATACTAGTCTTGTAAAAATCTATTGCTGCATCCCCAAGACTTTTATTCTTTATGCAAACAAAGGCTTTGATGCACTAGGATGGGCCTAGTCCCTCTGCTTCGCAGTCTGTACACAGAATCACCCATTTGCATAAAGAATATAAAAATCTATGCTTGGGATGCAACGGATTTTCACAAGACGGGTATCATTTTAAATTGGCAGGATCAACCCTGCTATTTTAATAGGGTTGCTCCTGCTGACAGGTGATCTTTAGCAGTATTTCATTTTGCCAGTTATATAGGACTACACTCCCCCCGCGGTCCATCCACCCGCACTTGTAGTAGTACGCCTCCAACATTAATAAACTCTATGAAGGACAAGTACCAGAGTTCATTTTTTCTGGGCGACTACACTCCAATTTAGATTTTGCCCTTCTCTTATCAGAGAGCAACTTAACCGATTAGAAAAGTGACCTTTGGTCCAATGCCCTGGAATGTTTTACTGCAGCCTTGGTTGTGAAATCTGCACCTGAACGCCACTTACAATAATCTATGGCAGGGATGCCCAACCTGCGGCCCTCCAGCTGTTGTAAAACTACAACTCCCAGCATGCCCGGACAGCCTACAGCTATCAGCCTGCAGGAGGGCATGCTGGGAGTTGTAGTTTTACAACAGCTGGGGGGCCGCAGGTTGGGCATCCCTGATCTATGGCATCTACCGCGCTTTCTCCACCCATCACCCGAACAATGGAGTCTGCTGGGGCTCTGACCCTTTAATGGCAAAAACAGCATGTAGTGCTATTCCTTCAATCTGATGGAACTGGGGATAGAGCCCCAGAAGTGTGCACACCGCCTAAGGGTCCATTCACACGTCTAGTGTATTGCGGATCCGCAATACACCCGGCCGGCACCCCCATAGAACTGCCTATTCTTGTCCGCAATTGCGGACAATAGGACATGTTCTATTTTTTTTTTTCCAGAGCTGCGGACCGGAAGATCATCCATTCATTCCTGCCCCATTGAGAATGAATGGGTCCGCACCAGTTCCAGATATTGCGGAATGGATGCAGACCCATTCCACGGACGTGTGAATGGACCCTAAAAAAAAATGTATGCGGTCAATGCATTGTGTGTTAATGGAAGGGGTCCCCCAGGTAGGACCCTCATTTATTAGTCCGTATATAGAGCACATCCATGCCTTTGCATTACACAGATGGCACAATGATGTCAATGAGAACTGTGTAGTACCCTATTTCACCTGTGGAGGCGCAGCAGGGGAACTGAATTCCCAAATAAAATGACATTATGTCTGGGAGGGGGGGGGGGAATCACTTTTAGCAGCCAGGCATTAAAGTTTCTTTGGCTATACATAAGTAGATACAGGAAAGCAGAACATTAACTCACTGACCTCTTTCAATTTCTTCTCGATTTCCTTGAATACAAACTGGGCTTTAAATCCGTCTTCGGCGCTGGTTGGATTCAGCTGGATACGGGAAGATCTTTAGAAAGAGGTAAGTATATGGTACAGTAAATCTGCATATAAAGTGCTACTAGTTTTAATTATTTTGTAGTAATAGGAAGTTTCCAAGTACCAGAGCAGCGCATTGTGAGCGCTTAGAGGCCAGGCATACACGCAGGGGAAACCAAGGCCCTGTTCACATTTGATATGTGGATCCATTGTTTTCAATGGATCCGTGGTTTGCATTTTGCAAACATATGGATGCAGAAAGCACATGGGTGATACATGTGCTTTCCGCATCCGTATATCCGTTCCGCAAAGAGACAGAACTTGTCCTATACTGGTCTGCAAAATGCGGACCCTTTGAAGTCTATGGGTTCACAAAAAAAAATGCAGATACAACAAAGACAGCACAAGGTGTATGGTCATGTGCAAGTTTGATTTTGGAAAGTCGTATTAGAGGGAAAAAAATAAAATAAAAAAATGAATAAAAAAAAATAAAAAAAAAAACACTAAAAAAAAACTAAATGTAAGGCTACTTTCACATGAGCGTTCGAAGAAACCAGCAGGCAGTTCCGTTGCCGAAACTGCCTGTCAGAGCCAGAAATCCGTATGCAAACGGATATCTTTTTTCCGGATCCGCTAGACTTATGCATTGAAATACCGGATCAGTCTTTCCGGTATCACCCAGAATAACAGATCCGGTATTTAATTTTTTCAAAGCTAGAAAGAACTGCGCATGCGCAGACCGGGAAACCGGATCCGGCAATTTCCAGAACACTTCGTAACGGATCTGGCATTAATACATCTATATGGAAATGAATGCCGGATCTGGCAAGTGTGGTACTGTTCCGGGATTTTGTCCGGAAAAAAAAACTAAAAACTGCAGCATGCTGCGGTATTTTGTCTGGTCAAATACCATACAAGGGACGGAACGGAAGACATCCTGATGCATACTGAACGGATGGATTGCTTTCCATTCAGAATGCATTGGGACAAAACAGATGCGTTTTTTTTAGATCACCACTAGTGTGAAAGCACCCTTAGGCTCCATTCACACGTCCGTATAAGGAGTCCGCATTCGTTCCGCAAAATTGCGGAACGGGTGCGGACCCATTAATTCTCTACACTATGTGCTCTCCGCATCCGCAATTCGGGAGCGCGCCCCCGAAAAAAATAATAATAAATAAATAGAACATGTCCTATTCACACCCCCTAGTCTTCTTCACACACAGCATATTAAAAAGTCAGTCAGGCTCCTTTGCCTGGAGCGAGGCCTGAACTTCAACCAATATTGGAGTTTTGGATGCCAAAGTTCATGGTTACCCAATAGTTCCTGCGTGCAGTCCGCCCGCTCTTAAAGAGGCATTTCCATCTTCTAAAGTGATGGCTTATAGTCATGATAGCCCGTCACTATGACGGGCAGGTGTCTGGCCTCTCGGACCCCCACCAATCCCAAGAATGAAGGGGTCACAGATTCCTCGGCACAGTGGCGCCCCTGGACACCCAGAAACTGCAGCCAGCCCCAATTCACTACAATGGGATGAAGCACTAAGTCGTTGTGGCCCCAGATTTCAAACCTCTTCCAAAGTGATGGCGAGCGCCTGTTTATTATTATTATTTATTTATTAATAAGTCCTAAAACAGACACAATGTCAGGGAAGAAGAGCTCCGCTCATCTCTAGAAAGGGTAGACCTTTCAATATACTTGTACTTTTGGGACACGAGAACCACGAGCAGAGACATTACTCAACCACAGTCTATTCCCTCTAAGGAAGTATTCCAGGCAGTTCTCAACGGCTGATCTATAATTAAATGGTAGTTTTCTCGTATAACTAAATGGAAAGAAGATAAACTGCAAGTTTAGTGTAGCTTTTAGGGTGCCTGTGCATGCTGCGGATTATGCGCAGAAAACCCACACCGTAATACAGCGCCAGGAAAGTGTACGAGATCAAACACCGCGTGGACTTTGCCTTTTTCTTAGGTGTGGAAATTGAGCTGCCGTGCGGATTTTAGAATCTGCAGCGCGTCCATTGTTGCTGCGTTTTTTTTTTGTGTGTGCAGATTTCACGGTTTTTAGTGGAAGAGGCAGATATGAAGAAAATCCACATAAAACCTGCACAGAAACACCGCACCGAAAACATGATAAATTGTGTAGATTTCATGCAGATTTTCTGCACACAAATCTGCCTCATGTGCAGCCGCCCCAAGGCCTCCTGCACACGAGTGCGGGTGAACGAGATCCTCACTAATTTGCGTGCGTTTCTGCAGCATATCCGCACCGCAACCCACAATTCGTGACAGGTTTTTGGTGCGGATTAAATGTGGTTTGGCCTCAGATCGCAACCTTCATTGGAAGAGGGTGAAATCCACAGCTAAAACCGCAAACAAAACCAAAAAAAAATAAAAAAATAAAATAAAATAAAAAAATCGACATGCTGCGGATTTGGAAATCTGCCTGGCACGTCAATCTCCGGAAAGCGTACATGAGATTTGTGTTCTCATACACTTTGCTGGTACTGTGCTACGTTGTGGTTTTTCCACACGGGAAACCACGCAGAAAAACCGCAACGTGTGCTGGTGGCTTGAATGCAACTAGGAAGCGCACGCAAGATCTCACGTACGAGATCTGCAGACATCTATTTTCAGCATACGAAGCTCTGCATTGTAAGGGTTACACAGGAGCCTCTCATATGGGAATCCTGGTTAACGCAGCTTCCCAGAATGCAACACTCCCTTTGGGTTAGAGGTTACCATTCATACGAGGGGGAACCATGCAAAAAAGCATTGCTGTCATGGATGATCAGTGACCTTACACCCACACATTATATGGGGGCAGATCCTGCTCTGCAAGTCCCATTGCTGTAAGGAGCAGAACTGCTGAGGTTCTATGTGACAAGTGCACACAGTAGTTCCTGGGTTGCACAAGTACACAGGCCACAGATCCCTTACCTGGCTGCTGCGTCCGGAAAGCCCATCTTGTATAACGTAACCACCACGGCCCCCCCGAGTCCGATGTTGTGCTGTAGAGCGAGCTTGGCTCCCGGAACCTGTCTTTTCCCAGCCTGACCTCGGAGCTGCCAGCAGAGCTCTGCACACTGAGCCAGGCCTGTGGATACAGAAGAGAGAGAGAGATCAGCTGAGCTTCCGGCTCTGGGGCGCACTCTGTCTGCTGGAAGGCGGTACTGCAAGCCCGTCACTTAACCCCTCACTGCCCACAAGCAGACTCCACCAACATCTGAATGTGGAGCGACTTGCAGAAAACAAGATACAATTAGGACTCCATTTACACCACAGCTCGCGCTGGAAAGGTGGATTGGAGAAAAACGAATACCAAAATTTTGCAATTAGAACACAAATAGTTATAATATCTGGCCGTCATTTTTTTGGGTTGACGTTTAAAGGTTCAAAACCAAAATCATCAATTCCACATATTCAGTACAAAAACCTCTTTATTAGGGCTCATGCATACGACTGTATGTGTTTTGCGGTCCGCAAAAAACAATACAAAAAATAAAATAAAAAACACGTATGGCATCCGTTTGTTTTTTTTTGCAGATCCATTGTAATAATGCCTAGCCTTGTCCGCAAACTAGAAAAAAATAGGACATGTTCTAATTTTTTTGCGCTGCTACGGAACGGACATACTGATGCAGACAGCACACACAAAAAAAAAAAAAAAAAAAAGGAACAGACACTGAAACAAACAACGTTCGTGTGCATGTAGCCTTATATCGCATCAAAAGACATACATTGAATAAATAATACAAAATTGTAAAATGGTCCATGCATAAGGTGCTGAGCAAGAGATCAGCCCCCCCTGGTGTTGGTGCACATGTATATCTCACCTGTAGGTGAGATCTTGTGACGGGGAGAAAGTCTATCCCAGCGCTCCTATGTAAATCTAGTCCCCACCGTTATCAATACACAATCAGAAGCCAAAGGGTGTTGTTCTACATAGGCATTTAGTCAATTCCAATATTTATCTCTAGCCTACATAGACTGGGTTAATCCCACATTCATCCACTGTAGTTCGTGACACCAAACACTCCCAGAGGAAGCGCGGCGAAACGTACGTTGGGGTTGTTTTGTCCCCCCCAGCTTTTGGTCTGTACGATTTCCCACATTATGTCCAGGTCTATTATTCATTGCTTGTATTTTGGAGTGTTTGGCGTTACTGGGTTTTGTGACAAGCGAATAAACTAGCTCTGTTTGGGAGTATAATAAAAACGGAACATAATCCAAGTTGATGGTCCTTCACTGTTTTGCCCCGATTTGGCCCTGACAGAAAGTGAATTAGGACTGTGGTATCCTCTGCTTGATAACGAATACCTGTGTGGAACGTGGTCTCGAGGAAAGCGTTACACGAGTGAAAAGTTGGGAGCAACGCGGTCCCGCAATAAACCTGATCGGCTGCGTGTGAACAGAACCCACTTTACATCAGGACGTTGGAAGGCAACGTATTGGAGAACTTTTTATATTGTTTAGGCCTCATGCACACGGCCGTTGTTTTGGTCTGCATCCGAGCCGCCACTTCAATGGGACTGCAAAAGATGCGGACAGCACTCCGTGTGCTGTCCGCATCCGTTGCTCCGTTCCCTGGCCCCGCAAAAAAAAATATAACACGTTCTATTCTTGTCCGCGCTTTGCGGACAATAGGCAGTTATATATAAAGGCTGTCCGTGCCGTTCTGCAAATTGCGGAACGTGCACGGATGCCATCAGTGTTTTGCGGACCGCAAAACACACCACGGTCGTGTGCATGCGGCCTTATAGGAACACTGGGATAGACTTTCTCCCTGTCACAAGATCTCACCTAAGGCCTATTGCACACGACCGTATGGCTTTTTCAGTGTTTTGCGGTCCGTTTTAAACGGATCCGTTGTTCCGTTTTTTGTTTCCGTTGCGTTTCCGTTCCGTTTTTCCGTATGGCAAATACAGTATACAGTAATTTCATAGCAAAAATTGGGCTGGGCATAACATTTTCAATAGATGGATCCGCAAAAAACGGAACGGATACGGAAGACATACGGATGCACTTCCGTATGCATTCCGTATGCATTCTGTTTTTTTGCGGACCCATAGACTTTAATGGAGCCACGGAACGTGATTTGCGGCCAAATATAGGACATGTTCTATGTTAAAACGGAACGGAAAAACGGAAACGGAATGCATACGGAACACATTCCGTTTTTTTTGCGGACCCATTGAAATCAATGGTTCCGTATACGGACCGTATACTGACCGCAAAAAACGGCCAGTAAACGGGAAAAAAAAACGGCCGTGTGAAAGAGGCCTAAAGGTGAGATATACATGTGGACCAACACCTGGGGGGGGGCTGATCTCTTGCTCAGCACCTTATGCATGGACCATTTTACAATTTGTATTATTTATTCAATGTATGTCTTTTGATGCGATATAATAAAGATGTTTTTGTACTGCATGCGTGGAACTGATGATTTGGTTTTGTAGGTATGCATCCACACATGATATTGTGTTATATAGTGTTTTTTGGTTGGGTTTTCTGAGGTTTGAGGTTATGGCTTAAAATGGCTTGGGATGTCCAAGGCTGGGTTCACATTGCGTGCGTGCGTTTGCGCCCCCCCCCCCCTTATTTTTAACATGCAGCAAAAAGGCCCATGTCCCAAATTATGACTAAATACTAAAAAAGCAAATGCTCAGTGTGAACTCAGCCTAAAAGACTGCAGTAAATAACAGCACACGTCATAGCAATCAATGACTCCGTGCGCTCCAGCGCTCAGCAGGAATCCAGGACGGTATCTCACGGTCTGTGTTCCACGGACATGTGCATGACAGAACATCCGTGTTGCATCCGTTTTTCTGTGGATCCATTGCAATTACAAGGCCTATTCTGGTCTGTAAAACGGACAAGGATAGGACATGTTCTATCTTTTTTGCAGGACTGTGGAACAGACATACAGATGTGGACAGCACATGGTGTGCTGTCAGTTTTATTTATGGACCCATAGAAATAAATGGGACTGTGTGCGGACCAAAAATATGATTATGTGAATGGGGCCTAAGGCCGCTGGCGCACAAAGGTTTGTCTTCTGGCTTTCTATGGCTTGTAGAAAAACCACCATGGAATTCAGCCTCTTATTAAACAAAGCATAGTTTTTTGTTTCTTCTTCTCTTATAGAGAAGTATACGGGAAAATGTAAAAAAAAAAAAAAAAAAAAACACACACCCCAGAGCATTTTAGGGCATCTGTCAGCAGATTTGTACCTATGACACTGAACTGTTACATGTGCGCTTGGCAGCTGAAGGCATCTGTGTTGGTCCCATGTTCATATGTGCCCGCACTGCTGAGAAAAATGATGTTTTAATATATGCAAATGAGCCTCTAGGAGCAACGGGGGCGTTGTCATTACACCTAGAGGCTCTGCTCTCTCTGCAATTGCTGCGCCCTCTGCACTGACAGGACCAAGCAGGGTAAATATCATCACACCTGGTCCTGTCAAAGTGGAGAGGGTGCAGCAGTTGCAGAGAGAGCAGAGCCTCTAGGTGTAATGACAACACCCCCGTTGCTCCTAGAGGCTCATTTGCCTAAATTAAAAAAAAAAATTCTCAGCAGTGCGGGCACATATGAACATGGGACCAACACAGATGCCTTCAGCTGCCAAGTGCACATGTAACAGGTCGGCCAGTGTCATAGGTACAAAAAAGACAAGGGAGTCCTATCCTCAGGACAGCTCATCAATATATGATCGGTCGGGGTGGCATGCCCACCGATCCGCTGTTTGAAGAGGCCAAGGAGCTCCGGTGAGCGTTGTGGCCTCTCCCTAGGCCAGTGACATGTTCATTATACACGTGGCCTATGGCTCCAGTACAAAGCACAGCGACTATACAATGTATGGCACTTTATTTACTATGGAGAGGCCGCAGCTTCTTCAAACAGTAGATCAGTGGTGGTGCCAAGTGTCGGACCTCCACGGATCAGATACTGAAGAGCTGAGGACAGGCCATCAATATTAAACACCTGGAATACCCCTTTAAAATGCCACGGGCAAGTTGTCATAGTAGAACTGCACATGCAGCCTTATGCTAAAGTGTCTCGGGTACAACCTGTTCTCCATTTAGTCAATGACGACAGATTAGAGGAGATATTGAAAATAATCTTTAAGGTTAAAGGTCGCAGCAGTTTCTGGACCCAATTTACAGAGTCAGCAGGTTGTTGTATCCCTGACCTTACTGAGGACATGATTAGCAATGTTCAATAGGTAGAGACAACCCACTACATGTTAAAGAGCCCGAAGTGTCAGCGTATGCAGGGACTGGTACCGAGAACTGACCCGTGTAGATGGCAGGCGGTTTTCAGGTGCCAGTCTGCGCCGTCAGGTCCCTGTATCTGATATATGTCAGAGGTAACCCGGTTAGATGAGAGGGCAGTTCAAGGCAAGAAGTGTAAAGTCCCTGTGTCTGTATCAGGCACAGAGATAAAAAGGGCACAAACTCCATCATATCATAAACCTGTAGATAAGAACTGGACCTGCAGTCCTGCTTTCACCTATAACCTACATGTGTAACGGGTAGATCTCGTGTCGTTGTACTAGGTCTCCACATGCCATATATTGTGGCTATACTGTGCAATACATTTATAGGAGGGAAGGGATGCAAATGGGCTCTTAACGAGCTCTGCCTCCAATGCCACTAGATGTAAGGCAGCTATCCTATAAGTCAAATGTTCAGCTCTTAAAAGAAGCCTTGAGACTAGTGTTGAGCGAACTTCTGTTTTAAGTTCGGCGTCTAAAGTTCGGCTTCCGGTTAGCGAAGAATCCCGATATGGATTCCGAATTCCGTTATGGTCCGTGGTAGCGGAATCAATAATGGCCATTATTGATTCCGCTACCACGGACCACAACGGAATTCGGAATCCATATCGGGATTCTTCGCTAACCGGAAGCCGAACTTTAGACGCCGAACTTAAAACAGAAGTTCGCTCAACACTACTTGAGACATGACTTGGATATTAACTAAGCCAGCACCTCATCTGCAGACAGCTGTTTCAGGGTGATTGCCCCTCATCAGTGCAGAGCAGAGAGTACTGGCTTAACTGGGTGAGAGGCCTGTGCCCGGGTCAGGAGGGAACTAACTCTGCTTAGGGAGAGAGCACCTTAACCACCTCAGCCCCCCTAGCTTAAACCCCCTTAATGACCAGACCACTTTTTACACTTCTGCACTACTCTACTTTCACACATTGCCTTACTTCTCCTGAGTACAGCGATACCACATGTGACACTTTTTTGCAGCCTAGGTGCGCAAAGGGGCCCAAATTCCAATGAGAATCTTTACGATTTCACAGGGCATTTTTTACGCATTTGGATTCCAAACTACTTTTCACGCTTTAGGGCCCCTAAAATGCCAGGGCAGTATAAATACCCCACAAGTGACCCCATTTTGGAAAGAAGACACCCAAGGTATTCCGTGAGGAGCATGGCAAGTTCCTAGAATATTATTTTTTTGGCATAAGTTAGCGGAAAAGGATTTATTTTTTATTTATTTTTTTCTCTTACAAATTCTCATATTCCACTAACGTGTGACAAAGATTTCAATTACTTACCGGTAATTGGTTTTTCCTCTAGCCCCCACAGCGGCACGACAGGAGGATACCCCGCCTCCCCAGGGACAGGAAACAACGTGGAGATCTTTAAATACTCCCCTCCCCTTACCTGCTCCAGTAAATAACCGAGAAACTCTGGAATGGATGCAACAAAATTAATCTTTATGTGTTATTGAGAAATAAACAAGGACACTCTCCAAGAAAGACAAAACAACTTTTTCCTTCTTTCATCCTTTTTTTTTTTTTTAAATAAAAGTTAGAATAATCATAGGGAGGGAAATTCCCCGTGCCGCTGTGGGGGCTAGAGGAAAAACCAATTACCGGTAAGTAATTGAAATCTTTCCTAACACCCCCACAGCGGCACGACAGGAGAAATAACATAGGAATCCCATATCAGGGGGGGACAACCGCAGATAACACTCTGCGAGCAAATGATAATTCCCTGTTCTTTAACACATCTAACTGATAATGTCTAAAGAAAGTAGAAGGTGACGACCAGGTGGCTGCCTGGCAAATCTGTTCCAACGGAACCTCCGCTGATTCAGCCCAAGAGGTTGCCACAGATCGAGTTGAATGGGCTTTTAAGCCTGCCGGGGGAGGAACCTCCCTTAAGTCATAGCAAGTCAAGATTGTCGATCTAATCCATCGACTAACGGATGCTTTGCTTGCCGCGTTTCCCCTATTTGGGCCTGCAAACTGAACAAACAGTCTGTCCGTCTTCCTGAGATCTTCTGTAGACTTTAGGTAGGTAAGAACAGCTCTTCTTACATCCAGGTTATGGAAGCGTCTCTGCTCCTGACTGCCTGATGGGGATCCAAAGGAAGGGAGGGACACTTCCTGAAGACAGTGGAACTTAGAGACCACCTTGGGTAAAAAAGAGGGAGAATGTCTCAGTACTATCCTATCATCCTTGATGGACAAGTACGGGGGCCTGCACGAGAAAGCCTGTATCTCCCCCACCCTCCTAGCCGAGGTGATGGCTATTAAGAAAACTGTTTTAAAGGTAAGCATCTTTAGAGATATCTCAGATAAGGGTTCAAAAGGGCTGTCTGATAAGGCTGCTAAGACTAGATTTAAGTCCCAAGGAGGGACAGTGGACCTCACTATTGGCTGCTTTCTCCGAGCTCCTTTCACGAATCTCCTAACAAGGTCTAAGTCTGCTAATTTTATATCAAGTAAGGCACTCAAGGCTGATATATGGACCTTTATAGTGCTTACTCTTAGCCCCTTCTGAAGACCTGACTGGAGGAACTCTAGGACCTTAGGTGATTATAAGGGGACCTCTGGTATCCCCCCCTGTAAATCTTCTGAAAGACTGCCAGATCCTGTCATAGATCTTAGAAGTCACCTTCTTGCGACTAAAAAGAATTGTGGAAATTACCGCGTCCGAGAGGCCCTTTCCTTTTAATATTTCCCGCTCAGTCTCCATGCTGTCAACTGAAGTTGTGTTGTCTTGGGATGCCATACTGGGCCCTGGTGAAGGAGATCCGGGATGTTTGGTAGATGCCACACGTCTCCTGCTGACATTCTCACTAGGAGAGGGAACCATGACCTCTTGGGCCAGTAAGGAGCAATCAGGATCAGATTGTGGTTCTCCTGTAGTACCTTTTGCAGCACCTTGGGGATTAACGCAAAGGGAGGGAAGGCGTACAAGTTTACTCTTGGCCACGGGTGGGAGAGAGAGTCCACTATAAGAGGGTGATCTGAATAAGCCAGAGAGCCGAACTTCTCTACTTGTCTGTTTTGACGCGTGGCGAACAGATCTATTTCTGGAAGGAACCATGTTTGTGCTATCTGATGGAATATCCTTGGGTTTAAGGACCATTCCCCTTCTTTCAAGACATCTCTGCTGAGAAAATCCGCCACTGTATTGTCTTCTCCCCTTATGTGAACTGCCGATATTGATCGTATGTTCCTTTCTGCCCACTGGAAAATCTCTTTTGAGACCCTCGCCAAGGATGGGCTTCTTGTGCCCCCCTGTTTGTTCAGATAGGCCCCCGCTGTGGTGTTGTCTGAGAGTATTCTCACTTCTTTCCCGTGGACTTCTGAGTGAAGGGCCTTCAAGGCCTCCCATACTGCCCTTAACTCCTTCAGGTTGGAAGAGGCTAGGATTTGATTTTCTTGCCAGCCCCCTTGTATTACGGACCTGTCTGAAAAGGCCCCCCAACCGTTCTTGCTGGCGTCTGTAGTGATCGTGACTACATCTGTTTGCTGCCACGGGACGCCTGTGTTTAGGTTCTGGTTGATCAACCACCAATTTACGGAGTCTCTTACATATTGAGGGACTCTTACTCTCTGTTCTAGAGAAGCTATGCTCTTGTCCCATTCTCTGAGCATGAAAGCCTGGAGGGTTCTTGAGTGAGCCTGAGCCCACTTTACTGCTGGGATAGCTGAGGACATTAGACCCAAGATTTTCATTATTGACCTGATTGTCACTCTTGATTTGCTGCGGAACAGCGTAAATTCCTGTTTGATAGTCTGGACTTTTTCCTGTGGGAGGAAGGTCCTCATGAGGCCTGAATCCAGTAGCATTCCTAAAAAGATCTTCCTTTTTTCGGGCTGGAGGTCTGACTTTTCTATGTTTATTAACCACCCCAGGTCTGTTAGGCTTTGCTTCACTATTTCTATCTGTTCTAATAGGAGACTTTCCGATGCAGCCGCTATAAGGAAGTCGTCTAAGTACGGCACAACTAATATGCCCCTTAGATGAAGATCCGCTATCACCTCTGCCATCACTTTGGAGAAGACTCTTGGTGCTGACGTAATGCCGAAAGGAAGGACCTGGAATTGATAGTGCAGTACCACCGAACCCTGTTGTACTGAAAATCTTAGGAATTTCTGATGCTCTCTGCAGATTGGAATGTGGTAGTACGCGTCGGTAAGGTCCAGGGTTGCCATAAAGGTGTTTTTCTGTAATAGACTTATGGTGGATTTTATGCTCTCCATCTTGAACCGTTTGTAGAGCAGATGTTGGTTCAGTCCTTTTAAGTTTATAATGGCTCTGTATGAGCCGTTCGGTTTTTTGACTAAGAATAAGGGGGAATAATAACCTGTTCCCTGTTCTGCTAGGGGAACTGACGCAATAGCTTCTTTTTGTAACAGGATTTTTACCTGATCTAGTATTAGAGCTTGGACTGGACCGGCTTTTTTGGTGATGTGGAACACCTCCTGGGGAAGAGTGGAAAACTCCAACTTTAGGCCTGATGAGACTACGTCCAAAACCCATGGGGAATTGGAGATATTCTCCCAGGCTGGAAGGAAGTACTTCAGCCTTCCTCCTACCCTGCATCTGGCGTCATTGCTTTGATGACCTTTGGGAGGAGTCAGAGGGGTTTCCCTCGACCTCTTCCTCTTCCCGAACGCCACCGGGGGGAAAAATCCTTTCTCTTTTGATCCTGTCTGCCCCTAGATGTGGGAAAAAACAGTCTCTGACGAAAATTCTTTTGTTCTGAGGGAAACCCCTTCTTTCTGTCTGTGGCTTTTTCAAGGATGTCGTCCAGTACTGATCCGAACACCCTATCACCTTCGCAGGGGATGCCGCAGAGTTTGTTTTTGGATGCCGCATCACCTGACCAGGACCTAAGCCACACCGCCCTTCTGGTAGAGTTTGAGAGGGCCGCAGACCTGGCTGCTAACTTAATAGAGTCGACCGAAGCATCGGCCAAAAAATTTGCTGCCTGTTTAAGAACTGGAAGAGAAGCTAAAATATCCTCTCTAGGGGTTCCTGATACCAGGTGCTCCTCCAGCTGGCTTAACCAGATCGACATGGATCTGGCTGTATACGTTGCGGCTACGCTAGGTCTAAGGATGGACATGGAAGCCTCCCAAGATTTTTTTTAGTAGGGCCTCACTTCTCTTATCCATGGGGTCCTTTAAGAGACCTAAATCCTCAAAGGGTAAGGCTGACTTTTTCGTAATTTTTGCTACGGGGGCATCCACCTTAGGACATTTGTCCCAAGAGGACGTATCTTCCTCAGCAAAGGGATATTTTCTTTTTAGGACCCTAGATACGCTAGGTCTTTTTTCCACATCGGTCCACTCCTTATTAATTAACTTTATAATATTAGAGTGGAGGGGGAACACCCTCTTCTTTTTTTCTCCTAAGCCCTTAAACATTAAATCCTGTATAGTTTTGGACTGTTTAGACTCCTCTAGGTTTAGAGTTGCCCTAATGGTCTTCAATAATACTTCGGTCTCCTCAATGGAACAAAGAGGTTTCCCGGACTCATCTTCAGAGGAAAGGGGTTCAAACTCCGAGAGCTCCCCTTCATCAAAGTCCTCTTCCTGATATTCCGACTCTAAAGTCGCGGATATCTCAGTCATAGAAGTAGAAGGCTTCTGGGACGTAGCAGCTAGTCTTTGATCCACAGCGCTGGTTACTTCATCCTTAATAATATTCCTAATATTATCCAATAAGGAAGGGGACTCTTCTGCCACAATCTTTTTCAAACACTTGGCACAAAGGGCTTTTTTATACCCTGACGGTAAGGCCTTTTTACAGATGGAACACTGTTTGACACGCTGGGCCTCTGACTTCTGAACTTCCCTGACCTATATTAGATATAAGTCAGAAAACTTGTTTAATAAAATAAGGGGGGCTGCCTAGTCTGTAGAAAGGGAGAGGTACAGTCCCTTATCCAGTGCAGAGGTCAGAAACCTAAACCCCACAGTGAATCACAGCAATATACATTCATCATTTCGCTCCAGAGGAGGGTAGCTTACCGGGCTGCCGGTCTTGGAAGGATCCGAGGGTCTGCGCATCGCGTCCTCTCCTGATGCAGACATGCTGTTCTCAGGACGCCGCCGATTCTCGCCGCTTTTTTGAATCTGAGCGGGGAAGTGACGTCAAATTCCGGCGCCTGTGAGCTCCGCTCACGTGACCCGCGATCCTGTGCTTCCTTCTCGCGATACCAGCGAGGAAGTGCTGCCCGGGGCTGCCTCCACCGGAGCTGCCTCCACCGGAGGACTTGTGCCTGGGAGACAGGGAGAACCGAACCGCAGTTCCGCGATCCTGCTCCCCTAACGACCTGCCGGCGATCCTGCTGATGGGTGAAAGAATCCCACCAGCGAAAAGAAACTCCACGTCTTGATCCCAGAGGGACAGGAAACAACTGGAGCAGGTAAGGGGAGGGGAGTATTTAAAGATCTCCACGTTGTTTCCTGTCCCTGGGGAGGCGGGGTATCCTCCTGTCGTGCCGCTGTGGGGGTGTTAGGAAAAAATAAAATTTTACATGAACTCGCCATGCCCCTCACGAAATACCTTGGGGTGTCTTCTTTCCAAAATGGGGTCACATGTGGGGTATTTGTACTGCCCTGGCATTTTAAGGGCCCTAAAGCGTGAGAAGAAGTCTGGAATATAAATGTCCAAAAAATTTTCGCATTTGGATTCCGTGAGGGGTATGGTGAGTTCATGTGAGATTTTATTTTTTGTCACAAGTTAGTGGAATATGAGACTTTGTAAGAAAGAAAAAAAAAAAAGAAAAAAAAATATAGCAATTTCCGCTAACTTGTGGCAAAAAATAAATAAAAATCTTCTATGAACTCGCCATGCCCCTCAAAAGGGATCTTTATAGCACCGCAGCGATTTTACGGTGTTTTTGCAGTGATCAGAAAAAATAAAAAATTCTGTCACTGCGGTGGGGCGGACTGAACGCAAGTGTGTGCACAACATCAGGCCTGATCGGGCAAACACTGCGTTTTTTGTAGAGCCTATAGAACATGTCCTATTCTTGTCCGCAATTGCGGACAAGAAAAGGCATTTTCTATATAGTTCTGGCAATGTGCGGATCCGCAAAATGCAGAAAGCACATTGCCGGTGTCCGTGTTTTGCGGATCCGCGGTGTCCGTGTTTTGCGGATCCGCAAAACACATACAGACGTCTGAATGGAGCCTTACAGGGGGGTGATCAATGACAGGGGGGTGATCAGACAGTCTATATGGGGTGATCAGGGGTTAATAAGTGACGGGGGAGGGGGGGGGGGTGTAGTGTAGTGGTGTTTGGTGCTACTTTACTGAGCTGCCTGTGTCCTCTGGTGGTCGATCCAAGAAAAAGGGACCACCAGAGGACCAGGTAGCCGGTATATTAGACGCTGTTAACAAAACAGCGTCTAATATACCTTTTTGGGGTTAGAAAAAATAAATAAAATAAAAAAAAAAAATCGCATCTACAGCCTGCCAGCAAATGGATTGCCGCTGGCAGGCTGTAGATCCACTCGTTTACCTCCCGATCCTGTGAATGCGCGCTCCTGTGTGCGCGCGCACAGGAAATCTCGAGTCTCGCGAGAGGACGCGCCGATGCGTCCAGGAGGAATAACCCGGCCGCCCGCAGGATGCAATCCTGCGTTCGGGAGGTGGTTAATCACTGTGAGGAGACTTATAGGCCATACATGCTCCTATGGAATTCTGGGAGGGAAGGGATGCATATATATTTATAGAACATGGAAATCAGAGTTCTGCATGTTATGCTGGTTGGGAGCACAGAGACACTGCAGATTAGTGAACTGGGTAGCATGGCAGCTCATATGCCCCATTATAGAGGACGGACCTTCGATACTCTTCAAGGGGTATCCTTGGTTCCTGGAGAACCAAGTCAATTCTTGAATGTAAAAGATGCCACTGATTTCATTGGGTACTATAATATTAATACATATTCATGTAGATTGTAAGCCCTCACAGGCAGGGCCCTCTCTCCTCCTGTACCAGTTTGTAACTAGTCTTATTTATGCTTAGTGCAATTGTCTGTATTATGTATGTGCACCGCTGTTCACATGTACAGCGCCATGGAATGAATGGAATAATAATATTATTATTATTATTAATAATCTGCAGCGCTTTACAATTCTTCATTGCACACACATCCATAAATTCTAGGCAAAATGAGCATTCACCATACAGTTGGAAGAACCATACGTAAAGGAACCACATAATGAGGGTCCAAGCAGCAGGATCAATCACAGCTTCAGGTGAGGAGTGGTGCTGTGCAGAAGCCCTACTAAAGGCCTCTGAATCGTGCCTAGCTCTATGGCCTTTCACCATGTTCAGACCTCAGAGAGTCCGCACCGCAGCTCCCGGCCTGACCTCCCAGCATTATATTGATTTATGATGCTATGTAACCCTTACAGTTCTGGAATGTATTGGATAACACTGACATAATTCTGCCAGTGTTATCCAATACATTCCAGAACTGTAAGGGTTACATAGCATCATAAATCAATATAATGCTATGTGAATCCCGTCAGTGCTGGGAGGTCAGGCCTGGTGCTGTGATGCGGACTCGCTGCGGGAGGAATGCTAGTCTGCAAGGGGCCTTAGGGCTCCATGCACACGAACGGCCGGGCCCATATGTGGCCCCAGACCGTTTTTGCACCGCATCACGGATGCGGACCCATTCACTTTCAGGAGTGCAGTGGGGGAGGAAGGGGGTTATGTGCTGCTGGAAGTGGAACTGGCACTTATCAGCCACTTACGGCATTTTTGAAATGCCATAAATGTCTCAGATGGTTGCACCCCTTAAGTTTTCTTGAGGCCCTTGGGATTAGTTGACTCCGATAATGTGACCCTGTTTTAAAGGGATCGTCTAGATTAGAAAAACCTCTGTCTGTCATTCTTTTTCCAAGAACAGTACTGCACTTGCTTCTGTTATTGCTGTATTCAATTGAAAGGGTATGAGCTGCAATGCCAGATTCAGCCTGTGGACACGTGTGGCGCTGTTCCTGGAAAACAGCAAAACTTTTTATCCTGGAGAAGCTCTTGAAGTGCTGCTAAATCAACATCTACTGAAACTACAGAAAATCTGCTCTAGCTGTGGGTAGTCTAGATTTTGCATAAACTGGCTCCCCACTGTGTTTTTTAGGGTGGGTTCATGCTATGACAGTATTTTAATCATGATCGGCAATGAATGAGCTGTAGAGTTTTTTTTTTTTTGGTTTTTTTTTTATGCAGGGATTTTTCTCCAATGAAGGCAAGGGACACAGACAGGCTAGTCTGAAATTATCAGAGGATGTTCCAAAAACTCAGTCCTAATCCACATCTGGGACCACTTTTTCCCTTGCGAAAAAGCGCCTATACCAGCACAAGTCCTATTCAGAGAACCCTTATTAAAGCACCAAGGAAGAAGAAGAAGCGGAGCTGTGTCAATATAAAGTAATGAATGCTGGGGGTATGACCGATCATATGATGATGGCGTGAGGTTCTTGACGAGCGGGAGAACAAGTGCTGAGAAAGGAACAGCTGGGTGTGGGTATGTAATTACTACAAAATGCCTGTAAGGAACCATGGGGAGGGTCGTGTGGACCCAAGCAAGGCCTCATGCACACGACCACAGGTTCTATCTTTTTGCAGAATGGACATATGGTTGTGGAAAGCACAGAGATCTGTGTGTTTTCTGCATCTGAGTCTTCAATGGGGCCGGAAAAAAAAAAAAATGCAGATCCAACATGGACGGCATCCATATTTTGCTGATATGCAAGTTGTGGACTGCAAAATACATATGGTTGTGTGCATGAGGCTGCACTCAACGGTGAGACCATGCAGACCACAAACCATAGATCTGCAAAACACAGGTACTAGCCATGCGCACTAGCAAGATGCAGCGAAAGATAGGGCATGTCCTATCTTTTGCAGCACGGAGGCACGGACCCAGAAGCACATGGAACCTATGAAATCAATCCACATGGCCAGTGCCCACTCTTTGCAGCCTTAAGTTTGAGGTTTCTGTTTGCCACTAGTGCTGGCCAAATGGCTAGCAGCCCTAGTTATAAAAAAAACCCCACTCAGCTTACCTTATCATTTTTATGGTGATGTTCTCTGTAGTAAGGCCATATTGCACCACTTACCACACATTGAAAAGGGGAAAGCAGTCGGCACTCCTCTGGCAGAGTCGTGGTGCACGCGTCCAGGGTATGAAAAGCCCACTTACAATATGGAACAGAAGACCGGCACTTCACAGGTGGAATCTTCAAACTTTTATTTCAGCATAGGAGGAAATAGCACAGATGCGACACGTGTTTCGGCTCAGGTGTGAGCCTTTGTCAAGCATAATGAACTATTGCATGAAACACATTTAAATAGGCCGCCTACATGGGAACGGAGATACAAATCATAAGGTGCAACAATTCTCTACATTGTTGCAACAAGGTACTATGCTGTATGTCATGGGTGTCAAACATGCGGCCCGCAATGAATATCTTTGCGGCCCGGCAGTCTAGTATCTCTGAACATGAGCGCGCTGCTATCGGCGCGCTCATGTTCTCTCAGCAGCACGGGGAGAAGGAAGCTGTCCTCCCTCCCCCCTGTGCTGCTGCCGCTGCCACCAATGAGAAGAGAGGGGGGGGAGGAGGGGCGGGCGCACTGCCCCACCAATGAGGAGAGAGGGGCGGAGGAGGGCCGGGCGCACTGAGCCACCAATGATAGGACTATTCCCATTTCCCACACAGAGCGGCGCCCAGCGATGTCTCAGCACTCACCATTAGTCCTGGGCGCCGCTCCGTTCGCCCGCAGTGCCCCATTACTGTCTCCTCTCCTGCTCCACATGCTGCGGATTACTATCGGAGCGATGGGAGGAGACATCAGCTTCACTAGTGGGCGTTCCTTCTCCCTGCGCTGCGATTGGACAGCGCTACAGCCAGGAAGAAGGAACGCCCACTAGTGAAGCTGATGTCTCCTCCCATCGCTCCGATAGTAATCAGCAGCATGTGGAGCAGGAGAGGAGACAGTAATGGAGCACTGCAGGCGAACGGAGCGGCGAACAGAACTAATGGTGAGTGCTGAGACATCGCTGGGCGCCGCTCTGTGTGGCCTGATAGTAAGAGTCAGTCTTTAACACAATACAGGAGGCGGGTGCCGGCAGCAGAATCGCATTGCCGGCACCCTGCCGCTGACAGGGAGCTGCGATCAGAGGCAGTTAACCCCTTAGGTGCCGCACCTGAGGGGTTAACTGCTGATCTGCCAGTACCAGCCTCCTGTATAAAGGGGAAATTTATCATTGGTGGTGCAGTGTGCCCCCCTCAACCCCCCATCCCATTAAAATCATTAGTGGCACAGTGCGCCAGCCCCTCTCAACCCCCCCAGTATTAAAATCATTGGTGGCAGTGGCCACAGGGACCTCTCCCCTCCCCCTCATTGGTGGTGCAGTGGCAGCTTCTGATCAGAGCCCCAGCTGTGTAAGCCTGGGGCTCCGATCAGTTACCATGGCAGCCAGGACGCTACAGAAGCCCTGGTTGCCATGGTAACATCCCTGATGCTGTGTGCACAAGGCACAGAGCAGCAGGGACAGTGTGAAGTCCTATTCACCCTAATAGAGCTGAATAGGACAAGGGATGAAAGATCCCAGGTTCTCGCCCCCTAAGGCTACTTTCACACTGCATTATATTGTAAAAATTTTTTTTTTTTTTTGATGCGGCCCACATAAACTTAAATATTTTTTTTTTTGGCCCATGTTAGCCTTTGAGTTTGACATGCTTGCTGTATGTGATACAATTACATCTTTAAGAGTATTACAGAAAAGAGAAATCAATAGTAGACATGGGATACAATAAATCTAGAAATTACAATAAACATATTCAATGTAATGATAATAATAATCATCTATTTGAGAACTAAATAACCCACTGGCTGTCTCAAAATATCAACATATTAAATCTTGCTGCTCTTTTTTCTTTTTTCAGATGCTTCATTATTTTCATTTTCTCTGTGACTGAATGAATAAAGAATATATGTAGTACATTAAAAATGTAATTACAGTAGAATTTCCTATTGGATCACAGAGAAAATGAAAATAATGAAGCATCTGAAAAAAGAAAAAAGAGCAGCAAGATTTAATATGTTGATATTTTGAGACAGCCAGTGGGTTATTTAGTTCTCAAATAGATGATTATTATTATCATTACATTGAATATGTTTATTGTAATTTCTAGATTTATTGTATCCCATGTCTACTATTGATTTCTCTTTTCTGTAATACTCTTAAAGATGTAATTGTATCACATACAGCATAGTACCTTGTTGCAACAATGTAGAGAATTGTTGCACCTTATGATTTGTATCTCCGTTCCCATGGTGATGTGACTTCATCACGTTCGACGCCCATGTAGGCGGCCTATTTAAATGTGTTTCATGCAATAGTTCATTATGCTTGACAAAGGCTCACACCTGAGCCGAAACACGTGTCGCATCTGTGCTATTTCCTCCTATGCTGAAATAAAAGTTTGAAGATTCCACCTGTGAAGTGCCGGTCTTCTGTTCCATACCACACATTGAGTCAGCAACTGTGTGGCAGGGGGTTTCTCGTCTGCAGAGGGCACACAAGCTGTGTGGTTGTCCCCAGTTTGGATGGAGCTTGGTTAAGGTGGACCAGTGGAGGTATGCAGGTACCCCTGGCCCCTATTCACTGGATGGCCTTGTGGCAGGCATGATTGCGTGTGGTGCTGCAGTCAGACAAGGTTCACCCCAACTGTACCGTTTGGAGTTGTAAAGAAAAAGTGGCTGCTGGTGCAGTACATTATTTGCCAACATTACTCTTGTTTGGTTACTGTGTAAAGCCTCATTCACACGTCAGTGTTTTGGTCAGTGATTTCGATCGGATGCAGTGCGGGTAATCTGCTGCGTGAAAGAGAGCCAAGCCCCGCTCTGGACAGCAGAGACACGGAGCATAACATGATTGATGATGCTCCGTTCCTCTTTGTGATCATTTTACTACAAAATCACTGGATACTGGCCATGTGCGTTCCGCATTTTGCAGTCCGCACAAGGCTGGTGCTATATAGAAAATGCCTATTCTTGTCTGCGATTGCGGACAATAGGGCATGCTCTATCCTTTTTGCTTTGCCGCGGAACTACAGATGCAGACCGCACACTGTATTCTGTCTGCATCTTTTGCAGCGCACCCATTTCACAAAATTGCAGAATGGATGCGGACCCAGAATTCGTCGTGTAAAATGTATGTTAAAACTGAGACCAGTATGACAATTTCGTAGAAGGATGCACGAGATAAGACCTTCAGTGTCCCCTACTACAGTAATATAGGGTATTCCCACCTTTACAAACTTTTTTGGTTTCTAAAATAAAAACTGCAATTAAAACCTACATTTTACTGTAAACAGCTCCTATGCAGCTCTATGTGCACGAGGTTGACGGCGCTCTCCTGTTCCCTGGTTACATCCGGATGCAATGTGTGTAGTGAATGCATAGCATCCAGACTGAATCCCGACCACTTCATTTCAATGGCTCTGTGCACATTTTTCACACATCTCTGCGTTCAGGAAAAATTGCAGCATGTTCTATATTGTGCATTTTTCAATTTGTTTTTCACTGATGGTTGCTAGGAGATTGAGATCGTTATACGTCATGCACATGAAAAACTCATGTAAAAAAACTGTGTGCAAAATCAGTTTTTCACTGAACAGAGCCGCACAGAATCCGTATCGCTTGTGTGAGAGAAGGCTTATTCTTCCGCTTCATACTGACCTATTGCATTGTGGTCAGATCATCATTATCCACATGCCGCAGGTTATGCATCTCTGCGGAGACTTCTGAGCTGCATATATTCACAGCTAAAATAAAGTGAAATAGATCAGGCACTCTACTATGTGGTCACAGCTGAGATATTTATTTAATGTATTAAAATCAGTAATTACAATAAGTCTATCGAACATATATATCTATATATCTAAAAATCCATTGACATAATTAGCATGAATAAAATATAATATATAAAATACGCATAAATAATCAAAAAATCACAATAAAAGTGTAGCAGCTTTGGGAAAAACGCATCGATATGCGCTAAATTCAATAGTAATCCTAGCGGTAATGTAGTCCGGCATTAAAACCGCAAACAGTTTCTGCGTCCACTTGTATCAAGTGATAGAAGCATAGAAAATTTCACAGACAATCCGGGCTGTAAGGGATTTTTTATATCTACGTGATGTCGCTTTCAGCTTTATATGCTGGTAAGTGTACAGTCTTTTCAGTAAGACAATCAGACGAACAGGTTAGGTGCAGTGAGCTTTCATGGTGGCGTCCCAACCATTCCTAGTTACTATTACACTGTTACCTTCACTCTGGTCGATCCACTCCTCTAGACGCCGGTTTTTGCTGGTCTGATGGATATCGGCTGACTGTGCTTTTTATCGTCAGCGGACAAAATACTCCGTGGGACCAGGCGTCGTCCAAGTGTGTTCTATAGTTACCAAAGTCTTAATTCAAATCCAAGGAAGACTCTTTTGCTAGCATGCTAGGACAAGGTGTAGCCCACGACGCCTGGTCCCACGGAGTATTTTGTCCGCTGACGATAAAAAGCACAGTCAGCCGATATCCATCAGACCAGCAAAAACCGGCGTCTAGAGGAGTGGATCGACCAGAGTGAAGGTAACAGTGTAATAGTAACTAGGAATGGTTGGGACGCCACCATGAAAGCTCACTGCACCTAACCTGTTCGTCTGATTGTCTTACTGAAAAGACTGTACACTTACCAGCATATAAAGCTGAAAGCGACATCACGTAGATATAAAAAATCCCTTACAGCCCGGATTGTCTGTGAAATTTTCTATGCTTCTATCACTTGATACAAGTGGACGCAGAAACTGTTTGCGGTTTTAATGCCGGACTACATTACCGCTAGGATTACTATTGAATTTAGCGCATATCGATGCGTTTTTCCCAAAGCTGCTACACTTTTATTGTGATTTTTTGATTATTTATGCGTATTTTATATATTATATTTTATTCATGCTAATTATGTCAATGGATTTTTAGATATATATGTTCGATAGACTTATTGTAATTACTGATTTTAATACATTAAATAAATATCTCAGCTGTGACCACATAGTAGAGTGCCCGATCTATTTCACTTTATTTTTTTCATTCACTTGTGGCTGGGTGGGCCACTTTAGATCAAGAGCACCTGATCCATATTGTCTAGCCGTAGTGATCCACAGATCCTCCCTTTGTATTATATATTCACAGCTATCTGTGTTACAAGTAGGAGGGCACAGGTTAACATTGTGAATTAAGGGCTCGTGCACACGATCGTATGTATTTTGCAGTCCGCAAGAATAGGACATGTTCTATCTTTTTTGCAGATGGCCATAAGGACACGGAATGCACATATCAGTTTTTTTTTGTGGACCTATTAAAGTGAATAATTCCGCATATGGGCCGCGAAAAACAAAAAAACAGAACAGACACAGAACGAAAATACGTTTGTATGCATGAGCCCTAAGGAAAGTGAAAGCAACTTCACAAAGAATGTCACCTGAGCTCTGAACTGGCAGCTCCACAAGCAGACTGCAGAAATCTGCCAACATAGTGCAATTGTCCCATGAAACATTCTACAGTTTTCAAACCAGCACCTGAACATGAATACTTTAATTGGATGTAATTATTTAGTATAGCCAGTGACTTGGGGTACTTTCACACTTGCGGTTTTTTTTCCGGCACAGAGTGCCGTCAAAAGGGCTCAATGCCGGAAAAGAACTGATCAGGTATTTCCCCCATGCATTCTGAATGGAGAGTAATCCGTTCAGGATGCATAAGTTCAGTCATTTTGACTGATCAGGCAAAAAGATAAAACTGTAGCATGCTACGGTTTTATCTCCAGCAAAAAAAACTGAAGACTTGCCTGAATGCTTTCCATAGGAATGTATTAGTGCCGGATCAGACATTCAAAATACCGGATCAGACAAAAAAAAAAAAAAAAGTGAAAATAAATAAATGTTGGATCGTTTTGCCGGATGACACCGGAAAGACGGAGCCGGCATTTCAATGCATTTTTTTGCCTGATCAGCCTTACTAATGCCATCAGTTGGCATACGTTTTGCTGGATCCGGCAGGCAGTTCTGGCGACGGAACTGCTTGCCGGATCACTCTACCGCAAGTGTAAAAGTAGCCTTATTCAATCAAATCTGCATAGTGCCACCTGCTGTTTGCTCTCTCTTTTTTTCAATTTCTCTGTCCACCTCCTGAGAAGGACGCACATGCTCAGTTCCATCCTTCAGCTACCACCAGTTGCAGCAGAAAGGACATGCCTCCTGAGGTGTCAATATTGAAATAAATCTAGCAAAGCAAGCAATAAATGTAGAGATATCTGGATCTATGCAAGGTACTGGGCTGATTCTTGCTTTGGCCATGTATTATAGGATGGGTCTGAAGATAGAGATATATATATATATATATATTATATATATACACACACACACACACACACACACACACACACACACACACACACACACACACATACATACACTGCTCAAAAAAATAAAGGGAACACAAAAATAACACATCCTAGATCTGAGTTAATTTAATATTCTTCTGAAATACTTTGTTCTTTACATAGTTGAATGTGCTGACAACAAAATCACACAAATTAAAAAATGGAAATCAAATTTTTCAAACCATGGAGGTCTGGATTTGGAGTCACACTCAAAATTAAAGTGGAAAAACACACTACAGGCTGATCCAACTTTGATGTAATGTCCTTAAAACAAGTCAAAATGAGGCTCAGTAGTGTGTGGCCTCCACGTGCCTGTATGACCTCCCTACAATGCCTGTGCATGCTCCTGATGAGGTGGTGGACGGTCTCCTGAGGGATCTCCTTCCAGACCTGGAATAAAGCATCTGCCAACTCCTGGACAGTCTGTGGTGGTGGATAGAGCGAGACATGATGTCCCAGATGTTCTCAATTGGATTCAGGTCTGGGGAACGGGCGGGCCAGTCCATAGCATCAATGCCTTCGTCTTGCAGGAACTGCTGACACACTCCAGCCACATGAGGTCTAGCATTGTCTTGCATTAGGAGGAACCTAGGGCCAACCGCACCAGCATATGGTCTCACAAGGGGTCTGAGGATCTCATCTCGGTACCTAATGGCAGTCAGGCTACCTCTGGCGAGCACATGGAGGGCTGTGCGGACCTCCAAAGAAATGCCACCCCACACCATTACTGACCCAATGCCAAACCGGTCATGCTGGAGGATGTTGCAGGCAGCAGAACGTTCTCCACGGCGTCTCCAGACTCTGTCACGTCCGTCACATGTGCTCAGTGTGAACCTGCTTTCATCTGTGAAGAGCACAGGGCGCCAGTGGCGAATTTGCCAATCTAGGTGTTCTCTGGCAAATGCCAAACGTCCTGTACGGTGTTGGGCTGTAAGCACAACCCCCACCTGTGGACGTCGGGCCCTCATATCACCCTCATGGAGTCTGTTTCTGACAGTTTGAGCAGACACATGCACATTTGTGGCCTGCTGGAGGTCATTTGCAGGGCTCTGGCAGTGCTCCTCCTGTTCCTCCTTGCACAAAGGCAGAGGTAGCTGTCCTGCTGCTGGGTTGTTGCCCTCCTACGGCCTCCTCCACGTCTCCTGATGTACTGGCCTGTCTCCTGGTAGCGCCTCCATTCTCTGGACACTACGCTGACAGACACAGCAAACCTTCTTGCCACAGCTCGCATTGATGTGCCATCCTGGATAAGCTGCACTACCTGAGCCACTTGTGTGGGTTGTAGACTCCGTCTCATGCTACCACTAGAGTAAAAGCACCGCCAGCATTCAAAAGTGACCAAAACATCAGCCAGGAAGCATAGGAACTGAGAAGTGGTCTGTGATCACCACCTGCAGAACCACTCCTTTATTGGGGGTGTCTTGCTAATTGCCTATAATTTCCACCTGTTGTCTATCCCATTTGCACAACAGCATGTGGAATTGATTGTCACTCAGTGTTGCTTCCTAAGTGGACAGTTTGATTTCACAGAAGTGTGATTGACTTGGAGTTACATTGTGTTGTTTAAGTGTTCCCTTTATTTTTTTGAGCAGTGTATATATATATATATATATATATATAATATATATATTTTTTTTTTACATTAATCATGGGATAACACCTTTAACTATATACATAGATACCCATCGGAAAATCATTTTTCCCAATGATGTAGTGCACGTGTTGTACGGACTGTATTCCAGCCTCCACAGATGTTAGATCAATGGATAAGCAGGAATATCCAAAAATGTTAAGATTTTTGTGGACTTTATAACCTCTACACAAACGCTCTGCTGATTACCATAATTTATGCAACTGACCTGTGGCTCCCAGTGGATGCCCCTTAGAGATCAAACCTCCACTTGGATTGATAACCCAGCGTCCTCCATATGTGTTGTCTCCTCTGTCAATCAATTCTCCTGCTCTACCTGCAAGAGGAAACCCAAGGCACACAGCGTTAATGTTCATCTTAGGAAAAGATTTCAGATTAGCATTATTTGCAGTTAAAAATTACTTCTCATCACCCCCTCTCCAGGCATGTAAAACTTCTAAATGTGCACCCTAGACGTTGAATAAGAACATCAGTGTCTGGGACAAAACTCAAAAACCCTTTAGCTGGTCTTTTAGCCAAAGGCTTTATTACCCAGCCCGATGTGGCAGTCACTTGCTCACTAGCGGAGGAGACTGCTGCCATTACATACAGCGATCTCCTCTGCAGCATGGGGAGGAGCAATGGCAATGCCATCGCCCGTCCCCATGCTGTACAGCGATTTGCCGGAGGCAGAATGTTATTAGACACCATGATCTGCCGCCTGCAAACAATAACAATTTTGTTTTTATATTTTTATATATATATTTTTTTTTAAACTGGTCAAAAGATTTGGACTGCCTGATGATCAAGAGTTTGCTCGGCAATCGGCAGCAGTATTACACTGCCAGACGATTGCAAACAAACATTCATGCGAACACTCGTTAGCAATTATCTGCCGAAAAATTGGGCAGTGCAATACAAGCTTAAGAAACCTCCCTTTCTATGCTAAATCCTACATGAAATGACAACACACGGGTTCCCAGAGCACTTATAATTTTTTTAGTGACAGTCACCAGGTAAAAAACTGCAACACAATGAACAATCTGCACCTGTACTTTGGATGTCCATTGTAAGAAATTCTGTGCCAGTATTGTTGGAAACACCTGCTTGGGGTGGCGTCAAATAAATACATAAATAAATAAAAAAATAAAAAAAATGGCTTACCCAATGGGCAGAGTCCAAGTGCCTCATATGTAATGAGCTCATTAGCAGAGAAGCAGTCATGAAGCTCGATTACATCCACATCGTCTGGTCTCACACCGGCCTTCTGATAACACCTCTCTGCTGCAGTCCTGGACATGTCAAATCCAACCTGGAAAGGACACAAGAATGGAAAGGAGAACCTAATGAGGTCCAGAGCACCCAACATTGAGACAATCTTGTTTCACAATGAAGCCAGAGTGGGTCCAGCTTCACCTTCCCTAAGTGTTCAGATGTTTGAGGGGTGTAGCCACCACTGCCCGCTCATTTTTCCCGTAGCAGGAATGAATGGCTGTCCATGTAATGCTCAACAACGTGCAGGGTTTTGCACAGCATTCTGGCACATAGGGGGTCCTGCGACAACCTCTACAGTATCCTACAACACAGGAACTTAGAATGCAATAATATATGATCTTCTGTATCTACTAGTCTCAAAGACTACTTTACCGCACTAGATTAATCCACAGGTGACTTGTTTTAATGCATGTACATGTATGTGACCATAGGGCCCCCTTATTGTTACATTGATTTTTCTTGTACTGATAGTCCCTGGTAACTTCTAGGAGCCAGCTCTTCCTCATACCAGTCTGTGGCACTGCTAATGTCCGACCATCCCCATCCCTGCTCCGCTACACCAAGGCTTATAAAGATGGTCATAGATGCTCAATGTAGGTTACAAAAGTATGGCTTATATAGTAGTAAAAGAGGTGGCTAGGGACATGCTGCCCGACCATCTCGCTCAAAGTACTGCAGCTGATAGGTAGTAGTCGGTCTTGCAGGTCTCACCACGTTGACAGCTGTAAAGTAGAAGCACAGCTCGGCCAAACTTAAGCCATGTTATTATCTAGCTCAGGTTGTGGCATTACCTAGACTGTTGTAAAAGGAATTTTAGGTAGCGGACCTTTTTAAATGACAAGTTCTACGCAGGGGTGCTGCTGCCCAAGGCAAAAACTGAAAAGGCCCCCCCCCCATAGCAATTTCTTAATCTAACCCCATCGCCTATGGCCCTTTCCGCTGCCCACGTCTTGCCCCTACCTGGTGCTGCCTGAGGCGATCGCATCACCTTGCCTCATTGTTGGTGCACCCCTGGTCCTACGCCCATCGTAGCACTGACTAGATCAACACTAGTTCAAATCTATTTATGTTCGAAGGGGAGAAGGAAGGAAAGATCTATAAATTACAATTCTTTGAGACATAATAGGGGAGATTTAAAGGGTTATGTCAATCTCATTAAAGTGATGGTGTATCACATGGGGGTCCGACTTCCGGGACTCACACAGGTCCCGAAAGTGAAGAAGCCACAGAACTGCGATAGTTACCCAGAAGTGAATGTGTCTGACAGCAGTTCTGAAAACGGAAGTAGTAGTGATTTATCAAAACTACAGAGACATAAATATGGAGAAGTTGTCCACTGCAGCCAATCAGGTTCCAGCTCTCATTTTTACAGACCCTTTGTAAATTTAAGGGTTCTTGCACACGAGCGTGTCCCTTGCGGGTATCACGCTCTGTGTGAGAGAGGGAACATGCGTTCTGGACTTGGGAAGCGCACAGCCTTATCGGGATTGATAAAGCTGTGTGCCTCTGCATGACCTTTCTGTAATGGAATCATAGTGACATACAGCTGTCAATATGATTCTGTTACAGAAAGGAAGCGCACAGCCTTATTGATTGATAATGCTGTGTGACCTAAGTCCAGAACGCACAATCCCTCTCTCATACAGAGCGCGATTCCCGCAAGTGACACGCTCGTGTGAAAGAGCCTTAAAGCAGTGACCTGTTGTGAGCAACTGCACCACATTTCCTCTGCAGTAGTTTTAATAAATATTGCCTAATGCATCATCTACAGAAAACCACACTCACCATCTTGATACAGCTTTGCTCGTTAAATGTGCTGGATGTGTCCGTTACCATCTCCTGTGCCGCAATCTCAACAGCTTGGTGCTGAAGCCCATGTTTTTTCACAAAGTCTTCACTTGCCAGAATGGCTGCTGCTGCACCATCAGAGGTGGGACTGCAGTAAGAAGAAAATCTGAATTAAAAGGAGTCTGGTTGCTTTATAAGGACTTAATGGCATGCATACAAATACATTGAAATACTTCTGTAATGCAACATACGATGCCTGTCACCAACACCGACAAGCATTGTATTTGCCTCCGGCACGTCTAATGGGAGTACAGAGATGGCGAGTGGTGGTCTTAATCACCAATCCCACCAGCAAGACATGATGTGGATACATTTGAGGAGACTCCAAAAATACCTATATTGTAAGTGGTAAACATAAAACCGCTCATCATGACGTCAAGTGATTGTAGCATGCCCTACCAGCACTGGAGAACTGTAAGGAAATCGAAGACCTTCCGGGAATTCTTCACTTGATCTAAGCTGTATTCCTCTTGAAACTGTGAGTACCTGTATAGGGAGAAGAATGTGAGTAACAGGACGAGTCGAGCTAGAGACAGCTCACGAGTTGGGTGTGTTCACCAGCTAAATAAAATGTACAAAAAAATTAAATTAAAATAAATAAAATTTGGAAATGTATCTGCTTCTATATAAGCACACCATGTGTCCACTACAAAGAGTTTGATACACTGAGCAAAATGTTGATTTTTATATATATATATATATATATATATATATATATATATATATATATATATATATTTTTTTTTTTATTCCAGGACCACTTTAGGTTCACAGTCAAGCCCTGCCTATTGGGTTGAATTCACCAGCACACTCACGGATTGTTGGTCGAATGTTTGTGATTCTTCCAGGCAATCTTCGCAAAATGTTCCAACTTTGTTCCTGCAAGGAAACAAACAGAACCAGTCAGGTGAGATTCACATTTCACCAGTTCAGCCATTTTTCTCACAAATCAGTTTAACAGCTTGGACTTTAGCTAGCTTCAGGATATTTACAATACTGGATACTTTACATAAAATGTTTACACATAATTTATGCTATTTAGTAAATGCTTAGTTTAAAATAAATATATAAATAAATTATAATATATATATATATATATACACACACACTGTATAATATATAGTGGTTATATAGTATTACCAATATACGGTATCTGTCACTAATATTTCGCCAGCTGCTGTTGTGCACTCAAACATAGTTTTATACTCACCTTTGGTATCTATGTGCATTTTTGTGAGTGCAAGAAAATGAAAATGGAGTGCTGTCCGCATTTTTTTTGCGAACCCATTGAAATGAATGGGTCCGCATCATATCTGCAAAAAATGCGGATCAGATGCGGACCAAAAATACGGTCGTGTGAGGGTGGCCTTAGTGTCAAATTCTCTTGAAATAGATTGTGTCTCCATTATAATTTCCATTTTGGGTAGGCTGTCTTGGCTAGGATTTGCATGGGGAGCAATTGTAATTTTCCACTGTAAGGGCTCATTCAGACGACCGTATGCTGTCAGCAAAAATGCGGATCCGTTTTTTTTTTTGCGGATTACATGCTGTCCCATTCACTACTATGGGGCCTCTTCTTCCATTGCACGGCTCATCAAAACAAATGAAACATGTCTTATAATTGTCAGCGAAAATCAGGACATGGCCCCATTGAAGTCTATGGGTCAGCAAAAAACACGGAATGCAATGCGTTTTTTTTGCAGACATGCTGAACTGTCTGCAAAAAAATAAAATAAAAATCTGCATTTTTGCGGACAGCATACGGCTGTCTGAATGAGCCCTAAATGGGGCAGATTGCTGGCAAGCAGCAGGCAGTTCAAGTCCCTAAAGCCTGGCGGGCTTAAAGGGTCACTGAACTGTCAAAAAAAACTGGATAGGTCATAGTGACATATCAAAGGTTTTGATCAGTGGGTTTCTGAGGGCTGAACTTCACCAACCGCTAGAACGAGTGGACATATTATAAAAGTATGTGAACCCTTTGGAATGATATGGATTTCTGCACAAATTGGTCATAAAATGTGATTGGATCGTCATCTAAGTCACAACAATAGACAATCACCGTCTGCTTAACCGCCTCCGGACCGCCTAACGCAGGATTGCGTTCCGGAGGCGGCTGATTCATTCCTCCGTCACGCGCCAATGTGTCATCTCACGAGAGGCGAGATTTCCTGTGAACGCGCGCACACAGGCGCGCGGTCACAGGATCGGAAGGTAAACCAGTGGATCTACAGCCTGCCAGCGGCGATCATTCGCTGGCAGGCTGTAGATTCGATTTTTTTAACCCCTGAAAGGTATATTAGACGCTGTTTTGTTAACAGTGTCTAATATACCTGCTACCTGGTCCTCTGGTGGTCCCTTTTGCTTGGATCGACCACCAGAGGACACAGGCAGCTCTGTAAAGTAGCACCAAACACCACTACACTACACCCCCCCCCTTGTCACTTATTAACCCCTTATCACCCCATATAGACTCCCTGATCACCCCCCTGTAAGGCTCCATTCAGACATCCGTATATGTTATACGGATCCGCAAAACACATACGGACGTCTGAGTGGAGCCTTACAGGGGGGTGATCAATGACAGGGGGGTGATCACCCCCATATAGACTCCCTGATCACCCCCCTGTAAGGCTCCATTCAGACGTCCGTATGTGTTTTGCGGATCCGCAAAACACGGACACCGGCAATGTACTTTCCGCATTTTGCGGATCCGCACATTGCCAGGACTATATAGAAAATGCCTTTTCTTGTCCGCAATTGCGGACAAGAATAGGACATGTTCTATAGGCTCTACAAAAAACTGTTCGCCCGATCAAGCCTGATCTTGTGCGCACACTTGCGTTCAGTCCGCCCTACCGCAGTGACAGAATTTTTTTTTTCTGATCACTGCAAAAACACCGTAAAATCGCTGCGGCGCTATAAAAATATCACTTTTGAGGGGCATGGCGAGATCATAGAAGATTTTTTTTTTTTGGCACAAGTTAGCGGAAAGGGAGACTTTGTGAGAAAAAAAAAACAAAAAAAAACATTTTCCGCTAACTTGTGCCAAAAAAAACAAAAAACACTTCTATGAACTCGCCATGCCCCTCACGGAATACCTTGGGGTGTCTTCTTTCCAAAATGGGGTCACATGTGGGGTATTTATACTGCCCTGGCATTTTAGGGGCCCTAAAGCGTGAGAAGAAGTCTGGAATCCAAATGTCTAAAAATGCCCTTCTAAAAAGAAATGTGGGCCCCTTTGCCCACCTAGGCTGCAAAAAAGTGTCACACATGTGGTATCGCCGTACTCAGGAGAAGTTGGGAAATATGTTTTAGGGTGTCTTTTTACATATACCCATGCTGGGTGAGAGAAATCTCTCTCTAAAATGACAACTTTGTATAAAAAAAATTGAAAAAGTTGACTTTTAGAGAGATATTTCTCTCACCCAGCATGGGTATATGTAAAAATACACCCCAAAACACATTGCCCTACTTCTCCTGAGTACGGCGATACCACATGTGACACTTTTTTGCAGCCAAGATGCGCAAAGGGGTCCTAATTCCAAAGAGCACCTTTAGGATTTCACAGGGCATTTTTTACGCATTTGGATTCCAGACTTCTTCTCACGCTTTAGGTCCCCTAAAATGCCTGGGCAGTAGAACTACCCCACAAGTGACCCCATTTTGGAAAGAAGACACCCCAAGGTATTTCGTGATGGGCATAGTGAGTTCATGGAAGTTTTTATTTTTTGTCACAAGTTAGTGGAATATGAGACTTTATAAGGAAAAAAAATAAAAAAATCATCATCATTTTCCGCTAACTTGTGACAAAAAATAAAAAGTTCTATGAACTCACTATGCCCATCAGCAAATACCTTAGGGTGTCTACTTTCCGAAATGGGGTCATTTGTGGGGTATTTCTACTGTCTGGGCATTGTAGAACCTCAGGAAACATGACAGGTGCTCAGGAAGTCAGAGCTGCTTCAAAATGCGGAAATTCACATTTTTGCACCATAGTTTGTAAACGCTATAACTTTTGTGCAAACCAATAAATATACTGTCATGCCCTGCTCTGACTATGTGCGGAGGTCGGCCAGAATAGCAGCACGTGTTTAGTTTTTTGTTTTGTTTTGGAGTCGTGCTGGATCCGCCTCCCTTCAGGTGCACTGGGTGGGGTCATTGGTTTAAATCTCACTCAATCCCAGTGTTCTGTGCGGGTTATAGAAATTTGTCTGGCCTTGGAAGCAAGGATTGTCTGTTCCAGCTCAGCTCAGATAAGATAAGTTTGGTTTCTGTTTTTTGTTGTTTGCTGTCTAGGTTGCTTGTGTGCAGGGCTCCAGATGGCGACCAAAACGGTCGCCAATGCGCCTTAAAATTTGCAGATGGCGACAAGACTTTTTAGTCTTGTCGCCATTTGCGACTGTACCGCCGCGATCCTGCGCAGCCTATGTTCTCTTCACTAGCACAGTGGAGAAGGAAGGAGTCCCTCCCTCTCCACTGTGACGCGGCCGCCACTACCACCAATGGGGAGATAGCAGGGAGGAGGAGGGGAGGACCTGTCGCCACTGCGCCACCAATGAATGTAAAACATAAGTATAGGCAGCTGTATCACAGACCCGGCACCCGGCCTCAATAACAGGGCATGCGATCCGCGGCCATTAACCCCTCAGGTGCCACAGATAGCATGCCCTGTTATTGAGGCCGGGTGCTGGGTCTGTGATACCGCTGCAGACAATTGTATAAAAGGAGTTAAAGGACCTTTCATGGGTCCAAAGAATATGAACTTAGTAGCAGGCTGCATAGAGCGGCGCCCAGGGATCTAAGTGCACTTACTATTATTCCTGGGCGCCGCTCCGTTCACCCGCTGTGGCCCCCGGTATTTTCAACATTCAGAGCAAGGAGGAGGAGACGCCAGTGTCTCTCCTTCTCCCTGACAGCAGCGCTGTCCAATCACAGCGCAGAACTCAGAGCCAGGGAGGTTTTTTTCACTGGCCACAAGCCCCCCCCCCCCTATTATCACTGGCCACAAGTCCCCCCCCCTATTATTACTGGCCACAAGTCATCCCCCCCCCCCATTATCACTGGCCACAAGCCGCCCCCCCCCCCCCATTATCACTGGCCACAAGTCGTCGTCCCCCCCCATTATCACTGGCCACAAGTCGTCCCCGTCCCCCCATTATCACTGGCCACAAGTCGTCCCCGTCCCCCCATTATCACTGGCCACAAGTCGTCCCCGTCCCCCCATTATCACTGGCCACAAGTCGTCCCCGCCCCCCCATTATCACTGGCCACAAGTCGTCCCCGTCCCCCCATTATCACTGGCCACAAGTCGTCCCCGTCCCCCCATTATCACTGGCCACAAGTCGCCCCCCCCCCCCATTATCACTGGCCACAAGTCCCCCCCCCCCCCATTATCACTGGCCACAAGTCCCGTCCCCCCATTATCACTGGCCACAAGTCCCGTCCCCCCATTATCACTGGCCACAAGTCTCGTCCCCCCATTATCACTGGCCACAAGTCTCGTCCCCCCATTATCACTGGCCACAAGTCTCGTCCCCCCATTATCACTGGCCACAAGTCCCCCCCCCCCCATTATCACTGGCCACAAGTCTCCCCCCCCATTATCACTGGCCACAAGTCTCCCCCCCCATTATCACTGGCCACAAGTCTCCGCCCCCCATTATCACCGGCCACAAGTCTCCCCCCCCCCCCCATTACATTATCACTGGCCACAAGTCTCCCCCCCCCCCCCCATTATCACTGGCCACAAGTCTCCCCCCCCATTATCACTGGCCACAAGTCTCCCCCCCCCTATTATCACTGGCCACAAGGTCCCCCCCCCCCCATTATCACTGGCCACAAGTCCCCCCCCATTATCACTATCCACAAGTCCCCCCCCCCCATTATCACTGGCCACAAGTCTGTCCGTCCCGTCCCGTCCCCTATTGTTATATGGTGGCCACAGGGTCCCATCCCCTTCATTGGTGGCAGTGGCAGAGTACACTGCTGGTGCTCAGATCGTTACCATGGCAGCCAGGACTCTACTGAAGCCCTGGCTGCCATGTTCAGCTCCCTGCTGCTGTGTGCACAGAGCCCAGGGCAGCAGGGAGATGTGTGAGGTCCTATTCACCCTGATAGATCTCTATCAGGGTGAATAGCACAAGGGATGAAAAGATCCAGGTTCTAGTCCCTAAGGGAAGAAATGGTTATTAAATAAAAAAAGTTAAAAAAAACCCACCAAAATACTAAAAGTTTAAATGGCCCCCTTCCCAGTTTTACATATAAAATTTACAAACAATAAAGAATAAACATATTACATATCGGCACGTCCCAAAAAGTGTGAGCTATTAAAATATAAAAAAAATATTTCCGCTCGGTGAAGGCCGTAACAGATAAGAAAAACCTCTAAACCACGCAATTCGCCATTTTTAGTCACCTTGTCCCCCAGAAGATGTCCCTGGATGTGAGAGGTATGTGGTGCTGTTTTCTCCTATATGTAGTGCTGGCTCATTACTGTGACCTGCATCTCATCCTCTCAAAGTTCTTTTTTTTAAAAATGATATGCATTTTAAATTTGGCAACTAAAAAATGTAATTTGGCTCCTAAATTTTTTAGTTTAGGAGCCAATGGCTCCTGGTCATTTTTTTTTGCCTGGAGCACTGTTGTGTGTCTTCTGTCCCCTCCAGGTTCTGAGGGAGCAGGCTGCTCCTATACCCCTTTTCACCATCTCAGGGATTCTAGGGTATTTTAGCCCAGGCACGAGGACACATTATTCCACAGAGAGAAGTCAGGGATTTGCTAGGAGGTGACCCTTCCCCTGCTTCTCGCCTAGAAACTGGTTTGTTGGTTTATCTGTGTATCCGAGATCCCGTCCGCCGTGACTTATACACTTATTGCATTTTTTATTTTTTTTTATCAAAGACATGTAGAACAATAAATTTTGCGAAAAATTTATATAGAAATTTTTATTTATTTTTTTTACATTACAACAAAGTGAAAAATGTCATTTTTGGCAAAAATTTCGGTCAATTTCGATTAATAACAAAAAAAGTAAAAATGTCAGCAGCAATGAAATACCACCAAATGAAAGCTCTATTAGTGAGAAGAAAAGGAGGTAAAATTCATTTGGGTGGTAAGTTGCATGACCGAGCAATAAACGGTGAAAGTAGTGTAGGTCAGAAGTGTAAAAAGTGGTCTGGTCATTAAGGGGGTTTAAGCTAGGGGAGCTGAGGTGGTTAAGGGCTATGGACACTTTGGGGGCAATTTAATTAGTTTTTATTATTGCATTCTATTTACTTTAGGCTAAAAAAAAAAAAAACATATATTTTTTTTAATTAGTCTTTATTAAAACAATTTAGGTACTTTCCCTGTACAGCTGTCCGCTTGCAGACTATTGCTGTCTCTTTACCATCAGATGGGTCAGTCTATGACCCCCTGTCTCTGAACTCCCGGCAGCTCCTAAACACTCATAGCTAAACTCTTATCAAACTGATAAGAATACAGATTAAATAAGTGTTTATGAGCTGGACTGGAATACCATACTGGGGTACCATCTGAGCACTGGGGAGCACAAATTGCTGCTTTTATACATTATAATATATTACCATATTTCTCCATGTGTTCCAGGCCGGCTCTTCCAAACAGCTGAGGAGCGATTGGAGCAGCTTCCACGCCATACTTGTTGGCCATGACCTCTGCATGTTTATCCATAGGGTTGGTCCGGTCAGTGTACTAAAATACACCAGAGAAAACTAGTGTTAATCCAGGCAATGAACATTGAACCAGAGCAATAGGCCTAAAGTGAACCTATGAGCGCGTATAGAACGGTGAGGTAAGTGTGCACCGGGTGCCTCCATCACAAGGTTTCCGCTCCAACCATCAACCATTCAGATCCCATGGCAACCAATCACAGTGCAGCTTTCATATTTCAAGACCACTATCAGAAAAGAAAGCTGTGCCACGATTGGTGGCCATGGGCCACAGAGACAGTTTCACCTATAGACACAGGCCATAAATGGCTGATATGGAGGGACGCATGTCTGGGGGATGGATCAATAACTGGAGAGGTGGCTGCACGCAATCACTTCTATGGGAGTCACGGAAACTGTCTGCCATGTTCACTTGGCTAACTCATGGCAGTAAATGGGGACAGCATTGGGTATGGGGAGCCACCTCTCCATTTTGTCTCCACCTGGATGTAGGGGTCATTTCACTAGGAGAGATGGGGGTTGAAAGATCCCATACATTTTGGAGAGAGGTGTGACCCATAGCATCAGACATACATGTTCATAATGGAGACATTACGTTATATACAGTTGCAAGAAAAAGTATGTGAACCCTTTGGAATGATATGGATTTCTGCACAAATTGGTCATAAAATGTGATCTGATCTTCATCTAAGTCACAACAATAGACAATCACAGTCTGCTTAAACTAATAACACACAGAGAATTAAATGTTACCATGTTTTTATTGAACACACCATGTAAACATTCACAGTGCAGGTGGAAAAAGTATGTGAACCCTTGGATTTAATAACTGGTTGAACCTCCTTTGGCAGCAATAACTTCAACCAAACGTTTCCTGTAGTTGCAGATCAGACGTGCACAACGGTCAGGAGTAATTATTGACCATTCCTCGTTACAGAACTGTTTCAGTTCAGCAATATTCTTGGGATGTCGGGTGTGAATCGCTTTCTTGAGGTCATGCCACAACATCTCAATCGGGTTGAGGTCAGGACTCGGACTGGGCCACTCCAAAAGGAGTATTTTCTTCTGTTTAAGCCATTCTGTTGTTGATTTACTTCTATGCTTTGGGTCGTTGTCCTGTTGCAACTGTTGAGCTTCAGCTGGTGGACAGACGGCCTTAAGTTCTCCTGCAAAATGTCTTTATAAACTTGGGAATTCATTTTTCCTTCGATGCTAGCAATCCGTCCAGGCCCTGACGCAGAAAAGTAGCCCCAAACCATGATGCCCCCACCACCATACTTCATAGTTGGGATGAGGTTTTGAGGTTGGTGTGCTGTGCCTCTTTTTCTCCACACATAGTGTTGTGTGTTTCTTCCAAACAACTCAACTTTGGTTTCATCTGTCCACAGAATATTTTGCCAGTACTGCTGTGGAACATCCAGGTGCTCTTGTGCAAACTGTAAACGTGCAGCAATGTTTTTTTGGACAGCAGTGGCTTCCTCTGTGGTATCCTCCCATGAAATCCATTCTTGTTTAGTGTTTTACGTATCGTAGATTCGCTGACAGGGATGTTAGCATATGCCAGAGACTTTTGTAAGTCTTTAGCTGACACTTTAGGATTTTTCTTCACCTCATTAAGCAGTCTGCGCTGTGCTCTTGCAGTCATCTTTACAGGACGGCCACTCCTAGGGAGAGTAGCAGCAGTGCTGAACTTTCTCCATTTATAGACAATTTGTCTTACCGTGGACTGATGAACAGCAAGGCTTTTGGAGATACTTTTATAATCCTTTCAAGCTTTATGCAAGTCAACAATTCTTAATCGTAGGTCTTCTGAGAGCTCTTTTGTGCGAGGCATCATTCACATCAGGCAATGCTTCTTGTGAAAAGCTAACCCAGAACTGGTGTGTGTTTTTTATAGGGCAGGGCAGCTGTAACCAACACCTCCAATCTCATCTCATTGATTGGACTCCAGTTGGCTGACACCTCACTCCAATTAGCTCTTGGAGTTGTCATTAGTCTAGGGGTTCACATACTTTTTCCACCTGCACTGTGAATGCTTACATGGTGTGTTCCATTAACATGGTAACATTTAATTCTTTGTGTGTTATTAGTTTAAGCAGACTGTGATTGTCTATTGTTGTGACTTAGATGAAGATCAGATCACATTTTATGACCAATTTGTGCAGAAATCCATATCATTCCAAAGGGTTCACATACGTTTTCTTGCAACTGTACAACTGTATAGCGATTCCTGCAGTTCCCGTCAATAATGGAAACCGCGACGCATTGCCGAATCAGGTGCACAATAATACCACTAGTGCCCAACGGACCCTCCGGACTTACAATAGGGTACATCGGGTTTATTCATTTTTGACAGGACCACCTACCTCCACATCAGCGGTTTTATTTCCGGTATTGAGATCAGTCATAGGGGCTTAATACCGGAGGAAAACGCTTCAGTTTTGTCCACATTCATTGGGGACAAAACTGAACAGAACGGAATGCACCAGAATGCATTCCGTTCTGTTTGGTTGCGTTCCCAAGCCGGACAGAAAAACGCTGCGAGCAGTGGTTTTCTGTCCGGTATAGGAATACAACCAAAGATGGATCTGGCATGAAACACAATGCAAGCCAGTGGTGCTAGATCAGTTTTCTCGGACGCAAAAGAAAACAGATTCGGCGCCCACTGATTTACAATGATTTTAGTGCAGAATCAGTCATGGCTATTTTACAGATAATACAACTGGATCCATTCATAACGGATGCAGGTGGTTGTATTATCATGATGACGGAAACTTTTTTTGCTGCTCCCTGCCGGATCCTGCAAAAACGCAGATGTGAGAGTAGCCCAAGTCACTGGGATCCACTGGACGCCTCAGTCTGAACACAGACCTGCCAGTTTATGTAATAGGCTTAATACTGCCCCTCTGTGTCCCACTAATAGCGCTGCTGTTCTGATATGTCTCAGGGGGCGTCCGATCTCCCCAAGGGTCACATTGCTTCGCCTTAGCGTAGAACTAGACAGGTCTGTACAGCACTTTCTTCTCATGTTGTCATCCTTATTCCCAATGTGGAGAGGATAGAAAGCTTAATTCTGCCCTCCCCCACAGACTAAACCGCCCTTGATCATGAAGCTGCCGGTTAGTGTATGTAAATCATCAAGTCATTCAAGTTATACAAGTACACATTAACATTTACCCCGTGGGCAGCGCACAACTCCCCTGACAAAGTCAAAAGCTAGCAAAAAAACTACAAAATCATGACATTAGAGATTCTCATCTACATTCAAGTGATAGGGCTGCAATAACAGACACAGCCTGCAGACATGAGTGGCGCCGTTTCTGGAAGAAAACAGACAATTTCCTCTAATCTCACACAAGATTAGGCCTCATGCACACAACAGTTTTTGTGGTCCGCAACCGAGCCGCGGCTCGGGTGCGGACCAATTCACTTCAATGGGGCCGCAAAAGATGCTGTCCGCATCAGTTGCCAATTTTTTATTTTTTTTGCAGAGCCACGGAACGGTGCATGTCCTATTCTTGTCCGTTTTGCGGTTTGTGGACCGCAATAAATGTCACGGTCATGCTCATGAGGCCTTAGAGACCATTAGCAAATTAATATACTAACCATGCTCGATAACGAGCCCCGCTGCATCTTTTCAAAGCCAAGAGCTAGAACACAGTCTGCCAACCCTGAGGAGGACACGAAATGATACAGATTAGAAAGTATGCAAAATTTTTTATAAAAAAATAAATAAAATAAAAAAACACTAATGCTCAACTACTATTATAGCAAAATAAGTGAAAAACCACAGTGATCTTGAGACATCACTGTTTGCAGTCAGTGAATTGAAACATTTGTCTACATCCAGAGTCTGGACAGAACTAATGTTTCTTGCAGCTTAGGCTGGGTTCAGACCTGAGCGTATTTGATATGCGCGTTTAACGCGCGTTTTTGTCGCGCGTTTTTTGCAATAGTAAACGCGCGTTTGACGCGCGTTTGTGTGATTGACTGCAGTGTCCTATGGCCACAAACGCGCGTCAAAACGCCCCAAAGAAGCTCAAGAACTTGTTTGAGCGTAGGGCGTTTTTTCAGCGCGTTCAAACGCGCTGTAAAACGCTCAAGTGAGAACCAGGGCCATAGGGAAGCATTGGTTTTCATGTGTTGAGCGTTTTACAGCGCGTTTGAACGCGCTGTAAAACGCTCAAGTGTGAACCCAGCCTTAGGCTTCGTTCACATCAGCGTTCAGCCTTTCCGTTCTCCTGCTCCGTTATAGGAGCAGGAGAACGGAAAGGCTGAACGCTGATGTGAACTAGGCCTAACCCTGAGGCTCAATTCACACCTGAGCGTTCTGAAACGAGCGCTCTGTATGCGCGATTGTACGGGCGTTTACAAGCGCGCATACAGAGACAAGTGTGCACACAGTGTCGCGCGTTCCCGAAAGTCTATGTACGGGAACGCGCGACAAGCGCCCAAAAAAACGCTACCGAACTTGTGTGAGCGTCGGGCGTTTTACAGCGCGATCGTACGCGCTGTAAAACGCCCAGGTGAGAACCATTCCCATAGGGAAGCATTGGTTTCTCCTTGTTGAGCGTTTTACAGCGCGTAGGAACGCGCTGTAAAACGCTCAGGTGTGAATTGAGCCTAAGGCTGGGTTCACACTTGAGCGTTTTACAGCGCGTTCAAACGCTCTGTAAAACGCTCAACACATGAAAACCAATGCTTCCCTATGGCCCTGGTTCTCACTTGAGCGTTTTACAGCGCGTTTGAACGCGCTGAAAAACGCCCTACGCTCAAACAAGTTCTTGAGCTTCTTTGGGGTGTTTTGACGCGCGTTTGTGGCCATAGGACACTGCAGTCAATCACACAAACGCGCGTAATACGCGCGTTGACTATGGACAAAAACGCGCGACAAAAACATGCGTTAAACGCGCATATCAAATACGCTGAGGTGTGAACCCAGTGTCAGTGTTTGTTACAATTGCATCCAATCCAGACCAGCCTTTGCCAGCTAAATCCATTAGCAGAAATGCCCTTTTGCCCTGATGATTTGCTACAATGCATCAGTATAGGAAAATTGAATGGGGTGTTCTGGTTACAACACAAGATGGGTGATAGCTTTCAGATCGGCGGGGGTCCCAGCATGTGAACAGGGACCCCGTAGAGTTCCCCCCCCCCCCCGAAACTGATCAAGCACGGCTGGTTGGAAATGCACACTGCCACTTCATTCATTTCTATGGGAGCACTGGAGACAGCTGCTCCGTCCATGTCAGCTCCACAGAGTACGTGGGACCACATTCTAGTGACTGGTGGGGGATCACAGTGGTAGGACCCCCACTGATCTGGGGATAACTTGTTATAACCGGAATACTCTAAGTGGCTTTCCCATTTTGCCTTTTCTACAACAAGATAGGACTAAGAACTGTGCCCAGGCTTACGGAAATAGAGTGAGGCCGGCCTGATGCGCATGCGCACTTCGCTCAACGAAGCCGCTGCCAGGAGTCCGCGGCGCATCAGGCTGAGCCTGGTGCGCAGGATCTGGCAGAGGGACGGGTAGGATTGCGGAGGCGGCGCTGAGCTGTAGAAGGTGGCGCTGGGCACCGGACGGAGAGGGGTGCGGCCGGGCACCCTGTATTAACAGACCTCCCCTTGGGCACCTTAAGTGAGTGATTGACGGGTTAAAAAACCTGTTTTTTGGGCAAATAGAGCCAGAGTGAAGTTTAATAAGGCCAGTTTAGGATTATTCTTATTACTCCAGACATGAGCATATGTTTAGGTTATAGGGGTAGCTCATGACAGAATCCCTTTAAGAATGGCTAATTTGCTGAAAGCAAGCAGATATCTTTAAGGTTATGACCACCCTAACACCCAGTATATAAAGCGACATAAAAAATACATAAACGATTCACAAGATTCCCGGATCAGGTGAAGTAGAAGATGAGAATACTTGACATTTATTGCATATACCATAGCACTACTGAATTTGCATTTAAGGGCCCTATTACTGTGGATAATCATGTGGGCAGGTATTGGAAATATGGAACTTTTACATCCAGCAATGATCGCCAGTGTATGGGGATCACAACTATGATCACTCATTCCCATATAGTTTGTTTGTGAGGCCTGTGTGACAGATGCAAACATCCAACAACCGAATGATCGATGCACCTTTACATGGAGGGTCCCAATAACTGACCTGATCCTCAGCCTGTGTATAAGGGCCCTTACCTTCTGGTGATTTGGACCAGTCAGAGTAATATATCGAGTAAGCATCTCTCACCTCCCTGGACCAGCTGTCTGCCCATGAAGAGAGCTGTAGAGCCGGTGGAGCAGTTGTTGTTCACGTTGATGATGGGGATTCCTGTGAGCCCCAGGCTGTGATAGATCGCCCGCTGTCCACATGTTGAGTCACCTGCAACCCAAAAACAAGACCAGACAGTAATACAGGGAGCAGAAGACCCTATAGCGTACACGATGTCTATACAACCATGGCATGCGGAAGGAGTTTCTTCTAATTGGACAACCCCTTCATGGCCAAGTTCAGATCTTCCAAAAGAAGATCCATGGATTTTTCAGAAAATTCAGGGCAGAAATCCAAGCCTATTCTGCTGTACATCAACAAGTGGATCCGTCCACTAGAACAAAGCTAGGAATATTACATAACCTGTGCGCCTGAGAATCTGCATGTGAATGGGGTATAAATTGCCCCTTACATATGCACTGCTGGAAGGACGGCAGCAGATTCAGTTAGGATGAGGCACGGGATCCTTGCCTAGATCTTGAAAACATGAACACCATGCGACTATTCCACGTACTCAGCTTAAAGGGGTTGTCTGAGTTATTTTTTTGTTCTTTATATGTTTCTAACTAGGCAAATGTAACAGCTTCATCGTGCACTTACTGCATCTGTAGTTGCTCCTTTCTCAGATTTCACTGAGGGTCACATGACCCATGATGTCAGCTTCTCTCCCTGCTCTGATAATGTTTGGCGCACAAGCCTGAGAGCAGATGTGTCTGTACACCAGACCTCTCTGTGCTGGCCACACCCCCCTTCACTGCGGTCTGCTCTCTCCCTGGATTCTTAACCCCTTCAGTAGCACACAGACTCAGGGCTGAAGGCTTTACAGAGTAGCTGGTGGCAGTGAGGAGACAAATGCTGGACATAGAGCTGACAGACTAGAGGAGTTCTGCAGAGCATTGCACAAGAACGGGTAGGGGGAAGATCCTGTGTGTGTATTAGCAGTGTCCTTGTACAGCTGGGACTTGTAGTCCTACACGTACAACATGCTGCTGAGTCTCCCAGCAGGCTGACATGTCACTCAGGGCAGCTCTTGTATTCACTCCCTTTGCAGAGCAGCGGGAGGGGAAGAGATTGTTCTTATTGCAGGTAAACAAAAGGGCCAAAAGAGAACCAGGGAAATGAGGAAATATATATTTTTTGCCAAAAACTTGCTTAGCTTGGTTATATATTGCTGCCCATCAGATTTAGAGTGCTATATGTTTTTTTCATAACTCTGACAACCCCTTTAATAATTATTACTGTTCCAGTGCAGAAAGCCAAGGATACTCCTGTGACGTGGACCCATTCCAATGTTTACAGATGTAGCAGAGCAGAGTTTGTCGTTGTCATACAAAGAATAAACTAACTTACCATAGACGTAGCCCACACATGCCTGCTCCACCAAGGAATATGCAATCCCTGCATCAGCCAGAGCCTTCTCTCCTGTTAGAAAAAAAATAACATTTTTTTTAAATAAATTTATAATTATTATAATTATTGCTTGAGAATGGTCCCAGCAAGCGGACCGAAACGTCGCTGCTTGGGTGAATAAAGGATCCCACCATTTTTCACCATACGGATGTGCTGCGGTGTGTTTATTCTTCTGGTTATTTGATACTTTGGATCGAGTGTCGACACCGCTGGCACCCAACACTTGCTACTAGGTGTGCTGCCCTGAACTTTCATCATTTTCATTATATATATATATATTATATATATATATATATATATATTTTTTATGCCCCTTTCACACAAGCGAGTATTCCGCACGGGTGCAATGCGTGATGCGAACGCATTGCGCCCGCACGGAATCCGGACCCATTCATTTCAATGGGTCTGTGTACATGAGCGTTGGTTTTCACGCGTCACTCGTGCGTTGTGTGAAAAATCGCAGCATGTTCTATATTCTGTGATTTTCACGCAACGCTGGCCCCATAGAAGTGAATGGGGCTGCATGAAAAGCGCATCGCAAACGCAAGCAAGTGCAGATGCGATGTGCTTTTCACTGTTGCTTGCTAAAAGATATTGTTTGTAAACATTCAGTTTTTTATCACACGCATGCAAAACGCATTAAATCGCATTGCACCCGCACGATAAAAACTGAACGTGATCGCAGACAAAACTGAATGACTGTTTGCGAAATCGCGCATTTTTCACTGAACGCTTTCGCAACGCATCCGGACCTAATCTGCACACGCTCGTTTGCAAGGAATGTTAAGGGGCAGAGGGCGAATCATGTTGGTCCTATCACCCTTGTGTCAATAAAATATATAAAAAAATAAATAAATAATTAAATAAAAATATGATGGGGGAAAGAAAAAAAAACAAAAAAAAACAACAACACAGTTCTAGTGATGAATGTGCCCAGTATGAGACCAGCTTAATGGTGCATTTGCACGACCGTATGTGCAGATCTGCAAAAAAAAAAAAAAAAACAAACCCTGGAGGTCTGTGTTGCATCCGTTTTTTGGTGACCCATTGAAACACTGCCTATTTTCGTCCGCAAAATGGACAAGAATACGACATGTTCTCTCTTGTGCGGGGACATACAGATGCAGAGAGCACACGGCGTGATGTCCGCATTTTTTTTTTTAAACCCCATTGAAATAAATGGGTCCGCATCCAATCTGCATAAAAATTCTGATCAGATGTGGAGCACAAATATGGTCATGTAAATGGGGCCTAAAGGGGTTGTCTGGCCATGGAGCGGGCAGCCCCTGGGGTTATCCCAGGGGGCAGCTTAACCCTGTAATGGCCAGGAATGGAGCAGCGGCGGGACTATGGACAGGCGAGTGGGGATTTTATGTTCTGTAAAGGACAGGGGAGGACACCTGGGGTTGTCTCCTCCAAGGCCAGACAAACCCTTTAACGCACCTACATAGCCTAAGTACGAGATATTCCATGTCACAGCCCCTGATGAATCTGTAGCAAAATGCCTAAATTACATGCGATTTACCACAGGTTTGAAAATCTTCACATAGGTTAATTTCCACTGTGGATTTTTTTTTTTTCTACCAGTGGGTACATGAAATTTTGTAAAAGTGATATCCCCCATGTGTGACTAAACTAACGGGGTCATTTATCAAACTGGTGTAGAGTAGAACTGGCTGAGTTGCCCATAGCAACCAATCAGATTCCTCCTTTCATTTTTCACAGCTCCTTTGGAAAATGAAAGGTGGAGTCTGATTGGTTGCTATGGGCAACTAAGCCAGTCCTACTTTACACCAGTTTGATAAATAACCCCATAAGACTTTCTGGAAAATTCAATAAAAAAAAAAAAAACCCTACATAGACAGGGCACATGATGAAAACCGTCATGGAGTCTGCCAGCCACGTCCGTGCCACTCACCTGCCTCCTTAGCCATATCCGGATAATCAACCTCACCTCTGGGTTTTATAAACTGTAAAGGAAGAAGTAAAACAAGTTGTGGATGAATCTCTGGGTTGTAAAAGCAAAATCACACTGACGATATACGACATATAGCATTCCAATAAAAAAAAGCTCACACTTATTATATTGTCTATGGGGGGGGGGGGGGGGGGGGGTTTGCTTTTTTTTTATTTATTTTTTTTATAAGACTCATGTGGATGGGATCTCTATACGGATCCCTATGTATACATCTAACTTCTGTGGGTGACTATACGTAAAGGAAATCCCTAATCGTGAAGGGCACCTGTCAGCAGTTTTGTACCTATGAAACTGGCTGACCTGTTATTACATGTGCTCTTGGCAGCTGAAAGATGTTTAATATAGGGCAGGGATCGGCAACCTTTTTTTGTACGGAGTGCCGATTTAAAAAAAATGTAATAAAAATCAAAGCTGAAGTGCTCAGTGTGCCGAGCCATACGGGAATGTAAAGTTATAACACAAATATGTGACATAAACCAGGTATTTACTAGCCATGAGGCCAAGTGAGGCGATCGCCTCAGGCAGCACCAGGTAGGGGCAAGAGGGGGGCAGCCGAAGGGCCATGGGCAATAAGCACTTTCATTGTGGATGGGGCGGGTTCGACCGTTTCAATTTTCACCTCAGGCAGCAGAAAGCTAGGTGCACCCCTGTGTGCATTGCAAACAACCTGCCTGGGGGGGGGGGGAAATAAATCTGCAACATAAGGCCTCTTTCACACGACCGTTGTGTGCACCCGTGGCCGTTGTGCCGTTTTCCGTTTTTTTTCGCGGACCCCATGACTTTCAATGGGTCCGTGGAAAAAACGGAAAATGCACCGTTTTGCAGCCGCATCCGAGATCCGTGTTTCCTGGCCGTGAAAAAAATATGACCTGTCCTATTTTTTTCACGGCCAACGGTTCACGGACCCATTCAAGTCAATGGGTCCGTGAAAGAACACGGATGCACACAAGATTGGCATCCGTGTCCGTGATCCGTGGCCGTAGGTTACTTTTTATACAGACGGATCCGAAGATCCGTCTGCATAAAAGCTTTTTCAAAGCTGAGTTTTCACTTCGTGAAAACTCAGAACCGACAGTGTATTCTAACACAGAAGCGTCCCCATGGTGATGGGGACGCTTCTAGTTAGAATACACTACAAACTGTGTACAAGACTGCCCCCTGCTGCCTGGCAGCACCCGATCTCTTACAGGGGGCCGTGATCAGCACAATTAACCCCTTCAGGTGCGGCACCTGAATGGGTTAATTGTACTATCATATCCCCCTGTAAGAGATCAGGGCTGCCAGGCAGCAGGGGGCAGACCCTCCCCCCCTCCCCAGTTTGAATATCATTGGTGGCCAGTGCGGCCCCCCCCCATCTATTGTAATAATAGGTTGGTGGCCAGTGCGGCCCCCCCCTCCCTCTATTGTAATTATTCGTTGGTGGCACAGTGTGCGCCCCCCCCCCCCTCCCTCCCTCTATTGTAATAATTTGTTGGTGGCACAGTGTGCGCCCCCCATCGGCCCCCCCTCCCTCTATAGCATTAACAACATTGTTGGCCAGTGTGCGGCCTCCCATCTCCCCCCCCCCCATCATTGGTGGCAGCGGAGTTCCGATCGGAGTCCCAGTTTAATCGCTGGGGCTCCGATCGGTAACCATGGCAACCAGGACGCTACTACAGTCCTGGTTGCCATGGTTACTTAGCAATAGTACAATAGTAGAAGATTCATACTTACCTGCTGGTGGCTGCTGCGATGTTCGTGTCCGGCCGGGAGCTCCACCTACTGGTAAGTGACAGGGTCTGTGCGGCGCATTGCTAAATTAACTGTCACTTACCAGTAGGAGGAACTCCCGGCCGGACACGAACATCACAGCTCCCAGGTAAGTATGAATCTTTTACTATTGTACTATTGCTAGTAACCCGCTGCCACCAATGATCGGGGGGGGGGGGAGATGGGAGGCCGCACACTGGCCACCAATGTTGTTAATGCTATAGAGGGAGGGGGGGCCGATGGGGGGCGCACACTGTGCCACCAACGATTTATTACAATAGAGGGAGGAAGGGGGGGGGGGCGCACACTGTGCCACCAACGATTTATTACAATAGAGGGAGGAAGGGGGGGGCGCACACTGTGCCACCAACGAATTATTACAATAGAGGGAGGAAGGGGGGGGGCCGCACTGGCCACCAATGATATTCAAACTGGGGAGGGGGGGGGGGGTCTGCCCCCTGCTGCCTGGCAGCCCTGATCTCTTACAGGGGGATAGGATAGTACAATTAACCCCTTCAGGTGCGGCACCTGAGGGGTTAATTGTGCTGATCACGGCCACCTGTAAGAGATCGGATACTGCTAGGCAGCAGGGGGCAGTCATGTACACAGTTTGTAGTATATTCTAACTAGAAGCGTCCCCATCACCATGGGAACGCCTCTGTGTTAGAATATACTGTCGGAAATGAGGTTTCACGATCTAACTCATATCCGACAGTATATTCTAACATAGAGGCGTTCCCATGGTGATGGGGACGCTTCAAGTTAAAATATACCATCGGATTGGAGAAAACTCCGATCCGATGGTATAAAAGGGACTCCAGACTTTACATTGAAAGTCAATGGGGACGGATCCGTTTGAAATGGCACCATATTGTGTCAACGTCAAACGGATCCGTCCCCATTGACTTGCATTGTAATTCAGGACGGATCCGTTTGGCTCCGCACGGCCAAAAATCCTCCAAAAATCAAGGAAGACCCACGGACGAAAAAACGGTCACGGATCACGGAAAAACGGGACCCCGTTTTGCGGACCGTGAAAATTTACTGTCGTGTGCAATAAGCCTAAATTGGTATCCTGTGGACTACAACCGTGCTCCACAGATCAATTTCTAGCACCTTCACATGCGGCAGATTCACCTGCAGAAATCCACGTGCTTAACCCCCAAGACAACCTCAGATGATTGGGACAGATTTTCATATGCGAAAGTGCGCGCTTATGCTGCCATTTTTATTTTTTTATTTTTTTTTTAAGCACGTCGATGAGAATTCCTAAAATTGTATGCACACTGCTAGCATTGCAATATTGTAACATGCGGCAAATCTGCTGGATGCAAATCCACGAAGGCTACGCGGAGCTTCCATCCTCGGTGGATGTGCTCCGAAGCCGTCTGCACACGGGTTCTCCTTATTGATTTTTGTGTGCAAGTTCAATCAATATAAAAAATAAAAAAATAAAAAAGTTTTTCCTGAACAGATCCTGCTCGTGAGAAACAGGCAGGGTGTATTCACACGACCGTATGTATGTATTTTGTGGTCCGCAAAAGAATACGGATGGCGCCCATGTTGCAACAGTTTTTTTTTGTATACCCATTCCCAATTTTTTTTAATGGGTTCGCGTGCGATACACACCCTAAATATGGTTGTGCGAATGCGGCCCTATTCACACGTCAGTGAATCACGGATGTGTTTTAGTGCGGTCGGTGGGTTGAGCACAGAAAAACGCTCTATTTTTGTCCATCACCCCCATTACAGTCAGCGCAGTCGCCGTTCGTATTTCGTCCTGGTTTCACAGACCGTTTATAAACAGAGCTAAAAATTAAAGGGGTTTTCCGAGACTTCAAACACTGATGACCTATCCTCCGGATAGATCATCAGTGTCTGATCGCCGGGGGTCCAACACCTGGGACCCCCATAGATCAGCTGTTAGAGAAGGCAGCGGTGCTCGCAGTAGTGCTGCGGCCTTCTCTAGTTTTTCCTAGGCCAGTCCGTTGGTTCATCGGTCATGTGACCTAGAAGTGAAGCGAATGGGGCTGAGCGCCATACCATGCACAACCGCTATACAACGTACGGCGCTGCGCTTCGTTCGCGTCGGGAAGGCCACAGTGCTCATAGGTGCGCCGTGCCTTGTCAGACAGCTGATTGGCGGGGTTCCCGGGTGTCAGACCCCCCACCAGATACTGATGACCTATCCTGAGGAACACACATGTCCGTGTTGCATACGTTTTTTTTTTGCGGAACTATTGTAACAATGCCTGTCCTGGTCTGCAAAATGGAATAGGAAATGTTCTATTTTTTTGCATAACGGAAACTATGCATACGGAGTCCTTTCCGTTTTTTTTTTTCAAGCCTCATGGAAATGAACGATTCCGCATACGGACCTATAAAAAAAAAAACGAAAGAAAAATATGTTTGTGTGCACGAGCCCTTATCCAGATCTGCACTAAGGATCTGCGGTCAGAGGCGACTCCGGAGTACAGTTTCACATGTTTACCCACCGGGCAGACGTCACAGGTTAGCCGCCTGTCTGGGCAAAAGGGCAACGAGTGTTTTGTAATACCTGACGAGGGCCCAGAAAACTTTACAGACTGAAAACTTTCTAAAAAACCTTCCTAAAAGAACTGTACAGACAGAAACGTGGACTTCTGGGGCCGTTGTTGGATACGTACGGACAGATCTAGGTCTGTGGATCCCAATAATCCTCAGTGCAGGGATCCGACCCGATATGGGACGTTCGCAGCAGATTACGGTAACACCACGCAGGTCTCTGACTCGCTCGTCTGAAACTGGCGCAAGACTCTGTTCACACCTGGTTGTGGTTTCGGCTTCTAACAGAAAACCCTGCACAAATAATGGGGTCTGTCATTTCAATGGGAAAACCAGCAGTGACAGGATCTGTGACAGAGCCTCCAACACCAATTTTTTAATTTTTTTTTTATTCATCCCCATAGGGCTGCAAAGAGACTATACCGATATATACCTGCCCCATCAGAGGCCAAATGACATGCCTTGAATCTCTTTCCACCATCCCACATAAAAAAACAAAAAATATATTTTTAAATTGAATCTGCAAAATGCACTGAAAACCGATTCACAGACGTGCGTTTTTTAAAACTAAACATGCCTAAAACGCATGTGTGAACCTAGACCTAAGACTAGAAAGCAAAGGACCACCCTGACCTTGGTCATGCCAACTCCCACCACATAGACTCTTCTCTGCGCCGGTGCCATCTCCGCGAGCTCTTCTCCGGCCTCTTCTACCGCACAACAAACAGCAGCTGTACGTCCGGGACGGACGGTTCTCCACAAGTACTCCCTGGAGCTGCGCCCCCTACCGTCTTAAAGCGGCGACAGCACCGAGTCTTACAGACTACAGAGGACCTCCTATCTATTACGCCGTCTGTTTTAAAAAGGGCGTGGCCAGTGTCAGGGAAACCGCCAATCAGGAAGCGCCGGAGGGTGACGGGAAAGGTTCCAAGAGCCAATCGCTGGCGTTTGTTTCTCCTGTTTCAGATCCGGTGTTGGCCGCCAGGTGGCGCGCTCGTGGCCCTGATCCCTGACACCATGAGTATGGCATTGGCCGGGGTGCGGGGGTCTTTTAAATGGGGGCTGTTGAGGAGGTTCAGCTCTGCTGCAGGGCACAGGGAGGTCGGCGTCACCCATCTGGAAGGGCAGCATGCGGGTGAGTGACGTCATTACCCTGTATTATAACGTCCAGGGCTTATTACAGATCAGATACATGGCTGACATCTTGTGGCTTTCCCTCCTCTGTGCACTTCTATTGCTCAATGTCACTGGGTTCTGCTTTTCCTCTTTCCTGGATGGTTTGAGTCACAGCAGTAGACTGTGCTAGCAGAGTGCAGAGCGCCCCTCAATAAACACTACTGTCAGCACGTCCTCCATAAACTGTGCTGCAGAATATACCTTATACCGCCATCTTGGGCTCTGTTCACATCTGTAATCAGGACGGAAACTGACAGTAACCGACAGACCCTACTAAATTTTAATTGGGGCTGTCGGGGTCCACAGGCCAGTTTCACACAGCAGTAATATGGCCACAGGGCCCCGAGACCACTGTGGAACCCTGTGGGGATCTGTTGTGCTCAGGGGAGCCACAAGGCTCGGACTAGTGATAGCGGGGTTAAACTGTAAGCAAAGACTTGTACTTTGTCCAAGTGCAATCATTAGCATCTCACAAGTGCGTTATTAACACTTTAACTTTGGTAGTACAGGATTAAAAAAAAAAAATGTTTTTTTTTTTTTTAAACAGCTCCACACGAGTCTACAGGTTGTGGGTGGAATTGCATTTCTGATTTGTTCACCTCGATGGATCTGAGCTGCAATACCAGATGTCACCTATGGGCAGGTGTGGCGCTGTTGGTGAGAGAAAGCAGCCATGTTTTTCTAATCCTGTACAACTCCTTTTAATATATTCTTGATTTAAAGGGGTTTTCCGATTATCTCATTGGTGGGGGTCCGACATCCGGGACCCCCCACCGACCAGCTGTTTAAATGATAGAACAAAAAATAAATAAAGGGTTAATGGTGTAATGGACTTCTGCTTATCTTCCAGGCATCGCAGAGATCGTCATGTGCAGGCCTCGTGCTCGCAACTCATTGGGCAAGGTGTTTGTTAATGAGGTGATTACATGAGAAGACCGATACCAATCTGAATGTTGGCCCCCATGACGGCGCCCGATGCGCCCGTCGGCCCCCATGACAGCACCCGATGCGCCCGTCGGCCCCCATGACAGCACCCGATGCGCCCGTCGGCCCCCATGACGGCGCCCGTCGGCCCCCATGACAGCACCCGATGCGCCCGTCGGCCCCCATGACAGCACCCGATGCGCCCGTCGGCCCCCATGACAGCACCCGATGCGCCCGTCGGCCCCCATGACAGCACCCGATGCGCCCGTCGGCCCCTCATGACAGCACCCGATGCACCCGTCGGCCCCTCATGACAGCACCCGATGCGCCCGTCGGCCCCTCATGACAGCACCCGATGCGCCCGTCGGCCCCTCATGACAGCACCCGATGCGCCCGTCGGCCCCTCATGACAGCACCCGATGCGCCCGTCGGCCCCTCATGACAGCACCCGATGCGCCCGTCGGCCCCTCATGACAGCACCCGATGCGCCCGTCGGCCCCTCATGACAGCACCCGATGCGCCCGTCGGCCCCTCATGACAGCACCCGATGCGCCCGTCGGCCCCTCATGACAGCACCCGATGCGCCCGTCGGCCCCTCATGACAGCACCCGATGCGCCCGTCGGCCCCTCATGACAGCACCCGATGCGCCCGTCGGCCCCTCATGACAGCACCCGATGCGCCCGTCGGCCCCTCATGACAGCACCCGATGCGCCCGTCGGCCCCTCATGACAGCACCCGATGCGCCCGTCGGCCCCTCATGACAGCACCCGATGCGCCCGTCGGCCCCTCATGACAGCACCCGATGCGCCCGTCGGCCCCTCATGACAGCACCCGATGCGCCCGTCGGCCCCTCATGACAGCACCCGATGCGCCCGTCGGCCCCCATGACAGCACCCAGTCTGCATGCCAACTCCCATGACAATACCCGTTCTGCCTGTCAGCCCCTATGACAATATTTGATCTGCCAGAGGGGCCCTCGTTGATCATGAGAACGAGGGTCCATGCTCCCTGTTTCCATAGAGCAGCAGACAGGCAAGCATGTCCGCCACTGCGTTCACTTGTATGGGACTGCAGACGTATTAACGTATGTGAATATATATTACTTTGTGATTGACATTTTGATTC